>NC_044401.1:62446439-62795285 GCF_006542625.1 Nomascus leucogenys | reverse complement strand
TATGTATATAACATATAATGTATAATATATTATGTATATAACATAAATGTATATAATGTATATTATGTATATAACATATAATGTATATAATGTATATTATGTATATAACATATAATGTATATAATGTATATTATGTATATAACATATAATGTATATAATGTATATTATGTATATAACATATAATGTATATAATGTATATTATGTATATAACATATAATGTATATAATGTATATTATGTATATAACATATAATGTATATAATGTATATTATGTATATAACATATAATGTATATAATGTATATTATGTATATAACATATAATGTATATAATGTATATTATGTATATAACATATAATGTATATAATGTATATTATGTATATAACATATAATGTATATTATGTATATAACATATAATGTATATAATGTATATTATGTATATAACATATAATGTATATAATGTATATTATGTATATAACATATAATGTATATAATGTATATAACATATAATGTATATAATGTATATTATGTATATAACAATATTATTATGAATTATGTATATAAATATAATGTATATTATGTATATAACATATAATGTATATAATGTATATTATGTATATAACATATAATGTATATAATGTATATTATGTATATAACATATAATGTATATAATGTATATTATGTATATAACATATAATGTATATAATGTATATTAGTATATAACATATAATGTATATAAGTATATATGTATATAACATATAATGTATATAATGTATATTATGTATATAACATATAATGTATATAATGTATATTATGTATATAACATATAATGTATATAATGTATATTATGTATATAACATATAATGTATATAATGTATATTATGTATATAACATATAATGTAAAATGTATATTATGTATATACATATAATGTATATAATGTATATTATATAACATATAATGTATATAATGTATATAATATATGTCAATGGTTTTAGATAATAAAATAGAACTTTTAAGATAAGTTATATCTTATTTCCTCATAATGATCATTCCATATCACAGGCCACCTGCATCCTCCATAAAAGAATAGGATTCTTAAATTTGAGGTTTAATAGATTATGTCACTTTGTATTAGCCCTAATTAACTTTTTCCTAGTAATTTTGTGACCTTCAAAATTTACTTAATTTATCAATGCCATTAGTTTTTCATTTTTAAATTGGAGATAGTAGGAATATCTGCTTTATATAACATATGTAAAATGTAATTTAAATATACAGAAATGAAAATTGGGAGTAATCTAACCATCTTGTGTTACATATGAGGAAATTGACACATTTAAGTAGGAGGCTTCCCCAGAATGGAATATTGAGCTTCATTAGTGGATATTACATTTGTTGACTTTTCATGTTTCCTCATTGGAGTTTCCAGATGCCACTCTTGCTTCTGAAAATCGTGTATGACTTGTGATGTAACAAAAATCAGGGGGCTTTCCAGTGTCGCAACTTTCTTTTTTTTTTTTTTTGAGAGGGAGTCTTGCTCTGTCTCCCAGGCTGGAGTGCAGTGGCGCGATCTCGGCTCACTGCAAGCTCTGCCTCCCAGGTTCACGCCGTTCTCCTGCCTCAGCCTCCGGAGTAGCTGGGACTACAGGCGCCCGCCATGACACCAGGCTAATTTTTTGTGTTTTTAGTAGAGACAGGGTTTCACCGTGTTAGCCAGGATGGTCTTGATCTTCTGACCTTGTGATCCGCCCGCCTCAGTCTCCCAAAGTGCTGGGATTACAGGCGTGAGCCACCGCGCGCGGGCCAGTGTCACAACTTTCTATGGTATCAGAGTTACTTCTTTTAGCAGAAGTCTCACAGTTTGAGAATTAACCTTCTCAGTGGAGAGCTGGCAAATTTGTTATAAATAAGGGCTTCAGCTCCCTTAGTGTGGGACATGCTGCCAGCTCCCTTCAGGTACTTATCTGTCCTGGACCAGACAGAAGCAGATTTGCTTTTCATATAGCTTACTTCCATTTCTCCACTCCCTCTGTTTTGTCAGTGTTAAAGCTTAAAATGATGAAACAATCCAGCAGTTATCCAACTACAGATAAATAACTGCTGGACTGTATCATCGTAGACAGTTGGTAAAAAATTCCAGACCAGAATCCAGTCCCTTCGGTCTTGTGTACTTTCTAATGTATTGAGAGCAAGACAGGAACATTAATTACCTATTTTTAGCTGGTTTCAAAAACAGTAACCTCAATTCCACCATCAAGATTTGGATTCAGAAATACTGAGTTTGCACTGAGCTCTTTCCTGCTTCATTCTGGGGTCATGAGAAAGGCTTTGAATTTCTGCTTCCTTCCCATTCCCTCATTTTAATAACCTGCCAGGAGACCTCTAGGGGAGTGATTGTAATAAACTAGCTAATAAAATGAGATTAGAACCTTCAAAACTAAACATCCTCTTATGATACAATCCAGCAATCATACTCCTTGAGATTTACCCGAAGGAGGTGAAAACTTATGTTTACGTGAAGACCTGCACACTAATGTTTATAGCAGCTTTATTCATAATTGCCAAAACTTGGAAGCAAACAAGATGTCCTTCAGTAGATGAATGGTTAAATAAACTGTGGTACACCTAGACGATGGAATAATATTTGGCACTAAAAAGAAATGAGCTATCAAGCCATGAAAAGACATAGAAGAAACTTAAATGTGTAGTACTAAGTGAAAAAGCCAATCTGGAAAAAAAGCTATATACTTTATTGTTCCAACTATATGACATTCTGGAAAAGGTAGAATAACTATGGAAAGGGTAAAAAGATCTGTGGTTGCCAGGGATTTGGGGTGATGGAGAGATTAATAGAGCACAGAGGATTTTTAGGGCAGTGAAACTAATCTATATGGTACTATAATGATAGATACAGATACATGTTATTATAAATTTTTCCAAAACCATAGAGTGTAAAACATTAAGGGTAAACCCTAATGTAAACTATGGACTCTGGATGATAATGATATGTCAATATGGGTTCATTGATGATAATAAATATACCGCTGGTGGGGTATATTGGTAGTTCAGAGAGGCTGCGTGTATAGGAGGGCAGGCATATGTGGAAAATCTGTGTACCTTCCCCTCAATTTTGCTGTGAACCTAAAGCTGCCTAGAAAAAATAAAAGTCTATTAGAAAATCACCACACAGGAAAAATGTGAGATTAGAGCAACCTCTTTAAAATAATACACAGAAAGTATTTACAAATGCTAAGACATAGGGTTCAAAACATAAAACTGCTCACAGCCCGGGTACTAAAATTAGATCAATCTAATCATTAGATACTTAATCATTAGATACAATAGAATTTACCCCAGTAGCAAAAGTTTACTTTCTATTCTGTTATATACTACTTAATATGGTCCAGTGTCAGTATAAGGCTATAATTTGGCAATTGCATTTGTGTATTTAATAACTGCTGATAAAGCAGAAATAAAGAATCAGTAAAAAGGTTCCACTTTTGTAAAGCATATCCAGGGTTTATAGGAAAGGAAATATTTCAGCATTTCTGATATATAAAAGAACAAAGGTATTATGTTAAGAAAAGACAATACGTAAAAAAATATCAGGGACATTGAATTGATGAAAGTAATCACTAACATTTTAAATCCATGTTGGCTTGCATTGTGAAAGAATGGAATAATTTACAGTTCATGATGTTTGTATTTAGATGTTTGTATTTGTATTGTGTTTAGAGAATCCCAGGAAAGGAGAGAATCCTACAACCCGTAGGATGAAAAAAGCTTTGAATCTTGGGCCAGGACAAGGACACTGAAGCCCAAAAAGATAAAGACCTTCCTCAAAATCTTATGGTAAAAGTCAAATTAGTTAAAATTAGCTCCAGGGTTCATGAGTAAGATTAATTGGTTAAAGTTAAATGGCTATATGGTTCATGTTTAAAAAGAATTTCTAAAAATTGGATACCCCTTATGAGAGAAAATATAAGTGGCTTTGAGTAATAGTTTATATTCCATTATTGCAAGTAATCAATCATATTCCAGGTAATTTCCTGACATGAGTTACATACCAAAAATTATATTGGGTGAAAAGCTCAAATGAATATAGGTAACATTCCACTCTAATGTAGCTTTCTGTATCTTAGAACATTCAACTTTATTAAGACTTTATAGTTTTTAGGAATAGAGTTAGTAAAGAACTTGGAATGTTCTATCAAGAAATAAAGAGGTGGGAGTGGGGAGATCTACCTCTGGAGATTCTCTTGTGTTCAGGATATATTCAACGTTTATTTGTTCCTAGGCAGGGGACGGAATAAACTGATCTCCGTAAGTCCCTTCCAGCCCAATGATTCAAACAATGCTGGCATTTTAGTGAAATGTAATATGGGTAACATAAGGTAACATTGCAAATAGTGAAGTCTGCAACTAAAAGATAAAGCATTTATATGTCAAATAGCATTGTGTAAATAAATCTAAAATGAAATTTTCAACCAGTTTTTAAAACTTACTTCCACTAACAAACATAACATAACATCATCTTCTGCATGACAGAAGATGATGAGGAAGCAAAGAATATGTTAAGGAAACCTGTAGAAAACCAAATGCCTTCTTGTATTAAATGAGTTTACCAAACCTTTCAAGGAATAATCATGTTTATACAAATATGTGTGTGGTTTCCAGGACCCATTTTTCTTTTCCTTCCCTTTACATGCAAACATATACAAATATATCAGCTCACATACTTATTTCCCTGTGGTTTCAGACTATTAAATGTTTATAATTACTGTGCTTGATGACTATAATTTTTAGTTACAGATCGAATTGTCCCAGGTGTGGATGCTGCCAAAAGCCACGGTCATTGGCAACATGACATCTGGAAGACAGTCTGGCATGTAGAGTCAGGGAATTTGCTAGAATTTGTTCCTCATACAATGCAATAGTACAAGCAAGTATTATGACTCCCTGCAGCTGGTGCTGTCAGTGCCCTATCCATATGGCTCAGACCTTTAATTGTGTTTCTGAGGAATGCTTCTAACTCCTAGTACCTGCAGGTTTGTTCCTCAGCACTTTTTCCAAAAACTGTGGGAAATTGCACTGCTCATATGCAGAAGTGAGCTTCGTATAAGGAGAATGAAAACCCTCTAGAATAGTTCTTAATGACACTCAAGAGGTGCTGTATAAATACCAAGTTCTCTCACCTCTCTGGTGGGATAACTCTGTGAGGTGTGCTTTATGCCACGTCAGAGTTTCTCTGCAGGATTGCCTGCTATATTCACTGCTTGAATAGAAAATTCTTTTTTTTTTTTTTTTTTTTCCTTTGAGACAGAGTCTCGCTCTGTCTCCCAGGCTGGAGTCCAGTGGCACAATCTTGGGTCACTGCAACCTCTGCCTCCCAGGTTCAAGCAATTCTTGGGCCTCAGTCTACCGAGTAGCTGGGACTACAGACATGCACCAACATGCCCACCTAATTTTTGTATTTTTAGTAGAGACACGGATTCACCATGTTGGCCAGACTGGTCTTGAACTCCTGGCCTCAAGTAATCTGCCTGCCTCTGCCTCCCAAAATGCATTGCAGGTGTGGGCCACCACGCCCGGCCGAATGTTCTTTACTGGACGGCTTCACTCCCGTTGTCATTTCCTCATTTTCTTTCTGGCCTGCACTTCTTAAACTAGTTACACTGTAATACTTGTTTTAGAGTCTGCTTCTGTGATTAACGTTTCTGTTCAGTAAAATAGCATAGCACTGTTACCTCAAGAGATGGCCGTGAGTATTTTGTCAGAGAAAGAATGTACTTCACGTTTTGCCTTAATAAAGTAAGTGTTCAGTACTCAGCAGTTGCAGTTTAAATGATCCCAGTGTTTGCCCTGTTTTTGAAGTACACATGTGCTTCTGGGAAAACTCAAACTAAGACACACCCCACCCCCAACTGGCAAGCACATGCCCTGTTGAAAGAGTCTGCAGAAGAGTCCTTGCTTCAGGTACATTTTTCACATTCCAGTCCCAGTTTAGCCCTCCCCTGTCACCTTAATGACCACCACTGCATAACAAGTAATGCCTTCTTGTGAGGCATTAGAGGTGACTGGGAGTGAGCTTTAGGGTGGGTACCCTTCAGAGGGGGTTCATTTTTTTTTTTTTTTTTCCTTGACGGGGAGCCTGGCTCTGTTGCCCAGGCTAGAGTGCAGTGGCGTGATCTCAGCTCACTGCAACCTCCACTCTTGGGTTCAAGCAATTTTCCTGCCTCAGCTTCCCGAGTAGCTGGGATTACAGGCACTTGCCACCACGCCCAGCTAATTTTTGTATTTTTAGTAGAGACGTGGTTTCACCATGTTGGCCTGGCTGATCTCAAACTCCTGACTTCAAGTGATCTACCCACGTTGGTCTCCCAAGGAGCTGGGATTACAGGCATTAGCCACCGCTCCTGGCCCCAGCCTTCATATTGTTTATGTTGATTTCTTTTTTCTTCTCTGTTGTAGTGGATAGCACCAGACAATCAGTAGTTGAAGCCCTTTTCACATCTTCACTGGGCATTCTATTGAATGACATACGTGTTCTCCCCAAACTCTAACATCTGTTCATTGAAGATAGGGTAAACACCAAGACCATTTGTAATATAATTGCTGACTATTGAATATTTACTTTGTTAGGAAAAATGCTAGGTACTTTACAATATTTCTTTGCAATAATACTCATCTTTTGAGCTAACATTGCTATTCTCATTCTACTAAGGAGAAACTTTTGTCACAGAGAGATTAAATAATTTGCTCAACAACACACAAGGAAGTAAGAGTCTGGGAGATAATTTGTACTTTTCCCTTCCTTTTAGATGTCATTCATAAAAAAAAAAAAGTGTACCTGATTTTGTGCTCCTAGCCACTATTTAATCTTGCCTCTGTAATTAGCTTTTATGGATAAGTTTATCTTTCCGTACTCAGAAAATAAAATAGTAAAATAAAAAGGCAGCACAAGGTGTTACTAAGTGGCTTTCACCAGAGATGAAGTTGTACAGAATTAGAGAGGGGTTTTAACCATATCTAGAGCACTGCCCAGGGAGGAATGCAGACCAATTTCTGAAGTCAATTTGTGTTATCCCCTGCTCCTTAACCTGGGTTCCAATACCAGTTACATTTAAGGAAGTCTCCTTCCCCCTCTTTCCAGACATTGCCGTCGTAGAAACACAATAGTAGTTCAGGAGTTAGGAGACCTGGGCTTTAGAGCTTTTTATAAAATGAGATGTCTGAATTTGATAGTGTGCAAGGTTCCTTCCAACTCCAAACAGATGTTGTCATTTTCACAGCCTCTAGAAACCACAGGTACCTTCTCAATTAGAAGTTCTAAATGATTTGTAATAGGAGCACTATTTGGATTCCTGACAGCCTATATCAGGAAAATAAGCAAAGTTTTGGATCAAGTGCTTATATCTAAAGCCATTGCTTTATAAGCTGGTCTTCACTGCTAATTCCTTCTTCCCTATAGATCGTTCGTATTTCTGGTCTGGATGGGTTACAGGAATTTATTTTATTGATTTCCTGAGTCTCTGTACATCGTTAAAATAATTCAGAATTGGAAAGAAATACCTTTAGCTCTTTGTCACAAAGTGTAGAGACCTTTTGACATAAAGAGAGAGCTGCTGATACTCTGTTTCCCCTAATGCCTGAGTGTGGCATGGTTTCAACGGGTTGCTTTATCACATGTAGAGATGGAGGGACCATCAGGTAATGAGATATAACATTTCCTGGAAATTAGCTAGTGGTGTGTTGTCCAGAAACTAAATTTCTTTTATTCCTGTTTGCCACCTGTCCTGGATGTCTAGTGCCGAATTTGAATTTCCATGCCAAACTGAAAAAGCAGCATTGGCTTTAGTTGCCCTGTTTTTCACATTAACTTAGGGTTTTAGCATGTAAAGCGATTGCGTTGTTTTAGTGGAATGAACTTAGAATGAACTCCAACAGTGATGAACTGATAACCAATAAAATAAATAATTGATTCATCTGAGAACAATGACTCCTAGAAGTGGTGTTCCTAAGAAGCTTGTGTGTAACTGCCCTCTGGAAAGCCTCACGAGTTGTTGCCTTTCTTTCTTTATTTTTTCCAAATGGACAATTTTTGACAAACAAACTTCTAAGAGCAGTCAAGTGTCAAATACAAAGTTATGGCTGGTGCAGCTGCCTTTGGGATCACACGCTCCATTTATTCATTATGGAAAGCTCAGATGCACAAACATGTGGTGCCATTTTGTGTACCTGTCAGTTTAGTGCATTTAATGAACATTGATCATGCTCATCCAGACACACTTCTCGATGCTGCAAGCAGGAAGTCAGTGGTTTCTGAAAGACAGGGTGAAAACTTGTCTTTTTTTGTTTTTGTTTTTTTTCAAATGTGCCTCTGTGGAATCCTTTTTGCCCAAAATAGATGCATTAATAAACACGACTAAAATGTACCTTAAAATTAACTACAAAAGAGAAAACATGTTGATGAAAAATTTGCTCTGGTTTTGCTAATATAAAGTCCAGTATTTGTCTACTTAAAGTAGAAGTTTTGATGACTTGGATAATCATTAGATTGCTATCTAGCTATTTGTAGTTTTGTAGCATCATCTGTTCCAAAACTAATTCTTTGCTCTCTTTTAATACCCTGTTAATTACGAAACCTCCTACTGGGTAGTTTTACTATTCATAAATTCTGTCAAGTACTGATCAATTAATTGGTGCCGGACATCATTCCGGTGTATGGTGGGAGTAATAGTTCTTATTTTCTTGCCATTTAATGTTTGCATCCTGTCAAAATTCTCATGAAAGAGGTAGTTTAGCTTCTTTTTTAAAATTTTATTATACTTTAAGTTCTAGGGTACATGTGCACAATGTGCAGGGTTGTTACATATGTATACATCTGCCATGTTGGTGTGCTGCACCCATTAACTCGTCATTTACATTAGGTATATCTCCTAATGCTATCCCTCCCCCCTCCCTCCAGCCCACAGCAGGCCCTGGTGTGTGATGTTCCTTTTCCTGTGTCCATGAGTTCTCATTGTTCAATTCCCACCTATGAGTGAGAACATGTGGTGTTTGTTTTTTTGTTCTTGTGATAGTTTACTGAGAATGATGGTTTCCAGCTTCATCCATGACCCTACAAAGGACGTGAACTCATCAGTTTTTATGGCTGCATAGTATTCCATGGTGTATATGTGCCACATTTTCTTAATCCAGTCTATCATTGATGGAGATTTGGGTTGGCTCCAAGTCTTTGCTATTGTGAATAGTGCCGCAGTAAACATACGTGTGCATGTGTCTTCATAGCAGCATGGTTTATAATCCTTTGGGTATATACCCAGTAATGGGATGGCTGGGTCAAATGGTATTTCTAGCTCTAGATCCTTGAGGAATTGCCACACTGTCTTCCACGATGGTTGAACTAGTTTACAGTCCCACCAACAGTGTAAAAGTGTTCCTATTTCTCCACATCCTCTCCAGCACCTGTTGTTTCCTGACTTTTTAATGATGGCCATTCTAACTGGTGTGAGATGGTATCTCATTGTGGTTTTGATTTGCATTTCTCTGATGGCCAGTGATGATGAGCATTTTTTCATGTGTCTGTTGGCTGCATAAATGTCTTCTTTTGAGAAGTCTCTGTTCATATCCTTTGCCCACTTTTTGATGGGGTTGTTTGACTTATTCTTATAAATTTGTTAGAGTTCTTTGTAGATTCTGGATATTAGCCCTTTGTCAGATAGGTAGATTGCAAAAATTTTCTCCCATTCTGTAGGTTGCCTGTTCACTCGGATGGTAGTTTCTTTTGCTGTGCAGAAGCTCTTTAGTTTAATTAGATCCCATTTGTCAATTTTGGCTTTTGTTGCCATTGCTTTTGGTATTTTAGACATGAAGTCCTTGCCCATTCCTATGTCCTGAATGGTATTGCCTAGGTTTTCTTGTAGGTTTCTTATGGTTTTAGAACTAACATATAAGTCTTTAATCCATCTTGAATTAATTTTTGTATAAGGTGTAAGGAAGGGATGCAGTTTCAGCTTTCAACATACGGCTAGCCAGTTTTCCTAGCACCATTTATTAAATAGGGAATCCTTTCCCCATTTGTTGCTTTTGTCAGGTTTGTCAAAGATTAGATGGTTGTAGATGTGTGGCGTTATTTCTGAGGGCTCTGTTCTGTTCCATTGGTCTATATCTGTGTTTCAGTACCAGTACCATGCTGTTTTGGTTACTGTAGCCTTGTAGTATAGTTTGAAGTCAGGTAGCGTGATGCCTCCTGCTTTGTTCTTTTGGCTTAGGATTGTCTTGGTGTCTTGGCAATGTGGGCTCTTTTTTGGTTCCATATGAACTTTAAAGTAGTTTTTTCCAATTCTGTGAAAAAAGTCATTGGTAGCTTGATGGGGATGGCATTGAATCTATAAATTACCTTGGGTACTATGGCCATTTTCACGATATTGACTCTTGCTATCCATGAGCGTGGAATGTCCTTCCATTTGTGTCCTGTTTTATTTCGTTGAGCAGTGGTTTGTAGTTCTCCTTGAAGAGGTCCTTCACAACCCTTGTAAGTTGGATTCCTAGGTATTTTATTCTCTTTGAAGCAATTGTGAATGAGAGTTCACTCATTATTTGGCTCTCTGTTTGTCTGTTATTGGTGTATAAGAATGCTCGTGATTTTTGCACATTGATTTTGTATCCTGAGACTTTGCTGAAGTTGCTCATGAGCTTAAGGAGATTTTGGGCTGAGACGATGGGGTTTTCTAAATATACAATCATGTCATCTGCAAGCAGGGGCAATTTGACTTCCTCTTTTCGGAATTGAATACCCTTTATTTCTTTCTCCTGCCTGACTGCCCTGGCCAGAACTTCCAACACTATGTTGAATAGGAGTGGTGAGAGAGGGTATCCCTGTCTTGTGCCAGTTTGCAAAGGAAATGCTTCCAGTTTTTGCCCATTTAGTATGAGATTGACTGTGGGTTTGTCATAAATAGCTCTTATTATTTTGAGATACGTCCCATCAGTACCTAATTTGTTGAGAGTTTTTAGCATGAAGGGCTGTTGAATTTTGTTGAAGGCCTTTTCTGCATCTATTGAGTTAATCATGTGGTTTTTGTCCTTGTTTCTGTTTATATAATGGGTTACGTTTATTGATTTGCATATGCTGAACCAGCCTTGCATCCCAGGGATGAAACCCACTTGATCTTGGTGGATAAGCTTTTTGATGTGCTGCTGGATTCAGTTTGCCAGTATTTTATTGAGTATTTTTGCATCGATGTTTATCATGGATATTGGTCTAAAATTCTCTTTTTTTTGTTGTGTCTCTGCCAGGCTTTGGTATCAGGGTGATGCTGGCCTCATAAAATGAGTCAGGGAGGATTCCTTCTTTTTCTATTGATTTGAATAGTTTCAGAAGGAATGGTACCAGCCCCTCTTTGTACCTCTGTTAGAATTCAGCTGTGAATCTGTCTGGTCCTGGACTTTTTTTGGTTGGTAGGCTCTTAATTATTGCCTAAATTTCAGAGCCTATTATTGGTCTATTCAGGGATTCAACTTCTTCCTGGTTTAGTCTTTGAAGGGTGTATGTGTGCAGAAATTTATCCATTTCTTCTAGATTTTCTAGTTTATTTGCATAGAAGTGTTTATAGTATTCTCTGATGGTAGTTTTTATTTCTGTGGGATCGTTAGTGATATCCCCTTTATCATTTTTTTATTACGTCTATTTGGTTCTTCTCTCTTTTCTTCTTTATTAGTCTTGCTAGCGGTCTATCCATTTGTTGATCTTTTCAAAAAACCAGCTCCTGGATTCATTGATTTTTTTGAAGAGTTTTTTGTGTCTCTATCTCCTTCAGTTCTGCCCTGATCTTAGTTATTTCTTGCCTTCTGCTAGCTTTTGAATGTGTTTGCTCTTCCTTCTGTAGTTCTTTTAATTGTAATGTTAGGGTGTCAATTTTAGATCTTTCCTGCTTTCTCTTGTGGGCATGTAGTGCTATAAATTTCCCTCTACACACTTCTTTAAATGGGTGCCAGAGATTCTGGTATGTTGTGTCTTTGTTCTCATTGGTTTCAAAGAACATCTTCATTTCTGCCTTCATTTCGTTATGTACCCAGTAGTCATTCAGGAGCAGGTTGTTCAGTTTCCATGTAGTTGAGCAGTTTTGAGTGAGTTTCTTAATCCTGAGTTCTAGTTTGATTGCACTGTGGTCTGAGCGACAGTTTGTTATAATTTCTGTGCTTTTACATTTGCTGAGGAGTGCTTTACTTGCAACCTTGTGATCCATTTTGGAATAAGTTCGATGTGGTGCTGAGAAGAATGTATATTCTGTTGATTTGGGGTGGAGTGTTCTGTAGATGTCTATTAGGTCTGCTTGGTGCAGAGCTGAGTTCAATTCCTTGGTATCCTTATTAATTTTCTGTCTTGTGGATCTGTCTAATGTTGACAGTGGGGTGTTAAAGTCTCCCATTATTATTGTATGGTTGTCTAAGTCTCTTTGTAGGTCTCAAAGGACTTGATTTATGAATCTGGGTGCTCCTGTATTGGGTGCATATATATTTAGGATAGTTAGCTCTTCTTGTTGAATTGATCCCTTTACCATATGTAATGGCCTTCTTTGTCACTTCTGATCTTTGTCGGTTTAAAGTCTGTTTTATCAGAGACTAGGATTGCAACCCCTGCTCTTTTTGTGTTTTCCATTTGCTTGGCAGATGTTCCTTTATCCCTTTATTTTGAGCTTATGTGTATCTCTGCACGTGAGATGGGTCTCCTAAATACAGCACACTGATGGGTCTTGACTGTTTATGAAATTTGACAGTCTGTGTCTTTTAATTGGAGCATTTAGCCCATTTACATTTAAGGTTAATATTATTATGTGTGAATTTGATCCTGTCATTATGATGTTAGCTGGTTATTTTGCTCGTTAGTTGATGCAGTTTCTTGCTAGCCTCTATGGTGTTTACAATTTGGCATGTTTTTGCAGTGGCTGGTACCAGTTGTTTCTTTCCATGTTTAGTGCTTCCTTCAGGAGCTCTTGTAAGGCAGGCGTGGTGTTGAGAAAATCTCTCAGCATTTGCTTATCTGTAAGGGATTTTATTTCTCCTTCAGTTATGAAGCTTAGTTTGGCTGGATATGAAATTCTGGGTTGAAAATTCTTTGCTTTATGAATGTTGAATATTGGCCCCCACTGTCTTCTGGCTTGTAAAGTTTCTGCTGAGAGATCCGCTGTTAGTCTGATGGGCTTCTCTTAGTGGGTATCCCAACCTTTCTCTCTGGCTGCCTTAATATTTTTTCCTTCATTTCAACTTTGGTGAATCTGACAATTATGTGTCTTGGAGTTGCTCTTCTCAAGGAGTATCTTTGTTGCATTCTCTGTATTTCCTGAATTTGAATGTTGGCCTACCTTGCTAGTTGGGGAAGTTCTCCCAGATAATACCCTGCAATGTGTTTTCCAACTTGGTTCCATTCTCCTCATCACTTTTAGGTATACCAATCAGACGTGAATTTGCATATTTCTTGGAGGCTTTGTTCATTTCTTTTTACTCTTTTTTCTCTAAACTTCTCTTCTTGCTTCATTTCATTCATTTGATCTTCAGTTACTGATACCCTGTCTTCCAGTTGATCGAATCGGCTACTGAAACTTAGGCATGCATCAGGTAGTACTTGTGCCATGGTTTTCAGCTCCATCAGGTCATTTAAGGACTTCTCTACGTGCTTGGTTCTAGTTAGCCATTCATCTAATCTTTTTTCAAGGTTTTTAGCTTCTTTGTGATGGATTCGGACATCTTTCTTTTGCTCGGAGAGGTTTGTTATTACCGATCGTCTGAAGCCTTCTTCTCTCAACTCGTCAAAGTCATTCTCCATCCAGGTTTGTTCCATTGCTGGTGAGGAGCTGCATTACTTTGGAGGCGAAGAGGCCCTCTGATTTTTAGAATTTTCTGCTTTTCTGCTCTGGTTTCTCCCCATCTTTGCGGTTTTATCTACCTTTGGTCTTTGATGATAGTGACCTACAGATGGGGTTTTTGGTGTGGATGTCCTTTCTGTTTGTTAGTTTTCCTTCAAACAGTCAGGACCCTCAGCTGCAGGTCTGTTGGAGTTTGCTGGAGGTCCACTCCAGACCCTGTTTGCCTGCGTGTCAGCAGCAGAGGCTGCAGAACAGCAAATATTGCAGAACAGCAAGTGTTGCTGCCTGATCGTTCCTCTGGAAGCTTCGTGTCAGAGGGGCACCCGGCCATATGAGGTGTCAGTCGGCCCCTACTGGGAGGTGCCTCCCAGTTAGGCTACTCGGGGGTCAGGGACCCACTTGAGGCAGCAGTCTGTCTGTTCTCAGATCTCAAACTCCATGCTGGGAGAACCACTACTCTCTTCAAAGCTGTCAGACAGGGACGTTTAAGTCTGCAGAAGTTTCTGCTGCCTTTTGTTCAGCTATGCCCTGCCCCCAGAGGTGGAGTCTACAGAGGCAGGCAGGCCTCTTTAAGCTGCAGTGGGCTCCACCCATTTTGAGCTTCCTTGCTGCTTTGTTTACCTACTCAAGCCTCAGCAATGGTGGGTGCCCCTCCTGCAGTCTCGCTGCCACCTTGCAGTTCAATCTCAGACTGCTGTGCTAGCCATGAGGGAGGCTCCGTGGGCGTGGGACCCTCTGAGCCAGGTGTGGGATATAATCTCCTGGTGTGCCATTTGCTAAGACCACTGGAAAAGTGCAGTATTAGGATGGGAGTCACCCAATTTTCCAGGTGCCATCTGTCACAGCTTCCCTTGGCTAGGAAAGGGAATTCCCGGACCCCTCATGCTTCCCGGGTGAGGTGATGCCTCGCTGTGCTTCAGCTCATGGTCCGTGGGCTGCACCTACTGTTCTGCACCCACGGTCTATCAAGCCCCAGTGAGATGAACCTGATACCTTAGTTAGAAATGCAGAAATTGGCCGGGCTCAGTGGCTTACACCTGTAGTCCCAGCACTTTGGAAGGCCGAGGTGGGTGGATCACGAGGTCAGGAGGTTGAGACCATCCTTGCTAACATGGTGAAACCCCATCCCCCTAAAAATACAAAAAATTAGCCGGGCATCATGGCGAGTGCCTGTAGTCCCAGCTACTCAGGAGGCTGAGGCAGGAGAATGGCGTGAACCTGGGAGGCGGAGCTTGAAGTGAGCCGCGATTGTGCCACTGCACTCCAGCCTGGGCGACAGAGCGAGACTCTGTCTCAAAAAAAAAAAAAAAAAAAAAAAAAAGGAAATGCTGAAATCACCCGTCTTCTGCATCTCTTACGCTGGGAGCTCTAGGCTGGAGCTGTTCCTAGTCGGCCATCTTGGAACCTCCCCTAGTTTAGCTTATTATGATTAGAAGGTGCCATTTGTTAATAAATTTTTTGTTTGCTATCTCAGTTTTTATTGGGAGCAAATTACCAAAAAAAAAAAAAAAATCTGTGTTCAATTAGTTTACCCCAGCTAGAAGTGCATTATATTTAGCAATGATTTACTTATAACTGTTGTGCTGGGAGAATACCCTAATCAGTTTTTGGGAAAGGCTGAGTACATTTATATTATTCTACATGTGTTGTTATTTTAGCATTTATATTTCTTTTGATTGAGATTTTGTTTCATCACCCTGGGGCGCAAGATACCTCAAGAAGACAGATGTGCTCAAATTATGCAACAGACTTACCTAAACAGCTCATGGGTCTTCCAAGTTGCTGATGAAAATTAGAGTTGAATGATAATGCTAAGTGTCTCACATATCCACCCTTTAGACTTGATCATCTTGTGAAATAAATAGAGCATTGCATCCAGTATGTGGTACACTTCAAAAAAAAAAAAAATTTTCACCTAGGCTTTTTGTGGTCTAAGGCGCTATCATTTAAAAATTTGAAACGTATATAATGAAGTACATTCAGAGATATTCATTGTAGCTTTGTTTGTAATAGGAAAAAATCATGAATAATCTAATATTCTATCAGTAGAGGAAAGGTTCTAAAAGGTATGGGCCACACCTATACTAGAATATTATAACCCCATTAAAAATAAGATAGGCCAATATATTCTGTTATGAAGAGATGTGTGCGTCCGTGAGAAAAGCAGCATATGGAACAATATTCATATTGTGATTATTTTCATTTCATAAATGCATTGAAAAAAATAGACATCTTTTTTATATGTACGTGTATGTAGGTAAATGCAAAGAATAAGTTTTGAAGCAAAATTATCTTCCTTTATGGAGGAGAATGGGATAGGGCACATTGAAAAGGTGCTTTTGATACAAACATCTCCACTTTTCAGTTTTGCAAAAGTGATGCATTAAACTCAATTTTGTCTAACTGTGTGTAATTGACTTTTTTTAAAGAAGAAATTCCATGGAATAGATAAGAGGAAACATAATTAATCCAGTCAACTCATACGGATTGAACACATGTTATGTGTCAGTCACTATGCTTGCCAGTGAGGACACAGTAGAGAGCAAAGAAACACACTGGCCCTAACCTCAGGGATATAGAAACTATAAGAAATTGTATAAGTGTGCAAATTTATTATTATGTAGGAAAAGTACAGGAAATTAGAAAATCTTATACTTCTCTGGTCAGTGAAGTTTTCCTGAGGAAGGAATTTTTGCACCAACAACTGAAGCCTGAATCAAGGTTAACTATACAAGGAGTCTATTTATGAAGTTAAAACAATTGAAACACTAAAGAGAGAGTTGGGTGAATAAACATATAGCGTATACCTGAGTTAAGTGGAAATTTTAGGAAATAGGCCAGATTATCTCATCTATCTTATTGAATTCAGCTAATCTGTAATGCCTTGCAAATCGCAAACCATCCAGAAAGATGGGTCACTGTAACTCTCACTGCACAATGAGCCAAGTAATACTGAAGCCAGAATATTTTTGTTTCTTCATTTTTGATCTACTTATGTAGAAGTGGCCCAAGTGAGTTTCAACTCGCCATTACCCACATTATTTGAGTAACTAAACATCTGCCATTGCCCAAGCCATATCCAAACATCACCTGGACTAACTCTGCCTTTCTCCCTTCCATCACTGTGCTTATGCATTCATGTGTCCAATAAAATATTTATGGAACATTTTGTATGTGCTAGATGTTGGGGAAAGCAAACATGGTCCTTACTCTATAAATGTGTATTCTTTTGGAAGAAACAGACAAAAATTAATAGTCACAAAAAGTGATTAATGTTATGAATTAAATGATTGAGGTGCTGAGATAGAGAATAAAGAAGAGGGCTTACTTTAGATGTTTTTTTCAGCAAAGGTCTCTGAGGAAGTAGCACTAAGCTGAGACTTCAGCATTAGAAAGAGCCAGATATGACAGAATTTCTCCCCCTTTTTAAAGCCAAAGAGTATTCCACCGTGTGTGTGTGTATGTGTATGTGTGTATATATGTGTGTGTATGTATGTGTATATATGTGTGTGTATGTATATATATATATATATATATATATATACCACATTTTCTTTATCCATTTATGTGATAATGGACACCACAATTGCTTTCATATTTTAGCTCTTGTGAGTAATGCTGCTGCAGTGAACATGGTAATGCAGATATGTCTGGCACACTAACTGCTTTTTTTTTTCTTCTTTTTTTTTTTTTTTTTGAGGCAGGGTCTCACTCTGTCACCCAGGCTGGAGTGCAGTGGTGAGATCTTGGTTCACTGCAGCATCCACAGCTCAGGCTTAAGTGATCTTCTCACCTCAGTTTCCCAAGTAGCTGGGATTACAGGTGCATACCACCACACCCAGCTAATTTGTTTGTTTGTTTGTTTAGTTAAGATGGGGTTTTGCCGTGTTGCTCAGGTTGGTCTGGAACTCCTGGGCTCAAGCAATCCACCCACCTCAGCCACATAAAGTGCTGGATTATAGGCATGAGCCACAGTGCCCGGCAAAACGCACTAATTTCAATTACTTTGGACATATACCCAGAAGTGAAATTAGAAGAATCATATAGTAATTCTGTTTTTAGTTTTCTAAGGAACTGCCATACTGTTTTCTGTAATGGCCATACTAATCTACATTCCCACGAATAGTGCACAGGGGTTTCCTTTTCTCCACACCTTTGCCAACACTTCTTTTTTTTTTTATTATACTTTAGGTTTTAGGGTACATGTGCACAATGTGCAGGTTTGTCACATATGTATCCATGTGCCATGTTGGTTTGCTGCACCCATTAACTCGTCATTTAGCATTAGGTATATCTCCTAATGCTGTCCCTCCCCCCAACACTTCTTATCTTTTGTCTCTTCGGTAATTGTTCTAAGAGATATGAGGTGATAGCTCATTGCGGTTTTAATTTGTGTTTCCCCGATTATCGGTGATGATGAGCATGTTTGCATATATCTGTTGGCCATTTGTATGTCTACTTTAGAGAAGTGTCTATTTAGATGGCTCGTTTTTTTATTAGGTTATTTGTGGGGTTTTTTTGCTATTGAGTTTCATATATATTTTGGATATTAGCCCTTTATTAGATGTATGGCTAACAAATATTTTCCCCCAATCTGTGGTTGTCTCTTTATTAGTTGTTTCTTTTGCTGTACAGAAGCTTTTTATTTTGATGCAGTCCCTTTTCTTTATTTTGGGTTTCGTTGCCTGTGCTTTTGGGGTCATATCTAAGAAATCTTTGCCCAGACCAATGTTGCGGAGCATTTCCTGTATGTTTTCTTTTAGTAGTTTTGTGGTTTTAGGTGTTATATTCAAATCTTTAATCCAGTTTGAGTTGATCTATGTTTATGATGTGAGGTAAGTTTCCAATTTCATTCTGCTTGCGAGTGCCTTGCCAGTTGCCACAACATGGATGAACTTGGAGGACATTATGCCAATTGAAATAAGCCAGGCACAGAAAGACAAATACCATATGATTTGACTTGCATGTGGAATTTTACAAAGTTGAACTCATAGAAGTAGAGAGTGATGGTTAGGAGAGGCTGGGGGAGGGATTTGATAGGGAAAGGGGAAATGTTGATCAAAGGGTGCAAAGTTTAATTTAGACAGGAGGGATAAGCTTTGGTGATCTATTGCACAAAGTGGTGACTATAATAAATAATAATGCATTGCCTACTTCCAAATTGCTGAGTAAATTTTAAATGTTTTGCCATAAAAAATTATATGAAGCGATGAATTTGTTCATTAGCCTGATTTAATCATTTCACATTGTAAACATATTTCATAACATCACATTGCACCCCACAAACATATATAATTATTAGTTGTCAGTTACAAATAAAATTTAAAAGAACTGAACAAATAAAATGTAAAAATATATCTGTTTAAAAACAAAAAAGAAAGAAAGACTCTACAAGAAGAGTAAAGGGAAGGGCATGTGCAAAAGTCTTGAGCTAGGAAAAAATTTGAGACATTCAGCCACTGAAACAAGGAGAATGTAAATGGAGAAGCATAGCTTCAGTTGAACAAAGATTCTAGTCCCAGATTGGCGCAGCATCTGAGGGGAAAATGATGAAGGCATAGCCCTTATTGAGACAGTGAAAGATTAGAGTTTGTTTTGTAATTTCCAGGGCTGGCACTCTTTTTCTTGGAATCATTGAATCTTAGGTGTGGAAGACTCTAAAAGGTGATGTAATTAGGTCATTTTGCCTGTTGCAGGCACTTTATATTGGAGGTGTGAGTAGCTAAAGTTCTCTATCACTACAATTTTTTTCCACACCTTGGAGCCATTTTTGTGATAGACTCAAAGACCTGTCATCCATTTCTTCCATGAAGGCAATATTCAATATATTTGGAGCATCACTCCTGCCTCTTCTATATGCTTTTAATTCATGTCTCCAATGTCCTCAATGAAAGTCTTCCTCATATCCAAGGAATCTTGGCAATAGGAAGCATTTAAAGTAGTCATTATTTTAAGTGAAGCTCTCTTAAACTCTGAGACAGAGGAGAATAATTCTCATACCACAAGGAAGGGCTTTTTCAAATGGTCCCCCATGAAATCTATTTCTGTGTCTTTCCAAAATGTGTGAAGCAGAGAGTTGAGCCAATTATCTAAATCATTTAAGTCAAAGAGCTTAATACTAAAGTGAATATCCTGAATTATTCCCATGATTATGTGTATTATTAAACACCATTAATTCTACCAATTAATTACCGATTCATAAACTTCTGAAAAACTTAAATATAAATACAGTCATCCCTTAGTGTCTGTGAGGAATTGCTTCCAGGACGTCCCTTGTTTACCAAGAACCATGGATGCTCAAGTCCCTTATATAAAATGGCATAGTATTTGGACGTAACCAATGCACATTGTCCTGTATACCTTAAATCACCTCTAGATTACTTATAATACCTAATACAGTGTAATTCTATGTAAATAGTTGTTGTACGATTTAGGGAATAATGATGAGGGGGAAATATCTGTACATGTTCAGTACAGACACAACAATCCAACTTTTTCCAAATATTTTTGATCTGCAGTTGGTTATTAGGGAGGGGCAAACTGTATAAGCTGTATACAGTCTGTAATAGTGACCCCTGGCAGCCTGTTTCAACAAGGCTTCTCAGTTGACCTGCAGAACACAGAAAATTATTTTAGTTACTCATCTTCTCAGCTCTCCCCAAAAATGCTAATGCTGTTCTGTTACTATTTTAGATTCATAAGAGAAGCAGGTAATCTATTACATACAAGGGATGTTCCTCTATTTAGAAAGCCCACTTAAGAAAGGCTGGTAGGTTATTTAAAAATAAAACCTAGACATAAATATATGCCTACATGCAATCTGTACAGAATTCTACGGAAATCATTTTAGATCTATTTACTCTTATTTTCTTCCCACAGAACGTGGAGCACTACTATGATTTCTATTCCCTTGTAATTAATTTCTGGTTGTCGACTTAAACTGTGCCATTATTGGCAAAGTAAAGTGTTAAGGCAATTGAAGAGACAATGCAGGTCAAAAAACTGTTTATATCTCTATTACAGGCAAAAGCTACACCCTTAGTAAATGTCTGTTGAGTGAAGTTGAATTGAATTAGTTTGAGTTGAATTGAATTGAATGGCTTTGAGAAAGCAGTAGCTGGAGCCAATTATGACTTTATCCTTTGGCCAGTATTTTCAGCTGAATGTTTCAACAGTTATTCATTCAACCAACATTTTTATTGAGTGCATACCTATTATGAGCCAGGCAAAAATGTGGTTCATGGTTGTAGATTCAAAGATTAAATAAACAAGGTCCCTAGTTTATTATTACTCAAGATGTACAAAGGAAGATAATGCCATCCATGTGTAAAAGTAAAGTGTTGTAGGCATCTCTCAGAAGCATAAGTAAAGGAGATGGGAAAGGCAGTGAGTGGGATAGGAGAAGGCATTCTGAAGGAGACAGCACCTGATTAGAGTCTCAAGGGATGACCTTCCTAATCAGATGAGGAAGGACGTATAATTACCATTTAGTGGGCAAGAGGTAATGTTAGTATTTTCTCTTAGGTGTTTTTTAAGCTTTTAATTATTTTATTGAATCTTTCTGGAATCACTTTCTTTTGGCCTTTGGTGTTGGGGATATGGAAATAGGGTGTTAGAAAGGAATCCTTTGTGATTTCAATGTTTGGTGGAGATGTTAACCGCAAATTATGCCATCAACTCTGACAGCTATTTTATATATATTCATTTTCACTACAGTTTTTAATCTCTGATCTGTAGTTTAATGTCTCATATCTTTTATTTTAAGCAGCTTCATATATTTCCTTCAAATATATATGAAATATATGTATATATTTTATAAATAGATATGGAGGTAAATTGGTAGATTGAAAATAAAATTTATGTATTAAGTTGAGAATATACCTTAGAACTATACTTTCCTTCTTTTGGGAATTGACTAGATGATTTTTCGGATCAGTTTTTTTCTTTAGAGTATAGAATGGTGGACTTGGAGTTTATAGGTCCTTAGATAAAATGTTTACTTCATGTATAGATTGCTGGAGACAGATTGTATTAAGTGTTTCTTCATCTTGAACTTTTTCTCTGCTTTCTACCCATTTTTATGCCAGTGGATCCTGTTCATTGCCAAAGTGCTCAGACACATTTAAGAACTGTATATTCCTCAGTCTCAGTTCTAGTGAGTAAAGGGAAGACTCTAATAATTAAATCTGTTTAGTTGACAATTTCATAGAATTTTCCCTCTCTTGGAATGCTTTCGAAGAAAAGTTTTTATAAAGAAACCTACTCCATTAGTGTTCCTTAAGATACTGTGTAATAGAATAATATCTATTAAAAGACTCAGTTATCTTAATTTTCTTTTTGCCATGTGATGAATGACAGCTTTTTACTGCCGTAAATGTGCATTTTATGTAAAGTCCTTTATATTGTGAAATTTAAAACATATAATTTCAAACAATCAAACCCCATATTTCTAAATTCCTATATTTTGTTCCAGAAAACTAGCTACTTAAAAGCAATGGAAAAAAGAAAAACCCCAAGTTCTAAAAATTTTAACATGCAAAAAGTATCCTCTCTGTATTGATTAAAATATAGATATACAAATTCATTCCCAACCATTCTGATGGAAAAACCCTGGCCTGGGCTCTGAAGCCATTTTTTAAATGGAAATCATGAATGATTATGATTCAGGTGGCTTCTAGTACACACTTTGAAAAACTTTGAAGCATGAAGCATAATCACCAATATCTTTGAAGATTCATAACATTTATATTGGCAAGGAGGAAAGCGGCACATGGGTGAGCTGAGGTAGAGTTCGCGTAGATGTCTAGGGGCAATGGCTTGCTTACTTTACCAGTTAAGGCATACATCTTGGAAATAAATCAGCATTCCATGGGGTCTTCGCAGTCTTTGATGTCTGAGTATTAATAGATCCATTCCCAGCATCAAAATTTGTACTGCATTATATTTTAAGCCTATGAGGTGATGACCTGCCTCCAGCCAGAGTGGTTTTGCCTACCTTACATTCTAATTTTTTAATTCCACTTCTTTTCACTTATGTTTCCATTGACCTCCACAAGGTCATAGACTTTCTACTCTTTCTTAACAGTTTGTTCCCTTTCACCCTTTATTCCTTTCACCAGTTCTTTAAAGGGTTTCAGAATTGTAGAATTTTCAGGATATTCCTTTATTTTAAAACTGTATTATTTGGCAGGGCATGGTTGCTCACGCTAGTAATCCCAGCCCTTTTGGAGGCCGAGGCAGGTGGATCACCTGAGGTCGGGAGTGGAAGACCAGGCTGGCCAACGTGGTGAAACCCCACCTCTACTGAAAATACAAAAATTAGCCAGGATGGGGGTGCGTGCCTATAATCCCAGCTACTGGGGAGGCTGAGGCAGGAGAATTGCTTGAACCTGGAAAGCAGAGGTTGCAGTGAGCCAGGATCAAGCCACTTTACTCCAGCCTGGGTGAAAGAGTGAGACTCTGTCTCAAAACAAAACAACCCCCCGCCCAAAAAAAAATGTTTTATTTATTCATTTACTTATTTGTTTACTTTGTGACAGGCCCAAACAATGTCTTTTACTCACACTTCCTATTCAAAATTGTTTGCCAAGATAAGAAGTAACAGGCAGAAAGTCATGACTCAGTACAGTTAATGATATTCCAAAAGATGCTCAGCTCACATATGGTGGTGGATCTCCCACTGGCTTAGCAGGTGCGGTAATGGCAGGCTAAAGAATGTGGACCACGGTCTGCAGTCTGGTTCTCAAGTGGGCAGTGAGTTTTAAACAGGATATGAAGCGATTTCTGATTGACTGATCTGATTAATATCTGCAGCAGTGTTTCTCCAGGTATGATTCACAGAGAAGATAAAGATATCTTCAATTCTACTTTTTAGAGAGAAAGGGGCCACTAGCTGGATGAACACTGGGACAGCAAGTGCAAACTAGGATAGTCCAGGCTAGACTGTGGCCATGGTCACCCTACTTCTCCACTGCCACACCTAGAATCATGGGAAATGTTTGTTAAAATTGGAGATCCTTAAGGATTACTTTAAGATGTCTGAAATTCA
Organism: Nomascus leucogenys; assembly: GCF_006542625.1. Taxonomy (NCBI): domain Eukaryota; kingdom Metazoa; phylum Chordata; class Mammalia; order Primates; family Hylobatidae; genus Nomascus; species Nomascus leucogenys. The sequence continues at coordinate 62,771,373 of NC_044401.1, read as the reverse complement.
AGTGGGAATCTGCAGTGCTTCCTGTTTCTGGGAAATTAAAGGTAACTCTTATATTAGAGCATTAGGACATTAGATGTTTCAAAGTGTGGGCTCTGGACCAACAAATCCGCACCACCTGATAACTTGTAAGAAATGCAGATCCTCAGGCCTCACCCCATACCTACTGAATTACAAGCTGGGATGGGGCCAGGATATCTGTTTTAAGACTTTCCAATTTATTATTTTGATGCATACTGAAGTTTGAGAACCATTGTTCTGTTGGATCTGGCAAACCAGTGTCTTTTTACTTTATTTTTTTTACTTAGTATCATAATAATATTATTTTTAAAAATCTGGATGTTCTTCCCACTAGCATTTCCTCATGTCAGTGGTGATCGAATTTTAACCATCATTGAAAGAACTATAGAGAGATAGCTACAAGGAGATATGAATGTTCCACCTTAGCTTGAATTGTGGTCATCTGAAGTATCTGTGTTCCTCTCTCTTTTGTCTCTATATGTGTATGTGCGAGCACGTGCTTGTGTGTGTCTTTATCTGATTCTAAAATGGGGGAAGAAGACAAGTCTAGTGGCTTGGATAGCTAAGGGAAAGGAGTGAAAGGAATTATGGAGAAGAGAAGAACAATAAAGCAGAGACAAATATTGAAGCAGTTGTCTTCTTAGAGGGCCTGGTTGTGATCATCCATTTCCAGTGCCTGAGGCGTTCAGCTCTGCAGTGAACACCAAGATGGTCAAGTTCACCAGATTTTTAGCTCAACACTGACTGTTTTAAAAGCAGTGCCTTTTGAAAAAAAATCTTTGGGAGTAAATTTTTTAGTTTTAGCCTTAGGAGTGTCAAAACTAGTGCTAGTAAAAGCCTCTGGTAATAAGTAAATGAGATTAACAAAGCCAAGAGAACTGCACAGAAGTTTTACAAACCTGAAGGGCAGTTTTCTTTTTCTTCCATAAATATTATATTTGCAGAGATATGCTTGGCATTCAGTCATTTGTCCACCGTCCGGATCACTTTTTAGTTTCATACTGGCAAAGGTACGAGCTGATGGATTAAATCACACTGACCTCAGATCCATTAACTGACACAACTTGAAAATCCCTCGTATATCTTTAAATTCCAAATGTATGAATGAAATTTTGTGTTGTCATTTGTCATTGTGTGTCTTTGTTTAGATATGACCTTAATAAATATTGTGAGCAGATAATTTGTGAATTACTCATAATTCTCATGAGTTCCAATTCCTCTATTCACTTTTAATATGTTCATATTGTGCTAAAGCTTCCGATTGATGTAGCGTGAGTGTATTTGAGAATAGAGACATGTGTTTGTCTTTGAATGATGGAGTATCTACGCATTACAAAACTAAACATTCTGAATTTTTTAATTTACTCATCCATTCAACAGATGTATATATTCACACATATGTGTATGTGTATATATATATACACACATGTATATACACACAAATATGTGTGTATATATATTCATACATATATAACAAAAATATATACATATAAAGATTATATATGTGTTTATATTCACACACATATATTTATATATACATATGTGTGTATATGTATATATTCGTGTGTGCATGTGTGTGTATATGTATATGTGTATATATATATATGTAAAGGTTAAATGAGTATTCCATGGCCCTGTATTTGATTAATGGTTAATTCAGGACTGGAATTGATGCATTATGGTGAGGTATATCTACTGTACATTTTGGGCACCATTCACTTATATGGTCATCAATTCATTTATAAAGTGTAGCTACTGAAGACAAAATGAGTTGCTGCATTTTACCTTCAGTAATTACAAAATAAAAGAAGTGAAAACATTTGGATAAATCCAAGGGAGCTCCTAAGTACTCCATTATTGGGACAAGTGGACTATGATATGCAGTAATAAGCACATGTTTTAATATGTGATTCAAAAGTAACATTTTCTATGAAGGACAGGTATCTTATTTAAGCCTCCTGCCTGTATGATCTGATTGAATCAGCATTGCTTACCACAGGACCCAAGAGAAATAAGACTATATTTCCCAATATTATCTGTCCCCGAAAGAGACTCCTGTTCATCGAAAAATATTCTAACAAAGCTGAAGATAAAGTATGACCTTTGGGGGCCTCTTCTTCGACATATTCTATTCTGCAGAGTAGCAGGTAATAAATAAGGTATTAGGCTAGCTTTTCAGTTCAAATTTAATTTTGATTCCTGCAGTGGATTCGGCTGTGGCATTCAAACATAGATTTGCAGGTGCAGAGAGAGAGTGTCACTTAGCCCTGCAGTGTGACTAATTGCTAGTAATTGTCTATAGGAAGGGCGTTAGAAAGGCCTGTCTCCAGATCTTCATCATATTTTACCCAGGGACATTGGCAACATGAGGAGGCAGTCTGGAGCGCTGTAGCCATTAAGTTGTTGGCAATGTGCAATATACAGAATGTTGGATCTAAGTTTAAAGAAAAGCCTGTGTAAAATGAATTTTTATATAAACAGAAAACTCTTTGAAAATGTAATCTTTTAAAAAAATGCTGTATTTTCATTTCTGATTAACCGTCATTTGAAATTGGCTCTTAGCAACATATACTTCCTTCTCATGTCTTGCTTTTTTCCTCTTTCCAGTAACTAATATTCTATAACTAGTATTTAATATGCTGGTTAGAAAACCACCAGGGGATTTACCTGGGTATGAAACAAAATTGATTTATAATGAAAATATGTGTTGAAGTAAGCTTTATAAAATGGGAATTTAGTATATCCTTAAGTCAGATATTTCTGTAACCTTGTGAAAAAGCACAGTTCCTATGTCATTTTGGTCACTTTGTTTTTCTTTCCTTTCCCTCCTGTTTCTATTATGCTTTTGTTAAATCGAGGAGGGAATTCAAGTATTAGCATTTTACAATTGTCTGGAACTGCCAAAAAAAAAAATACCTAACAAAAAATACACAGTATTTTGGGAACTGTAAAGATTTAAGCAGATGTAACTCAAGAGATAAAATGAATTGTTCCTCAGTGTGAAATGAAGAAAGTCCAGATCTTGGCAAATAAGAAAATTATCTTGCTATCTACGAAGCATTCTGCTGAATTTTAAGACTTTTTTTAATAGAATCAGAACTGCAAGACTTGTTTGACTTTATTTTATCTTATGTTCCTTAAACATTGAACTGTGGTAATCTTGTCATTAACCCCCACCCCTAACACACACACATACTTTTTTTTATTGGGAGTTTTGTGGATTTGTCTAAAAAAGGAAACACTGTGATTTAGGATTTTGGTAATATTCAGCATGATTAGTTATATTCTATTACATGGACCTTAAGCTACTTGGGTAGTTTAAATAGTGATAGATCCACTAGTACTATTTCTTTGACAGACAAGATCCAGAGGCTTACTTCTAAATGTGAATCCTAAATTACCAAACATTTTTGAAATGGTTAATGAGAGTTCATCTGTTTCTTTGTTCCAAGTTTAATTTTCAACTGGATATCTGCACTTTGAAGAATTATTTCCTAGAGGAGCAAAAAGCCTTTTGACCCTTTTTAATCATTTACTTAGGAGATGTAATTTACATAAAATAGTAGCTTATTTATGAAAAATAGGGAGGGTGAAAGGAGAGAGAAGAACAGAAAATATAACTATTGGTTACTGGGCTTAATATCTGGGTTATGAAATAATATATACAACAAACGCCCATGACGTGTGTTTACCTATGTAACAAACCTTCATGTGTACCCTGAAACCTAAAATTAAAGTTAAAAAAAAAAAGAAGAAAAATAACTTAGAATTCTGTAAAAGAGGGATGGTTTTAAAGGAAGCCCTGTGGAAGCCTTGCAGGAATAAGTTTTCTTTGACAAACCTGTCCTTTCAACATAATTGATGAGTTAGTTCCAGCCTGGTTCCTGGTGACCAATTCAGCACTGAGTAGGAAATGACACAGAAAATGAATGTTGTGGTCTCATTTGTCAGCCAGGGCCACTAGTTTCTTGCAGGACACCTGAATTTTCTTCTTTGCTTTTCTCACATGTACCTGTCCCTCCTTTTCTTTCAGTGCCTTTCTCTCCCTTTAACCACCAGAGTGACTGCCCTTTTGTTAGTTTCTTAGCATTAGTTCTAAAGAGTCTGACGGCCTCTTGTAATGTACATATTGAGCTTCCATAGCAAAGAATACAAATCATCACAAATCACAATAGTCCAATAAGAAAGAATATGGATCTTTCCAAAGTAATTTCAGTCATATATGACTGAGCTCAATTTTAAATATGTATTTCAGTGTCAACTTAACCAACACACTGAACCTGCTTCTGTGATCTGGTATTAGACCTGTACTCTGCCTACAGACCAGTGCTTAGGGTAGTTTATCCATAAAGGGACCAAAAGCAGTGACCACTCCTCCTGGGGTGAAGTTCAGTGTTTCTTTTTTTTCCATTTATTTAGTTAAGCGATCAGTTTTAACTTTACAATCCAGCTTATTTTGTGTATAAATTGATTCATTTGTAGTTTATCTTGTTTCTGCTAGGCTGTGGGCTAGGAAGGACCAAATGGATTTACATAGTTTATTGGATAAACCGATTTTGAGTATCATTTTGTCAGGAATCCCTTTTTAACCTCTTCCAGGATAGCCACAGCTACCTTAATTTACACTCCTCTGGGAGCATTTATCTTTCCTTCATGGCAATGTAATTTTGTATATATTTACATGTTCTTTTTAAGGCTTTTCATTCAGTCTTTTTTGGACAACTGCTTTATACCAGGTTCCGTTACTTCAATGAATATAAATGGATAAAAATCCCTGCCTTATGAAGCTTGTATTCTAGTAAAAAAAAAAAAAAAAGACAGAAGTTAATAACATGTAATAGAATGTCAGGTAATGAAAAGTGGTATGAAGATAAAATGAGGCAGAGTAGAAATAGAGAATGACCTTAGGAGAAGAGGCAGTGGCAACATTAGGTATGCTGTTCAGGAAAATCCACTCTGAGGAGGGGAAGCAGAGCCAGGAACTAAATACAAGGAGATGCTTGTCCTGGGAAGATGGGTGAGAACTCTTCAGGCAGAAAGGGCAGCCTTCTGGGAAGCTCATTTACTGCACTGGAGAAAGAGAAAGGCAACCAGTGATGCTAAGAGTAGTGAATGAGGGAAAGTGGCAGAAATGGCAAGTATAGAGGCTGGCAGGGATCAGATCACACAGAGCCTTGTTGGGTGACATAAGAAATTCATATTTTTTTTTCTAATTTAAGTGGAAGATCAAAGTAGGATTTTAAATTGTAGCTCACCTGTTAGACCATGCCTGCCATATGAGGACAGAGTCTACCATTACCACTGCAGCTTAGTGCTGAATAAATATTGGCTGGCTGGCTGGCTGGCTGGCTGGCTGGTCAGACAGATAAGCTAATGTCCTTCCATCCCTGTTGCTTTTACTTATGTGATTTTATTAAAAACAAAGCATTTTGTTGGTTTGCTTTGTTGATATCAGTTACATATATTGCTGTTGGTATTGCATTTGTACCCCTTGACAAAAGGAAATTTACTATTTATTATCACTAGATAATTAGAATTTCCTACCTCACATGCCTTAAATGCCACATCCCCCCACCCCACTTCTTCCTAAGTAAAATATATATATGTATATATGTATATATATACATATATATGTGTATATATTATATATACGTGTATATATGTATATATATACATATATATGTGTATATATTATATATATGTGTATATATATATGTATATATATACATATATGTGTATATATATGTGTGTATGTATATATACATATATGTGTATATATATATGTGTATGTATATATATATCTGATTGGCTCGACAGCTTGAACATGATTGAGTGTCCATTTAAGCCTACTTGTATTTTCATCTGATTACTAATCCTGAAGGATAATGTTAAGCCAGATTCTGCGGCACAGAGGTCAGAGGATCAGACATCAGCTCTCCTAAAATGATGGGATGGGATAGAAAGAATGATAATAACCCGATTAATCTCCCTTTAGGGGGACTCTGGAGTCAGGAGATGTGTTTGTGGCCTTGGTAACAGCCTTCCTGCTGGTTAGAGGAGGACTTGGATATTCTTGGGATTCCTCTCTAATAATGGGTCACACCACATCCAGGTATTACCACCTGGGAGCAGAAAGGTGACAGCTATTTTTAATTCTTTGATAAATCTGGAAGATAGAGGTGGAACCAAGGATGTCATGGAACATAATGCAAGTGTTAACTAAGTAGTCCTCTTTGAAAATATTTAAATCCATAGACTATTTTGCTGCTTGAAAAACATTTTATATTGCTAAGTAGGAACTGTTTTCTTCATTTTCTTATAATTCTCTTTGCTTGAATTATCTCTAAAAATTAACCATAGATTTTCAAATAAGCTCAAAGAAAACATGGATGTTAATGCTAGATTCATCTTGTAATAATAATTATTATATTAATAGTAATTCACCTTTGCATTTTTTCATGTCCTTAACATTTAACTTCTGTTTCATGATCCTGTTCATCCTAAAGTTAGCACCTTTCTCTTGCCATGTATTTGCCAGGCAACATATTTGACTGGAGCTTCCCGAACCCATCTCTCTCCACCACATCCTCTTTTACTGACACTCAGGGATGCTGCTAATATCAATTTGAGGTTTTGCACGGAGATTGGGGTAGCCTACATTGTCTGCATGTTTTGCCCTTGTCTAGGTTGTGTGATTCTTGAGGGTAGTGACTACATCCTATTCTTTTTTCTGTTTCCTGAAGCACCTAGCAGAAACTCTACTGTATAGAAGACTACTCTACTCTATAGTCAGCTAGCTGTTCAATGACTAGGTGGACAGATGAATGAGTGAATATTTTATTTCCTGTTCTGATTTTGGTGGGATTCTTAAGTCCATAATTCCCTAATCTGCCCGCTTTGCTCGGAGATACAAATTTCAAAATTCCCTGTGACCTTGGAGAGACCTTAGGGAAGGGCAGCGTTAGCTTGTAAGCAGTGGGAGACATTTTTTCAGTATAGGATCTTTTTTCCTGTGTGTTTTAACCTCTTAGAGAGAGCGTGGGTTCTTTATTCCTGCTGTGGCATGGTCCTGTTTTTATTAGTGTACTCAACTAGACTGCAGCACATATGTTACAATGAGCCATGCCACAATGGTGCAAAGATAAACAACTGTGATGTTAATGAGATTTGAAGGTAGAATCTGTTTTTCTCTTCTATAGCCTCCAGAGTTTTAGAGAATTTTGTCACTGTCCCATTTAACTGGCATCTTTCTTAAAGGGCTGGCTTTATTCATACCAATTATTTTCTCATTCTCTCCCTGATTCCTTTCACTCAAATTCAGTAAACTCTCATCTTCCAGTATGTTATCCTGCAGCTCATTTATACCTTCACCCTCGCTCCTTGAAATGAATTCAGAATCTGATTTGGAGCTTGTCTCTCTTAAGTGTAAAACACCTCATGCTATAAATAAACACACTCAGTTTACTTAGGTTTGATACTTAGATGAGTCGCATCAGCATATGTTTTACTTCAAGTTATCAGCATCTTCTGAGTTGAATTCTCATCAATTTTTGCCTTAAAAATGACAATGCTAAATATGTCTTGAGGGACTAAGGCAGGTTGAGAAAACCTCTCTGCAGTATTGGAGAAAGCCAAGTTAAATCCAGCCTGCTAGCCTAATGTAAACAATATAATCGTTCTTTCCTTATTTACTTTATTTGTGAGGATCATATACTAGTAAACTGGGGTAGAGTAGATGAGCAAAAAATAACTAGGGAAGAACAATATGAACAGCAAAGTTGTTTATGCAACAAAAGACATGTCATAATTTGTCTTTCAATTTAAGAAAAAATTATGGGAGTTACATATGCTTGGCACTATCATTGTTCCTCTACTAACTGCCTTCTATTATAACGAGTCTTCTTTTTTACTCCCAGTCAACACATTACATGTAACTCTATTTAACATTTATTTCTTGATTAGTTGTTCATAGGTGTATCTTTTCCCAATACCCCACCTCCCTCCATACAAGAAGCCTAAGCATATTGCCATGAATATAACAGATTCTAAGTACATGCCTGTTGTGTTGAAACATTGCTCACCAATCATAAATTTTGGCACATTCTAATTATCTAATGTCTTTAAGAGTTAGTGTTGTAATAAAGACGTAATAATTATTTTTCTATCAATCATTAAGTTGATATCAGTGTACCAGGAGTAGTAACTCCTCAAAAAAAGCCAGTGTTTATGATTAACTTCTAACATTTAAATATACTATGTCTATATTTATAATATATTTTATGTGCTTGTTTATTCTCTGTATCCACTATTGTAATGTTCATAAGAGCAATTTTTTTTTCTACATAGCAAGACCTGTAAGAATGTAGGAGAGATACTGTATTTATATATGTATGTATATATTCAATAAATTTATTCAAAAATATGTATTGAGTACAGATATATGTACATATTTTGAATGAATATATTAAAAAGGTATATACCTTATATGTTTATATACTCAGTATGAATATTCAATACATTATACATATCTATACTCAATACATATTTTTGAGTGAATTGAGTACTTCTTATGTGTTGGGTTCTGTTAATAAGTACTTCAAATGCATTATCTCTTTCAATCCCTCAATATTCCAGTTAAGTGTAGATACTATTATTATCTTAATTTTAAGAATGAGGAAATGTAGGTTTGGCATTGGTAAGTGGTTTTCTGAAAGATATTCAATTCATAAAAAAGATAGAATCAAGCCTTAGGTCCAGGCCTGTCTAACACAAAAGCAAATGCCCTTAGCTACTGTGATATACTTCTCCTACAGTAATTAATTGAAAGAAAATTTTGTGTGAAAATATGGAAATAATTGTGCCTGGTGGGATCATGGACACTAACAGGATAAGATTATCAAATTGTCCTGTGGTCCCCTAGGATGAGGTGAGCATAGCCAAGCCCAGAGCAGGCAGCGAAGCTTGATGGGGAAAAGCTGTGGGGCATGCAAGAGAAAGAGGTCACAAACCTGGGGCAGAGAATACAGTGTCCAGTTGGAAGCATCATGAATCAGAATCTGTGTAATCTGTGATTCTGGAACCAGAGTGTTGCCTTAAAAGCAAGTATATTCACCTCTCATAGAAGAGAAAAGCAAATGAGAATAAAGGTGGAATGGAAGATCTATCAAGTCATTGGGACACTAGTCTCTACTGTTGGAATGATAGGGAGTTGTGTGCAATGATTGGGCTTCTCAAATGCAAGTGGTGAAAACTCAACTCAAATGAACTTGAGAATTATCCTCTTTCTCCACAAGATCTAAATTGAACACTCAAAAGATGTCGGAATGTTGGTCAAGGACATGAAATAGTACTCTGTCAAGGCTTTTTTATTAATAGCCCCCTTTTCCGCATATTCACATGGAGCCAGAAGAAGTGATTCTCTGAATGGAGATTCTGCTAGTAACATACCGTGGCAGCTGTATCACAGTTATCCGTTTAACAATTATTACTGCGTACAGGACAATATAGAGAATATATTACTTCCTCTGTTAACTCTACCCTGGTTGTCCAGCAGCCCAGGTGTCCTCATCTGTTAACTGAGAGTGAGCAAGTCTAATTTGTGTTTGGTAGGCAGATTAAGTAAAAATGTATAGGAAAGCATCGTGTGAATGATGAAGTACCATGTCAATATGAGGTACTATTTTATCATCAGTACTAAGCTATGCAAGGCTACGTTTCTATCTCTCCAGAGGCTTTTATTTTAAATCTCCAACCTAATCCATGTACTTTTTTTTATTATTACGCTAATTTTCACTTCCATAGAAAAGGTCACAGTTTTGAGAGAGTGCATATTACCTATATAACTGTTTAATCAAAGCATCATGCTAAGATATAAGGAAAACCTAGAATCTTTATACATTTTCCCAAGCTAGGGTGATGTTTGGAGCATGTTGGATTTAAAAGACAGAAAAATAATAGAGAAAAGCTTTGCCATTTTCGAGATCATTATTTGAAAGATAGTTTCATCAACCAGTGATAGGTAAATCATCTATTAATGGGCATTTGAGTTTTTTTCAACTATTGACTATTGTGAATAATATTGCAATAAAATTAAGAATGCAGACAGATAAGGCTGGACATGGTGACTCACACCTGTAATCCCAGCACTTTGGGAGGCTGAGGTGGGTGCATCACCCGAGGTCAGGAGTTTGAGACCAGCCTGGCCAACATGGCGAAATCCCGTTTCTACTAAAAATACAAAAATTAGCCGGGCATGGTGATATGCCCCTGTTATCCCAGCTACTAGGGAGGTTGAGGCAAGAGAATTGCTTGAACCCAGGAGGCGGAGGTTGCAGTGATCAATCTTGCTACTGCACTCCAGCCTGGGAGACAGAGCAAGACTCCATCTCAAAAAAAAAAAATGCAGACTGATAGCTCTTTGAGATCCTGGTTTCAATTCTTTGGGACATATATCCAGAAGCGGTATTGCTGGATCAAATGGTAGCTTTTAAAAATGTGGTATATTTATACAATGGAATATTATTCTGTCTTAAAAAATAATGAAATCTTGCTATTTATGACAACGTGGATGAACTTGGAGGACATTATGCTAAGTAAAATAAGCCAGACACAGGAGTCCAAATACTGTATGGTTTTACTTATATGTGTTATCTAAAATAGTCAAACTCACAGAAACAGAGAATGGAATGCAGTTGCCAGGGAATGGAGGGAGGAGGAAATGGGAATTGTTGTTCAATGAGTATAGACTGTCAGTCATGCAAGATGAAAAAATTGCAGAGATCTATTGTACAACATAGTGCTTATAGTTAACAATAATGTATTGTCACTTAGTTTTTTATTAAGAGGGTAGAAGCTGAGTGTGGTGGCTTACACCTGTAATCCCAGCACTTTGGGAGGCCAAGATGGGCGGATCGCTTGAGCCCAGGAATTTGAGACCATCTTGGCAAAACAACAAAATCCCATCTCTACAAAAAATACAAAAATTAGCTGGTCATGGTGGCACATACCTGTTGTCCCAGCTACTTGGGAGGCTGAGGCAGGAGGATCGCTTGAGCCTGGGAGGTCAAGGCTGCAGTGAGCTGAGTTCACACCGCTTCACTCCAGCCTGGGTGAAGGAGCGAGACTCTGTCTCAAAATAAATAAATAAATAAAATAAAAAAGATGCCAGTCAGGTGTGTGTATAGGAGGTAGGAGATAGAAGAGATGTGCTTGTGTGTTTTCTTGTTTAACGATTTTTGCAGGCTATGATGATTCTCAATATTGCACTTTGCAATGGTAGTTTGGTGACAGGTTTAGCATAGTTATTTGGCAGTGGGATTCCTTGGAGGCATAAAGGTCTTATCAGTGTCACTTTGTCTCCTGTGCAGGTTTTTACCGGTTAAAAAAAAAAAGAACTAAGGAGCCAAATGCCACTCAAGGTTTTATTAATAGGGACTGAATAACTCCCAATACAGCCTCCTTGCTAAAATGCAACTAGTGAATTTGGCTTGAACCAAAGCCCCCACTTTGAATTAAGATAACTTGTCCCCAAGTAGAGTCAACCTGACTCAGCCAAACAAGTTACAGGCGAATAAATTGGAATAAAGAAAGAAAAGACCTGGCTGGGCCTGAAAAGGCAGACCCTATCCTCTCTGCTCACCATAGGGAGGCTAGAACCAAGCTGAGCTCACCACTCACATTGTTAAAGGAAATGAGCACAGCAGATATTACAGAGACCTTCCTTTCTCTAGGGAACAAGTGAGGAAGGGTGAAGGGGGGTCAAGAGTGGTATTAACTTTGTCCCCTGAGGTGGGAAGACTAGTCAATTCCTTTTCTATGACCTAAAAGAAGAATATAGAGACAGAAGAGAAGGTATTTGGTTTTCTCCTTCATGATTAATCAATTTTATTTATGAGAATAGAGAAGAAATATTCCTAAGTAAGGAAGGAAGAGTGACCTTGAAACCAGGTATATTGTTATCCAGGTATGGTTATAGTCTGAATTTAATTTTTATTAATGTAGATAATAGCTTACATGGGCCTTATGGCGACATTACTAGCACTCTAAAATTTAATTAGATTTTTAGAGATTCTATTAATGTCTTTTGTAGGATTATACAATCTGGGGCATCACCAGCAAGCTTCATACATTTTATTTTCATTATGACTTGAAATGAGAGGAATATGGTATTTTCTGAAGTAAAATAGTTTAGATTTGGGGGTCTTAAAAAAAAGACAACCCCAGAGGATTGAAATCAGTTTTTTTTTTGTACTAAACTGGTTATATGTGTTTTTGTATATATCTTAAATATATTTATTCACCAATATTAAGGAATTACCAGTTTTTTTACTTTTATCAGATTTTTAATATTAGTTGACTGTAACCATATAAATGTAGTTATCCTCACGATAGTTTAAAAATAATCATTTTCATGCAACATATTTTCTTTAGTGTGTATATTTCTTGAGTTTTTTTGCTCTGATAAAGTATTCTATTTTCATGGTCCCTTCATTATTGGATCCTGATTATATATGTAATGTGCCTTCCCAGGTTCAGTAAATCCTTTAAATTAATAGAAAAATCTGTTCAGCCTTTTTGAGAGTCACTGCATCAATGTACTGGTTACTTTTGTAAATTTTAACCCATTTATCTCTTTCCCTCACATTCCAAAAACAAGAATTCAGGGCACAAATTAAATCTCTATTTTACATAAAGCGTGCTTATAAAAAGGAGATAGATACTATTGATTCTTAGTGACATTCTTTCAGTTTTCACCGTTCAATCTCTTAATTTAGAGTAGCCTGCAAATCAGGTACATGCACAGGTGACATTCACAGAGAATGGAAAAGAATAACCCTATCCAGAATTGACATAAAGAGTTAGCATTGTATACAGAGCAGGAAAAATGGGAACAGGGATCAGAAGCTCATTTATAGACTCTGCTATTTAGTGCTATTTGATTCAAAAAAGTCATTTTACTTGCCCTGGCCTGGGTTTTCTTCTCTGCAAAATTAGGGTGTTGGGAAGGAAGGTCTCAGCATCCCATTTGAGCTCCAGCAATATATAAAGGTGATTATTGCAGGAGCACCAAGTGTTAGTTGCTTTCTGCATGCATCATGCACATTCACCGAGGCTTTGTGCAGCCATGCTCTGCTGCAATAGTTCTGTCCTTATATGCCTTCTGGTGGCTTTAGAGAGATTCTATTTGGGAAGGGACTTAGTCTGGCATGATTACAGCCTAGTAATTACAAAAGTGCCAAGTGATCCTCATCTATAATTACAATGCCAGTTTGTTACTCATTGTCCCCCAGGCCATAACATTAGGTGGAGGAGGGCATGCGCACGGTTCCTGAAACTTAAATGCATCCATACTTTTAGTGCTCTATTTTTTGCTGAATTGGTATTTATCTTTAATGATTGCCAGGCTTCTACCCTTTCAGAATCAATCACCTCTGTTTATGAGTTGGAAAGGGACAGGGACCAGAGCATGTAGGAGTATATGAGAGACAGTGTCTTATTACTCAGCTTATTTCCTAATCCTAGTATGAAGATAAGATCATAACAAATACGAAACAATGGCAGGAAAAGGGAATATCAAAGCCCAGCTTGTTAAAGAGTCATGACCCCAGAGAAGCCTATACCCCTCTTCTCCATGAACTCTAAAAAATCATCTTTTTTGTGTTCTTGTTGTAAGACTGGTCTTGATTATTGCAAATCTTCCTGGTTGTACTTTATAATGATTTTAATTTTGTTTCCTGATTAGATCTTTGCAATCATTTGTAATATTCATCTGAGTGAAATAAAATGATATACACTGAAGCAGTGTTAACAAATTGTAAGATTTGATATGTTTTGAAAAGAAATGCTAATGATAAATGACAGTGACCTAATTTGTGGAACAATCTTGTTGCACACAATAATCTAGTGGTTGGTAATTACGTGATTAACTCACCAAGAAAAAAAAAAAGTCAATCAAGTCAGAATCATCAAGTTATAGAATCAAAAAAATGTCTGGAATGTTCCCGGTTAATTCATTACCTACAGTGAACTTTTCATGTGAATGCTAAAACATAAACACTATTTTAAAAACATTTAGGGTAAAGATGTACGTTTATTAACCCTAAAACTCAAAAGATAATCAAGAAGGAAAAATAGCAAAAATCTTAAAAAGTAGTAATGATAGCTGCTTGTTGTTCGTATTTGTGAGGCACTTTCACCAACATAAAACCTCATCTCAAAATAAATGGGTGAAGGAGTAAGGCACAATATAACCAAGTCCATTGTCAACATGGGGAATTTGAGGCTCAGTGGGATTCAATGCCGTGTTCATGATCATGTAGCTTTTCAGAGGCACAGCTTGAAAATTTGTTACATTCTTCATGCTCTTTTAACTATGTACTGTTAAAATAAAACTGAAATATCTATGGGATATCAATTCTGAAAAAATCTTAGCACATTTGATTATGAACTATATCATTGAGAATTCAGTTAAGACTTTATTTATAATGCGCAAAAGCAATAGATATATATAACTTGAAGGTCAGTGTTATAAACATAGCCCAAACTACAAGTAAGCAGAGTGAATTACAGTTTGGTTAATATGCAAAATCATTAGGATGGTTTGACTTGAAACCAACAAATTATATGAAACTATATTTATAAAACTACAGTTACAATTTAGAAGTTATTTTGAAAAGAAATTACACTTTTATGATGTGAATATGAAAAATATTGAAGTGATTTATGTGCTTGTTGCATGTATATCCTCAGAATTCTATGTCATTCTGACAGGGTAGGTATAATCAGCCCCATTATTATAAGCAAAGAACCTGAGGCTCAAAGAAGCTAACTTGCCTGTTGTTATATGGCAAGAGTATGGCCAGAATTCAAGTCTGGATTTTTTAAATTCGAAAGTCTATGTACTTGTTTCCTACTCCATTAGTGATCTTACCTCTCCTCTAGGATACCTTTCATATTAATTTGATACTCAGTAAGTATTTCATGATTGAATGGCTGAATGCCTGAATGTATGAATATTTTTAAAAACTTTTTCGATCACGTTTATCCTGGAGTGAGATGAAAATATAGCTGTTGCATTTAAGAATGTAAGTAGTGGGTGAGTAATTAAGAGATATCATAAGAAGCATTTTAGAAGTAGAGCTAAAAGAGAAAAGAGTCTTTGAATATAAATAACTAAAAGGAGCAGCCAAATCACTAAATATCAGGCATACTTCATCTGTCAGTGGCCTTAGAGACAAAAATAAAACCAGTAAATACGGTGTGGAAGCAACTAATCATCGCTGGATTGCTCAAGAGAGGGTATGTGTGAGACTCACATAAAGGTAGGGATGGACTTATGAGCTCTTCCAGTAAAGGGCTGCAATTGAACACAGCAAGGGCTGTGGCAGACAGATATGCAGGAAGCAATAGGCAAATTTAATATCAGTAAGGAAGAATCATCAAGCCGTGTTTGGCTTAATAATAACCGTTATTCTTCATGTGGGGTTATTGATTGTTCTGAAGGCTAGGACAAGTATAATGAACTGTTACCACCACTTTGGGTGAATGTTGGCCCTCGAATGATCATTATCCAGAGAGGACAATATAAGTAAAATGCTGAAAGTATAGCAAAAGAAGAGAGTTAGAAAAGGGAGAAAGTGGGTCTTGCTTCCTTCCCTAGTCTTTTTTTTTTTTTTTTTTTTTTTTTTTTTTTTTTTTTAAGGGGAGATACCTTTGCTTCTGTACTTTACTTCCCATTACCAGAAATCTCTTCAGCAATCTGTTTTAACTGCTGTGGTAGTGGATCAGAAGAAGGAGGACATTTTTGCTGTTAAGGTTTTACTGTTTTTCAGTGATGGAGGAAGGGTGCCTCCAAAAAAGTATGGAAAGTTAAATTCAGTGTTTCAATAAATTGTTTAGCCAGATGTGTCTGTGTTTCTTGCCTCTTCGGGTAGCCATTCCTGAAGCGTGTCTTATTGAACAGAGATGATATTATTATTGTGTAGTCCCGGAAAGAGAACCAGAACCAAGTTTTGGGGGAGAGCTGTTGTGCAGACGTTAGCAAAGTTAATTGTTGAATTAGTGGAGACTAAACCTGGACACTAGATGTTCAAAACTTGCCTCTCTTCTCTCTGTCAGTTCTCTTAAAATCAGGGTTAATATTCAAATATATTAAATTCAAATTGAATTTATTCCTAGTAAGCACTTACTATGTGGGAATATTTTGCTAGGCACAGTAGATTATTTAATCCACACTGTAGACTGGTCACGTAGGCATTTATAATCTCTGTTGTACTATCATGAATTGAGGTGAAGAGAGATTGTGTCATCTGCCATCTGCACAGCTAAGAGCAGGTAGAGCTGGGAACTGGGTTCAAGCCTTCCTGAATCTGAACCTCATGATCTTTCACCACACAAACTTGCCTGAATGTGGATTGACTGGCTTTATGTGGGAGTAATTTCCCCATCACTGAGATAAGAGTAGGAGTCTTCCTCCTTCTCTCCCCTCTTTTCCTACTCCTCCTAATCAAGCAACACCTACCTCTATTATTGTGAATGTCATCTCAAATTGTATATATTTATTTCTATTGAGTTGAAATTCACATAACATAGAACGAGCCATTTTAAAATAAACAATCCAGTGGCATTTAGTACACTTACACTGTTGTGCAACCATCATCTCTATTAGTCCTAAAATATTTTCATCACCTTCAAATAAAACCCCATTCCCATTAGGCAGTTACTTACCATTCCCCTTCCTCACTCCACTTCCAACCCTAGCAAACACCGATCTACTTTCTATCTCTTTGGATTTACCTATTCTGGATATTTCATATAAATAGAACCATATTTATATGAAACATATTTCATATAAATAGAACCATATTTATATGAAACATATTTCATATAAATAGAACATACATATCGTAATATGTAACCTTTTGTGTCTGACTTTTTTTATTTAGCATGATATGTTTGAGACTCATCCACATTGTAGCACCTGTCAGTATTTCATTCTTTTTTATGCACAAATAATATTCCACTGTGTATATATACCACATTTTGTTTATCCATTCATCTATCTATGGACTCTTGAGTTGTTTCCACCATTTGGCTATTGTGAAAAGTGCTGCTGTGAACATTCATGCACAAGTATTTGCTTGAGGAACTGTTTTCCATTCTTTGGGAGCTACACCTGTTTTTGGCATTTACTTTGTGCTGGTCAATGAACTCAGGGCTTTGTACATAGGAACTCTTTAGATTCTCAGAACCCTGTGAGGTGAATACTATTATTATCTCTGTTTTACGAATGAGGAAGCGGATTCACAGAGAGGTTAAAGTACCTTATATTGGGTCATGCTGAGATTAAACCCGATGAGCCAGGTTCCCGAGTCTGTACTCTACATTCTTTCTTCCTTTTGTTGCGTCAGCTTCAGACTTGACACCTAGAGCTGCTTCAGCTATCCCCGTCCCAATACCAAGCTTGCCTGCCTTTCCTGGGCGTACTTTCAATTGTTGTGTTTCCTCTTAAAATTCAGAATCCAATGTTGCATACACTATTCCAAAAGTAATTTTTGTAATTATTACCATCATTGCCATTGTTGATATTTTGATAACATTTGAAAGGCACTTTGATGTTTTTCAAAACAATATGTATTAATTTTCTTCCTTAATAATGAAAGTTATATGAAAACAACAAGAAACAAGCCCCGAGCTTCATAGCACAGAGTATGTCTGCTGGCATTAAAAAATAAGATAAAGTCACAGTATATATGCAGGGTTAAAAATCCAAACAGTAAGTAAATATGTAAAATGTTTATTAGGATTTTTTTCTGGAAAAGTAAATTATGAATATTCACCAATGCTTGTTCCAGATGTGTTCTGACAATGGTTGGGTGCAGTTTCCCATTTATGTCCTCAAGTCTCTGTTTTAAGCTCATTTAGCAGGTGTATAACAAACCAGGGGAGACTAAAACTCCCAGGTCCTTTTCTCATGATCTGCTACCAAGTCATAGCCCCTGTCTGCCATATTGGGCTTATGCAGTTGATTTTCTTAACCTAAATGCAGAAATTTCCATGTCCCTGTGTAATTCATTAAGCATGTTTTAGCTCAGTGCCATTCTCAAGGTAAGTTTACATCCCCAGTGTGAGATCCTGTCTGTTAACTGTCTTTCTCAGTTGACAAAGCACAAATAACTCTGCCACTTGGCTGTGCTGAGGGCTCATATATTACATTATTAGTAGAAATGAGATTTTGACCACTTCAGGATTCACTTAGAAGCGTGTCGGAAAGATTCCTGCTCAGACCAAACATCTCCTACCTTCCATTTTCAGAGTAACGTGGTTCCAGCTGTGTAACCACAGCTTCATTTGCATGGAAGTGATAGGGAGCCGTTCTCTACAGCATTGCAAACTATGGAGACTGTATACAAGTCTCAGTTGGAGTATTGAACTGCACACTCTCCTGCTCAGTATAATTTATTAGCTGAGAGATGTGCCTACGTTAATAGTATTTGACCAGATTTTAATTTAACTGTGCTACTATGAATTAAACCAAATAGTAAAGTTACAATGTATGAGTCCATTTTTATACCATTAGAAGTTAATATTAACCTGTAAAGTGAATTGTGTTTAAAAAATGAACTATGTTTTATCTAACTCTGACATACATATCTTTCTTGTGTATAACAGTCCTATAGGGTAAGTCGAGCTAAGCTTTTACTTGTATCTTTTTAAATAAACTATCTTTGTTAGTATGGAAATCTCTAATGATCAGTTATGTATAATTGAGTTTTGATATCTTCATTAAGTTTAAAGATATTAATTAAGCATTATCTATTTATTCCCTCTTATGAGAACTCTTATGAGATGTTGATAGAGATCATTTGGGAGTGGCCAATACTTGTTAAAACTATGTGCAGTTTTCTAATGAGCCTTTCAAGAATGTGCAATTTTTTTTTTTCCCACGAAGTTAGTACCCATGAATTTTGTGATTTCTTTTCCTAGGGATAAAGACAAGCCAAATGGTTGTCTTGCTTTTATTAAGATTATGCTATATAAGTAGAGAGTCTTCTTGGCTTCCTTTTTAAATGGATTTTTTGATAGGAAGAAAATGCAAATGAAGTAACAGTGGAGCTCATAAATTTCTAGCCTGGTGACTATAATGCAGGGTATTGGCTTTGCTATCAAACTTCCCCAAGCACATTTGCTTTGTATTAGTGACTTACGCAATATTGGATCTTTCATCTGTACATTAGACTGTATAATTCTTCCTTTCTACCTAACATGCTTTGCATTCCACTCTTTACAGACAGATGTATGTGAATGTAGCATTCTTTCTCAGCTGAAGCTAACAAGTGTCAGCATCAGATTTCCCCTATATATTCCAAATCTGATAAGAGGATACCCTGTGGTTATGAAAATTATAGACACTTAATACCTAAGGCAAGTGGCTTGCAGTCTCAGCACATCCCTAAATGATGATCTGCCCCATGGTGATGCAAAAGTGATGTTAACACTTTCCTAGGAAGATCTTCAATGGGGAATGTTCCTTTGGCAATTTGAATGCATCACTATACTTTTCCAACCTTTTTTCTTCACCTCACGTAATTTTATGAGTTGTATACATATCTAAAATAAAATGTGCATTTAGAATTTGCCACATATGGACACATGCCATGATATCTCAGAAGACAGTAAAAACTACCTTGAAAACTAGAAAAATGCACAGGTGATTTAGGGATCACTTATAATTGCCCCTGCTTTTCACATGGCATTTTCAATCCCATCATTATTCCATCTGCAGTGCATCTCCAAAGCAAAATGTATTATGAAAAAGGCATGTATGGTATTTAAAATTAAACAATAACATTTTCTAGGTGCAGAGCAACTGTCATGATACGGCCAGGTAGAATTTTCATCTTGGTCTTTCCCTTTAGATACACTTTGTGATGCTGGTGGCTAGGTGGCAAGCAGAGAAGGAGAGCCATTCTAGAGGTGGTACTAAAGACAACTCAAAGCTCTAGAAAGTGTTTAAGTCTTTTATTAGACCACTATGGCTACAACAAAAGGCTAACCTGGTTCCTGTCCTTTCTAGCTAAATAAGCCCAACAAATGGGTCCACAGGGCAACCAATGATACAAGAGGATGATCTGATTTTTATGGTATTACTTCTGTTTCTGAGCCAAGCAATAGCAAATATATAGTTTAACTGTTATCACTCTTCTTCCCTTGTATTTATGGAAGTTATCATTAATTTTAAATTGTAGTCTTTTCTGCTAAACCCAGGCATTGCTTCATAATCTTGCTCAAGATAGCACATGAGACAGCTATTGCTGTTGGGTCGGAGTTGTTACATGAGTTGGATCTTATCTGGCCATCTATCTCTGGGCTGAGTTACAGTCACATTTCCCTTTAACAGATCTCTAATATAGCAGGTGTAGAGTTAAAGGTCTTTCACTTTTTCTGGGAGGTCACCCTGACAATAGAAGAACCCTGGATTTCTTATCCTATGCATAGATTATCACCACAGTCACTCAGCATGCTCTTTTCTGGTATCCCTAGCTCAACCCTAACTTTGGTCATCATTGTTTTTCAAGTTTTCAATCACCTTAAAGTTTCCACTGTACCAAAAGTCATTTGGTGAGCCAATCTGACTGTTTCCACTTTGAGAATCTCGTGCCAGGTCACTAGAGATAAATATGCTTATTCTGGAACTCCCAGACATTAATCTCAGGGTCAATTCATAGTTCTGTGAATGCTTGATACCACCACCAGCACTGTGAGGCCTGGAACTTTGCCACGACTGCTACCTCCTTTGGGCTCAAATATTAAGGAGATGGGGCGGATACGGGGCCTTTGATTAATATTTCTCCTCTGATGTACATGACCCCTTTATCCTCTTCACTTCCTTGATGTTCCTGGGTGTTGACATAGATGAAGATGATGGTTTTGCCTATCTTAAGTGAAAAACAGTTGATGTTTCGCTTTGGGTAGACTGAATGGCCTTTAAGGATTACAGTTAAAGATAGTTTTATCCAAAAGGTCTCAACGCAAATCTTTTCTTATAGATTAGTCTATTAAATGTGAGGGGCATCTCTACCAGAGATTCTGGCAGGGATTGCAACATTGGTTTTAAATTTGTTAGTCAATAAATATTTGAGTAACTACGGTGTGTGTGGTGCCATGATAATCACTGGAAATAGTAGCAGTATCTGAGAGTGAGAGTTCTTCATGTAGCTTCCAGTTATGGAAGACGATAAGCTAAACTGAGAATTCTGCTCCCTGATGGCCCTTACTAGGAAATAAATTCGTGTGATCTAGGAAGCCCCTGTCCTTCTGGGTGATGAGTGGAATTCATCTACACAGTCTTACCAGTCTTACAAATGTCTGTCCTAAAAGACTAGTAACCCACTTTACCCATATTCCAAGGAAACTTGAGGCCCATACAGATAATGGCCCATTATAAATGGCCATTATCTGTATCCACAATTATAAAAACACAGAAGAATTGGTCATTTCCCCTGTCTGTGTTCTCTACTCTTAAATAACTTAGTTCTCCTCCCTTGTACAGATATGTGTATTTTTAAATCTAGAAATGTTAGTAGTTATAGAAAAAGCTACTGTTTTCACTCTTCTTTCCTTGTATTTATGGAAGTTATCATTAATTATTAATTATTAATTAATGAGATAATCTACATTGTCTCAGTGAATTTTCACAATAACCCTGTGAAGTTTTGGTTTTAATATCCAGGTGTTATGGATTCAGAAAACAAAGTTACACAAACTCAGTGATCTGTCCCAGGCTGGCCAGCTACTAAGTGGTAGATCCAGGGCTCCCACCCACGTGGTCTGATTCTAGAATCTGAGCTCTTAACCACTGTACTGACTTGTATCATTAGCCAACATTTGGTCTGCTCTCTGCTTTATTAATCAGTAAACTGAAGCCCAGGCTCTTTAAGTGACTTGCCAAGTTAACAGACTATTCAGCAACAGATTTGAATTTTCATTTTAATATAGTGTAAATAACTACAGTTAAATCATTTGTGGTGCTTATTAAATGCCAGCCACTCTTCTAAGTGCTTTTTATATTGGTTCATTTACTTAATAACTACTGGTTATTGTCCCCATTTCACTTAGAGGCAAACTGATGCTTTCTGAGACCAAGTTGCTGAGGGTCACACAGCTGCCAAGCTAAGGAGCTAAGATTCTAACTCAGCTTGTCTAGTGCCAGAATTTGTGTTCGGATTTGGTGGCTCTCAAAGAGAAGAAGCTTTCCTCTCCCACTCCAGGAGCATGTGCAATGCCTGGAGACATTTTTGGTTATCACAACTTTGGGGTAGGGGAGGCCTTTATATAATCTAGTGGACAGAGATCAGGTATGCTGCTGACCATCCTCAAGTACACAAGATTAGCCCCTTACAATAAATAATTATTTGTCCTCAAGTGTCAACAGTGTTATAACCACCTTTCTATGGTTATAACACTGCCATCAGTGGGATCCAGGAAAAGATTTCCAAATCAGGAAAGCAGAGACTAGCCTCCAGTGTCCATGCTTAGTTTAGTGTGTCTTTTATCATGACTGCAATTCTGGGTTAGAATATTACTCTTTAGTATGTACCTCATAAGGATAAAGACTAGCATTGTGCCCAGCAAGAGCCAATGGGGGCTCATTAATTATTACAATGGAAGCACAAATTGGTGTGTTTAGATATAGGATGAAAGAATGGGAACTCAGTTGGAGAAAATCATAAAAGTAGCACTCTGATGACTAGTGGTGATTTTGGCTTCAGTAAAGAGAAGTGGCCACGTTGTTATTCAAAAACATGGTATTTTGGATAGGAAGAAAGCTGATGTTTCAGGCGTTTTCTTTTTGTTAAAGCAAACCTATTTTGCAGATTTTGTATGCCTTTTATCAGTCGTGCAGCTCAATTACAGTCTGGGCAGCAAGTTTGGACAAAAATGAAAAGAGGAAGAAAATATTTTCATACCTACATTGTATATTTCTCACAAGAGTTTCCAAGTATAATTATCCATGAATTTCATCCAAAAATCTTCAACTGTGTGAATCTTACATTTGGTTACTTACTGGCTAATCAGGATTGGGCCTAAATCCAGTGTATACATTACATAAAGAGGTGGGGACAGATAATCCAAGCAAAAGAAATTTCCTTATAAAATTCCTAAAATAGTATCACTTCAGTATGGGACCAATATAAAAATTATTAACGGGATATTTTACATTTTTTCCCTGCTGTCTTTGAACTTGGTATGTATTTCACACTTTTAGCACATCTTATTTTGGAAAAGCTGTAACAATGTTTCTGAGACTTACCATATTTGAGAACCATTTCCTTAGTCTGTGCTTTTAAGGAATGAAGTTGTTGGGCGCAGTGTCTTTTTACCTTTATTTGTAGTCATAGATGATGATGACTAAAAGTGTCTTGTCCAAATACAAATGTGAAAAGGCTGAAGACCAAGATATAAATGAAATAGGAGGCTGTATCTACTAAATGGGCTTTTTTTTAAACACTTGACTTTAAGACTACTAATAAAACTGTAAAACAAGAGCATACTTTTGAAATAACACATCAAACAAAGTAAAACTAAAGTTTAGCTCCTTTGTGTCCCAGGCTGAAATAAAAGCATCTGAGAGGACCTACCAATTTATATTATCAAAGTTAAATGGACACAGGTCATCCTTAGCATACAGGATAAAGTTTTAGCATGAGGAACACTTTATATAAAAATATACTGTTTGGTTCATGTGAAAGATATTATTGGCCAGGCGTGGTGGCCCACACCTGTAATTCCAGCACTTTGGGAGGCTGAGGTGGGTGGATCACCTGAGGTCAGGAGTTTGAGACCAGCCTGGGCAACATGGCGAAACCCTGTCTCTACTAAAATACAAAAATTAGCTGGGCGTGGTGGTGAGCACCTATAATCCCAGCTACTTGGGAAGCTGAGGCAGGAGAATTGCTTGAACCTTGGGGGTGGAGGGTGCAGTGAGCCGAGATCGCGCGAATTCACTCCAGCCTGCGCAACAGAGCAAAACTCCGTCTCAAAAAGAAATAAAAATAAAAATAAGGAAATACATTATTAAAATAGGAATGACTTACTTTTTGTCTCATCCTGCTTCTTTGTGTCTGGCACTACAGTATGATATGTCATGCATCTTACTAGAGGAAAATGCTGCCTTTATATGTGAAGTGGATTCTTATGACCTAGAACCAGAACAAGTGTGTTAGGCTTGATTTTCCAAGTCTCATAATGAAATGCCTCGAAGCATTCATTTTCCTGTCCAATCTTCTTTAAAAACTATATTTGCACCATTAACTGTAGGCAGTAATTTTGTACTTCTCAGACCATCACACCAAGTTTGATTTCTACATGAAGTTTACTATTGTTTGTGTATATGGAATGGCTTATGACAACTTCATTTGTACTCTTCTCTATCTATCCTTGGTAGTGAACTAATACCCTGATATATCAGTTTTAGTTTGTAAGTCCAACATTGTAATTAACTGCCCCATTGTATTTCTGTTTTAAAAAGAAATACCCCATCATGTTACTTATACTGAAAATTAAATTCAGCAACCAAGCCCCATTTAATTTACATTAATAATGTATATTTCCAATGGTAAACTGTATTTAGGGCTTGGATATCCTGTATTCTGTAACTTTAAAGGACATACATACTTTTGCCATTTAATAAATACTGGTTGCTGTTGAAGAGTCATAATTGAAATGGATGCCATCATTTTTTTCTTGCCTATCCGAAAGGTTAACCATCCAAGAAATAATACTTTCAATTTATAACCTTCGACAGGTGACCACATAAACTACTTCACTGCTCTGGAAAGGGGAGTTTTTAATTATTCCTGAAATAGCTTCTATAATTAAGAAACTTGTCTAATGTGAGAAGGAAAATGAAAGATCTGCAATGAAGGTGAAAACTAAAGGGATGCACTGTGCTATATGTTTTGTTTAGTTTTATTAACTTCAAACATATTTTGCAATGTAAAGGCATTTTATAATTGGCACTTTTATCTGACATATATATTTTAAAAGAGTTAATTTGCACAATATTATTATCCATTCTTCTTCCTCCTCCCCAAATTGACAGCATACCAGTCACATTCTTTGAAGAATATCCATCACTGTTAAATGAAGTCAACTTAGAAATAAAGCTATCCAAAAATAAAAGAAAAATATATATCTTTTTTTTTTTTTTTTTTTTTTCGAGACAGAGTCTCGATCTGTCGCCCAGGCTGGGGTGCAGTGACGTAATCTCGGCTCACTGCAACCTCCGCCTCCCGGGTTCACGCCATTCTCCTGCCTCAGCCTCTCCGAGTAGCTGGGACTACAGGCACCCGCCACCACGCCCGGCTAATTTTTTGTATTTTTAGTAGAGACGGGGTTTCACCGTGATCTCGATCTCCTGACCTCGTGATCCGCCCGCCTCAGCCTCCCAAAGTGCTGGGATTACAAGCGTGAGCCACCGCGCCCGCCCTATAAGTGCCTGTTTTAAATGATCAGGAGACACCTGCAGTAATTATTGCAGCGAGATTAGTGAGGCCATCCTATGTTCTGATGGCTTCATGTAGTGTTGGTTTAGTGCAGTGAAGTGCATGTAATAGGTTGAATTCCCTGTTATCTTCGACAGACAGCCAATTACAAAGTACTCACATACTTGAGGCTTTCGACCTTAAGCATGACACATGAATGCATCAAGTCAATTAAATGCTCCTCCCCATACCTTCCAATTATGAATTGCACACTCCATTTTAGGTAAAATATTGCATATCAAAATGTTACGTAAATTATTTCAGTAAACTGTAGACCTATAGCACCTCATGTCAGAAAAGGACCAACCAAGATATCATCTGATCCAACGCAGAAACTGAGAGGTTTCAAGCTTCAAGAAAAAAGAGAGGTTTCAAGTTGAACACCTGCTTTGCTATCCTAATTACTTTCATTTTATTTTTTTATTTGAATTTTTTATTTTTTTTGAGATGGAGTCTCGCTGTGTCGCCTAGGCTGGAGTGAAGTGGCACAATCTCGGCTCACTGCAACCTCTGCCTCCTGGGTTCAAGCAATTCTCCTGCCTCAGCCTCCTGAGTAGCTGGGATTACAGGCGCACGTCGCCACACCCGGTTAATTTTTTATATTTTAGTAGAGACGGGGTTTTGCCGTGTTGCCCAGGCTGGTCGCGAACTCCCGAGCTCAGGCAATCCGTCTACCTCGGCCTCCCAAAGTGCTGGGATTACAGACGTGAGCCACCACACCCGGCCATTATTTTTATTTTTTAAGAGACCGAAGAAGGCATCACTCACATTTTTCAGATTTTTGCTGAAATTAAAAAATTTAAAAAAAGAGAAATCAACTGCAAAAACTTATTTTTTCTAAATTGATGAACAGTTAGTCTTCATGGTTGTCTGCCTCATTGAAGTCCTCATCAAGAATCATGCCCACGGATTACTAAAATAATCTCAGAAGTTGTAGTGAGTTAATAAAGTTATTATTGTAGTGTATATAGAATATACATATATAATATAGTGACAAAATATACATAATACCATTTACCTTTCAAATGTACAATACAGTGGCATCAAGTACATTGACACTGTTGTGCAACCATCACCACCATCCATCTTCAGACCTTTTTCATCATTCCCAACAGAAACTCTGTGCTTATGATGTAGTTTATACATTTCTAGAAACACAAGAAAGAAATTTTTTTTCTTACCCCAACCTGTTCCAGAATCCAAATTAAGAGCCTATAAGGTTATCAAAGCCTCCACAGGAAAGTCATTTCCAGCTGAGCTACATGCCAGGGAAGGAGATTCAATAAATGTGGTTGCCACAAAATAACCTCAGTCCTGGCCTTCTGCCTTGAAGAAGAACCAGAAAATGGAATTTAGGTATATACCTCATTTTCCTCTAGGGCAGAGTTTGCCTCTCCTCTACAGCAGAGTGTCTCAACTGTAGTCCTTGATAAAATGCATTTTGTTCCAACCTGAAACCAAGTAAATCAAAGCCTCTTTGGGAAGAATGTAAAATCCCAATAATGTGTCATTTTAATTTGTCCCTAGGTGATTGTGATCCACACCAAAGTTTGATAAACAACACTTGACTACTTGTAGCTTTCTCTTTAGTCACTCCTCTTCCTCCCTCTGTCCCTCCATCTATATCCCCACTACAACGCACAATACCTTTATGCCTACTTTTTATTTCCTAAACATTCCTTTAAGCTGCCTTGGCTGATGAGAGAGGCAATGGTTCAAGTAAAGGGAGTTATACAAGTTTTAGTTGCATAACAAACCAGAAAGACTAGCTCCTAATGTGCCATTTCCTGCAATAACACTTAGAAATAATTGGTCAAAGGAAGAGCTAATTGTGGATTCTCCTGCTTGCCAAGCTGGCCAAAAAAGAATACAGAATGTACATCAAATCAATTTCTCCAGTAGTGTGTTATGTTTGGTGTAACCCAGACATAATGGGCTGCTTGAGGTGCATGAACAAGTAAAAAATGTTTAATAACTCACAACGTAAATTTGGAAGTTATAGAAGTATGTCACTTTATGATTATGCCTTATTTTTTCAATCTCTGGATTAAAAACTTGGGTATTTGGCAGGAAATATTTGTGCAGAATATTAAAATATCCTATAGATGCTTTATGTGCATAATCACAATCTCCCTTTTCTGTGATTTACAGCATTTTTGAGACCTCACTAACATCTATGCTATATCTTCCTTATTAGACCACAAGCTATTAAAAGTTCATGTGCTATGTATCTTTTGTAGCTCTTGGGCAAAATCACACTTGGTGTTGGAAGAATAAAAACACTAAGATCTGGCACAAGAAGATAAAAAATAAGTCCTCCTATTGGTCTTCAATGGTACTCAAGTCCATAACTTAAACCTCACCCTAACCAAGTGGGTCCATGAGATGAATGAGTTGGAAACTACAATGAAAACACAAGTACCAAATCATTACTACTAGCAGCTACTCTTGATTCTAAATCTCTTTATCTCCCCAGATGCAAAAGATACAATGCTTACTCAATTAACTTATTTTCAGATTTTCGAATAGGGCGCGGTGGCTCACGCTTGTAATCCCAGCACTTTGGGAGGCCGAGGCGGGCGGATCACGAGGTCAGGAGATCGAGGCCATCCTGGCTAACACAGTGAAACCCCGTCTCTACTAAAAAATACAAAAAATTAGCCGGGCGTGGTGGCGGGCGCCTGTAGTCCCAGCTACTCGGAGAGGCTGAGGCAGGAGAATGGCGTGAACCCGGGAGGCGGAGGTTGCAGTGAGCCAAGATTGCGCCACTGCACTCCAGGCTGGGCGACAGAGCGAGACTCCGTCTCAAAAAAAAAAAACGAAAAAAAAAAAAAAAACACAGGCATTTATATTAGGATGCATTATTCTGTTCAAATATTAGGGCCATTAGAATTTTAAGAGAATTTCACTTTGAATATTTGATACAAAAGATGAAATGCTTTTCAAACTAATATATCCTGCACGTTCTCAACCCCTAAGCCTAAGACTGTTTTCTTGGTATGAAAGTATGCATATGTGAAACAAAACATAAGTGTTTGTTGCTGCTCTTAACTTGTACTTGTATCTTTCACCAACATCTGCAGGAATTGTGTAGAATAATAAGATTAGAACCCTTCAAAGCTTTAAAAACCAAATCTGGGATTTCAAAATAAAAGAAATTTCATGAGAGAGAGGGGAGGGCAGTAATTTTGTAAAGTACATTTTTAAAAGGACTGGAATGATTCATTCTTGCAACATGTGATTGTGAGTTTGCTGGTGTGGCAGAAAGACTCTTGTTGCTATGGTATCCCTGAACAATGTTTTGGGCATTTGCTGTCATAGCTGTAACTGGTCATTTTAAGGGGGCGTCTTACATGCATTTTGACTATCGTTTTCACGATGAAGCTGGATTGTTTTGATATATATTCTATTTAAAATTAAATTATTCAATACAAAACCGTCTTAAAAATGAGCATAATAAGTGAACAAAATAGCTCTTATATGGTAATGGTAATTTTTTAATAACAGGAAGTGTTAACTATTTTCATTCCAACTGTTAATCATTGTAGAAAGTAGAGAAAGTAGAGGGTCCTTTGTTCTTTTAGCAAGACCTTAATCTTCATTTCTTCCTTAAATTAGTTTTTTTCTTTCTTTCTTTCCTTTTTCTTTTTTTGCGTTTCCAGCTGCCAAAGTGCTCGCTGATCTAATTTTAGTATTCACACATATGGAGTAGATCCCAGTCTTGCCTTATTTATAAAGTCTTACAGTATCGCTAATACATATTTTTCCCATTGGATGATGTGCAAAATTATGTTTTTTTTTTTTTGGTTTTTTTTTTTTTTTTTTTTTTTTTTTGAGAAGAGAAATCCTGGTCAGGACCTGGCTACCCAAAATACCCAAGGGTATGAATATTGATCAGATTCCTAAATTGGTGTACTTTTGCTAATACATTTACTTTCTGAATTCTAAATTTAGTTTCTAGCTAGAGTCCCCATTACTCCTTTCTGTAGTTTGGCCTCTCAGTGCAAGGACTGGGAAACTGTAAATGTTAATTATATTTGCCCTTGGACAGTTATTAACTCTACTTCCTAACTATCTTCAACATATTTTTTGGTAAGTCACAGCAAAATTGAGTTATATGTGTGAAATGCATTTTAACATAATAGCAAGAGAATGGTTTTCATTGTAGAATAGACATTAACCTGTATCTCAGCCTTTCTCCTTATGTTTGTGTGACGATTTGTAATTTATTTAATGTCTCTGAGCCACTGTTCCCTCAAGTGCGAATAGTAATATCTGCCTTGTGATGATTACATAAAACAATATATGTAAAGGTCCAAGTAGAATGCCTTATAAACAGTAGTTATGCAGTAATTAATAACTGCTATTGTTACTATCAGTAATTAATTAATTAAAAATCTCTTAAATATAGGTGTAAATTAAAACAGAAAATAATAATCTTTTAAAATCAAGACCACATGTGACAGAGACAGACCTGAACTTGGCCTTGCAGTGTCCTAGTCCCTCCTGAGTGTAGAGACTATTCCTACTAATGCAAATTCCACCCTTCTTTTGCCATTCTTGCAGCATTCACACATCACCTCATACTTTTCGAAAGAGTTTGATGAAGTGGGTATCTTTATCTATATTTTATAGCCAACAAACCTGAAGCCCAAAGAGAACTTGGTCGTTCTATAAGTGGGGACAAAGTCATACCCAGACCCAGGCTCTCCTGATTCCTAGTTTAGTGATACTTTACTCGACCATGCTGCTTCTAGTGAATTGAGTCCCTTCTTTGTTAAGAAATCAGAGCACAAATTCATAAGACTGAATTTGACATTTAAATTTTTGGACAGTTTTGGCATTTTAATTTTCTTATTAAGTGTAATTAACCAAAATAGAAAAACTAAGAATAAAGAAATAACAAACAATTTTAATGCAAGATTTTTATATTTGAGTCCCTTCTGAAGACCATACAGGGTGTTCATGGAGGATTTTCAGGAATTTCCTCAAGACTCACGAAATTGCGTGTTCCATGTTGTATGCTACCAGTGTATTTCTAGGGCAGAGGGCATATCAGATTTTGGGTCTGTGACTACTTCTCTAAACACAGAACAAGAGAAGATACCATCAAGCATATGAGATAAGCAGATTGTTAGAACAAGATACTAAGTTGTCAGTTTAAGGATATAATACATTATTACATTTCAGAAATGCAGACTCTTATGGTAGGCTGTTTTGTCTGGGATCTACAGAGAAGATTACATCAATAGGAATGTGTTAGGCTGCAGAATATCTACCTTAAATAATATGCTATATTACTATTATAGTTTTCAATTGGAAGCCTGTAGATTAGGTAGTTCTAAGACTATCTCAGTGGTTCATTGATGTCAGCAGTGACCTAGGTTCATTTTTTTTTCTTTCTTCTCTACCCTTCTAAGTATCTTCGCCTTCAGTTCTCATGCATCTCAAGGTATGGTCTCAAAATGCCATCATTCTGTCAGAATCACATCAGGGTTGAAAGTAAGGAAAAATGGGGGAAAGGGATGCACCATTAGGCTTTCTCTTATTCCTGACATTTTTATAAAGAAGGGAAAGTTTTCCCAGAAATCCTCTTCCATGTAAGACTTTCCTTGTAGCTCATTGGTCATTCCTAGCTTTAAGGTGTCAAAGTACATAAGCATCTGGCAAGGAGAAATAAGATTGCTATAATTGGCCTAGTCCAATCAAAATCCGTCACTGTGGTCGAGCTCATTGCTACTCAGATGAGAAACGGTGTTCTGTAGTCTCAGAAAAAGGAGAAACTGGTAGTTAGCTCAGCACTATCTCTCTTTTCTGTGATAATTTTACACAAACCAAGATGAATTGACTAAGTTTCGCTCTTTACTAAATTGAGAAATACCTTTTCATTCCTAAAATATCCAAATGTATTAAGACATAACCATTTACTTAATTCTTTGCCTCTTAAGTATGGCAATTATTTCTAATATTCTACTTTTAAAGTTGAAGCTATTCAGACAAAGAAAATAGTGAGAGATTCATTAACTAAGTAACAAAGTTAAGCCTGCAACTGATCATTTGATTTTCGAGCAGGTGCTCATTCTGTCCCATGTTAATTCTAACAGAGGTCATAGCTGAACATGATGCCTTATTTCTTCTTTAATCTACATACAGTTTTATGGATTTTGAGTCTCTTATAGTCCGAAATTTTTAGAATAACTCTTAAAAGGAAAAATGCGCCAGATTTTCAGATGTAGTTTTCTCATACAATTAGAGGAATATTCTAACACTGGATCAATTTAAAGCCTCATTTTGGGATTTATCAGAATATGCAATGCGCTGTTTGGAGGGAATGGCCATTTTGCAACCAGTTTTTTACCTAGTTTATGGAAACTAGAGGTACATTGCGTCAGTACAAAAACAGGCCTTCCATTCTCTTGATCCGTTGTTTCATATATATGGGTGATGGGGCTTAGTATAAAAATCTGATGTTTGAATTTCTGACATGTGTTAGAATCTACTCCCTAAGGTCTTAGTGAAAAACGTAAATAACTTTTCACTGTCTGATTTAACTTATCTAAAGTCTGCTTATGAATTTTGCAGGAGGAGGCACAAGACTGTATTAGTGTTTATATGTGAGATAAAATTGTTGACTAAAAATCTTTTAAAAAAATGTTTTTATACATTAATTTGCTAATATAAATATATACCATGGGACCGACATTGCTTTTCAAGGTTCTATAACATTTCTTTGATGACTAGGTATATGTTGCTTTCTTTTTTTCTGGAGACGGTGTCTCTCTCTGTCGCCCGGGCTGGAGTGCAGTGGCAGAATCTCAGCTCACTGCAACCTCCGCCTCCTAGGTTCAAGCGAGGTTCAAGCAATTCTTCTGCCTCAGCATCCTGAGTAGCTGAGATTACAGGCACATGCCACCACGCCCGGCTAATTTTTTGTATTTTTAGTAGAGACGGGGTTTCACCATGTTAGCCCGGTGGTCTCGATCTGCTGACCTCATGATTCACCCGCCTTGGCCTCCCAAAGTGCTGGGATTACAGGTGTGAGCCACTGCGCCTGGCCATGTTGCTCATTTTTATAAAACAGTGTTATTGGATAGTTTTACCCTTCTCAACAGTGTAACTTTTCTTTTGATGAAGTTGTACAACTTAGTCTTTTTTTGCTTTCTTGTCTCATCTTGAGACTCTTGTGCATTCTGGAGCTAGGTTGTAAATGTATCTCTTAACTTCACATATAGTCTCATTTTTGCTCCTATCTTAATATTGTGACCTTTTTCCCACAGTCTTGTCTGTCACCATGAGAGGCCAACAGACACTTATACCCGCACAATGTATTTCTCTCTCATATTCTTTTGAAAGACTTTAATAGTCTCTAACCCATAAGAACGAATGTTACTTCTTGCCCACTTGAGATAGTGATAAAATTAGACCTGGCCTGCCTCTCTTTTTAGGAATATAGCATACTTAGAGTTATGCCTGTTTGCACAGCCTCTGAGGCTGAACTGAGGAAAGTTTAATAAATCCAATGATCAGTCAATGGACAACTATGTTTGAGACGTCTGATATATGTAAGGTTTGGGACTGGATGCTTTAAGAGACGCAAAAAGGACAAAATACAGCCTTTGCCTTTAAGGTGCTGTCACATTTCCAAGGGAAAAGATGGCGCATGTTCATGAAAAATTAACTGTTGCATAAGACTCTGTGTACATTATTGGTTGAATTAATTTTGTTGAATGAATACACCTCCAGTAAGAACACCTATAGGAATTCATAGGAGGGACCAATCATTGAGTCAAAGAAAGTAAAAAATCACAGCACATTTGATTTGGAAGAGGTTATCGAGTTCCCCCATCACCCAGATATGTAAAGAGACTTCTCAAACTAAGTCACAGAGAGTGACTGTGATTTTCAAAGAGCTACAAGCTTTTATTGACAGAACCAGTATTTATTTGGAGAGACTGATAGACTTGATTTATTCAGGAAGGAATGGAGAAAAATCCTAGGTGGAAAAGACAGATGTATTTGGAAATCATCTGGAAAAGAAAGATGTATTTGGAAAAAAAATAAGCATTTATCTATGGAAAGGAGAGAGTTAAAAAATATCGTTATGGGCTAGCCTTCCGCTTCTTGCCTTTTATTTTCCCTAAAATGATAGCATGTTCTAGAACTAATGGAATAATTTTTTTTCCTTAGAAGCGAGTGGCATCTCTGTTTTCTCTTTTTAATGAGGAAAAATTATTATTTCCCTTCTGAAATAGTTAATTCAAAGAATAATGCCCTTTTAATATTATGATTGTCCTCCATAAATGTTAAACTTGTAAATCATCTGGCTTTGTTGAATTGGAGGCCATCTGTCCCTCCAGAGGTGCATTCGTTCACAGTATTCCAAAATGAGGTGATCATGGCATGTGCCAACGGGAAATTAAAAAACGTCTCCTCTAAATGTTCTAAGCATTAGGTTATGGTGTCAAAATCATTTGCCAATGAACTTTTCATTAACTTTGCCTGAATCTTGTATTAGAGTCATGGGTTTTAACTTCTGAGCACATTTATAAATGCCTTATTTTCATCAAAGCTGTGTACAATACACATTGTAAAACCTAGATAAAATGCTCACATGTGGCATAAAATGTGATTTGAGTAATTTCGACATCAAGATTCCCATAGATGTGAAGTATTTCTTAAGCTACCTAGAATTTTAAACAAGAGAAGGAATCTTGAGTTTAAAAATGTTCTCCCTGAAACCCCATCTCTACTAAAAATACAAAATTAGCCGGGGGTGGTGGCGCGTGCCTGAAATCCCAGCTACTCAGAAGGCTGAGGCAGGAGAATTGCAACAAGAGCGAAATTCCATCTCAAAAAAAAAAAAAAAAAAGTTCTCCCCAGCTTTCCACCTGATAAATCAAAGACAAGTGATTTTCTTTTGTTGTTGTTGTTGTTTGTTCATTCATTTGTTCTTGAGACAGAGTCTTGTTCTGCCACCCAGGCTGGAGTGCAGTGGCACCATCTTGGCTCACTGCAACCTCTCCCTCCCGGGTTCAAGCGATTCTCCTCCTTCAGCTTCCCAAGTAACTGGATTACATGCATGCATCACTGCACCCAGCTAAGTTTTGTATTTTTAGTAGATATGGGTTTTGTCAAGTTGGCCAGAATGGTCTCAAATTCCTGGCCTCATGTGATCCACCTGCCTCGGCGTCCCAAACTGCTGGGATTACTGGCATGAGTCACTGCGCCTGGCCTCAAGGACAAGTTTTACTTACATGGTAAGCAAGATTATTTTGGAAATGATAGAATGCAATAAAGGTGATAGATAACCTTAGAGAAAAAGTTGAAAAAGGAAGGAGGCAAAGGCAGTGTAGAGCCTTGACAATAGAAGCAATAAATAAAATAGAAATAAATCCTTAAGCAGGCTCCATTGCAGAAGAAATGCAAGATTTCTCCCAGAAAAACATTTGACATTGGATTCCTCTAATTCCAACATAAAGAAGAAGTTGTAGAGAGAACCATAGAATTTTATAGGTGAACTAAAAGTATAAGATTGTCTATTTTTATTCTTTCAACTTCTTCTGATTTTTCTTGTAATGTGTGCATGAGGGGTAGGAGTGTGGTGAGTCCTCAATAAGTGATTAAATTGAATTGAAAGACTAGCACAGTCAGCAGGGCGTGGTGGCTCACGCCTGTAATCCCAGTACTTTGGGAGGCCGAGGCGTGCGGATCACAAGGTCAGGAGTTAGAGACCAGCCTGGCCTGGCCAATATGGTGAAACCCCATCTGTACTAAAAAATACAAAAATTAGCCAGGCATGGTGGCGCATGCCTGTGGTCCCAGCTACTCAGGAGGCTGAGGCAGGAGAATCACTTGAACCTGGGAGACACAGTTTGCAGTGAGCTGAGATTGCACCACTGCATTCCAGCCTGGGCCACAGAGTGAGACTTCATCTCAAAAAAAAAAAAAAGACTAGTATAGTCAGATTCTTGAGAGAGAAACCCTTATAATGCCCTGGCAAGTAATAATAGACAACTTTTATTAGACAATTGTTAAATGCTATTTAGTTGATTATTTTAAGGAATGTTTGTTGACATTTTCTTCAGACGCATGGAATATATCCATGAACAAGGCAAATGAATATCCTTATCTTCTAGGAGATGTACAAAATGAGCCGGGTCATCTCATGCCAGAAAGCAAAAACACTATCAAAGATGAGGGGCGATCATGGCAAAGGGACACAGAAGCAATCTGAAGGGGTCTCCAATGAACTTGACTTGATGTTCAAATCGGGACAATTTGAACATCAATAAGAATAGTGTCTGTAATTGATTAAAATTTTTAAATATGTAACAAAATCTGTTAGTTCATAAGTAATTTATTGTCATTTACTGTTGAGGAGGATGAGACTTTAAAAGGCTAAGCAACTGGCCCAAGACCCGCAATTAGTGGTAGAAGGTAGAAATACAAATTCAGAGAACTTTCAGTCACAGAAGTATTGATAGCTATTAATATATTCTATATCCTCCTGCTTAATTAGTCAACAAACTTGATGTCTCTTTTGTGGTAGAAAAAGGAAAAGCCTGGATTCATTTATTGTTGCCTAATCTGTTTCTGGAAGGCTCATTTTGAACTTTAGTGAAGAATTTCAGGGCTTGTGGGGTCAAGCTAGAATGTTTCTAAATAAAAAAGTAGCTATCACCCAACTTTATTCTCATCTATACTTGAAGGGCGGATTCTTACATCTGTGTGTGTGTATGTGTGTGTGCGTGTGTGTATGGTGTCACACTTCTACAAGTTCATTCCTAAAACTCATTGTCTCGAGATAAGTGATAAAGGATGTGACTCAGGTTGCATCTAAAAGTAGTAGTTTTCTGAGTACTGTGTGGACTTACAAGTATCTGTGTGAAAATCGATTTGGGAAGATTCTATTTGATTTGAAATATGTTTTAATCAAAGAAGATACTATTATCATTACTTAAGGAAAGACAAGGAAGAACAATTGCAGAATTTGTACAAAAATATTACCACCAAGTCAGGACTTTGACATTAAGATGTGCTTTGTTATTTCTTGTCTCTAATGTGTCTACAATTAATTATAGAACATAATGTTATATATTGCCACACATAGGAAGATAGTCCAGAAGGTACTCCAATCCAAGTCTTATCCATTACATCTCTTATTTTGCATGTGTGTATGTGTAGCTAAGGTATATAATGCAGCATATCAAATTGCCAAGTAGCATCATACAGTCACAATAGAGACTGAATGAAGAGACATGGCACATAGTATTATTTTTCAAAGAAAAATATTTTTAAAAACAAACTGTCTTTCATAGAAGTCCTTGATAATAAAAATAAATATCCTGGAAATATACTTCACCTCCTAAAATCATATAGACCAGATTTCACCAATCACCTCCTTCAACCTTCTTATTGGAGTGATGAGGTGTGGGATGCTAAGAAGTTCAGTGACTTCACTAAAGTCACCCACTCAATTAGTAGCGGGCAAGAGTCAGAATCCAAGATGGTAGAATTATCTCTTCCCTAAATCTGCTGCATTTCCTAAGTTATATACCTCTACTAAAGGTACCACCACCCACTTTACCCAAGCCAGAATAAGTGTCACTTTTGAGTACTCCGTCTACCTCTCTGCCCACAGGCTGTCAATGCAAGTCTTATCCATTACATCTCTTAACAAATTCTTGACTGCAACTGCATGGTTCATCCCTTATCTATCACTACCTCGTTAAAACTTCCAGTAGGCTGGGGGCGGTGGCTCACACCTGTAATCCCAGCACTTTGGGAGGCCGAGGTGGGTGGATCGCCTGAGGTCAGGAGTTTGAGACCAGCCTGGCCAACCTGGTGAAATCCCATCTCTACTAAACAAAAAATTAGCCTGGCATGGTGGCGGACGCCTGTAATCCCAGTACTCAGGAGGCTGAGGCGGGAGAATCTCTTGAACCCAAAAGGTGGAGGTTGCAGTGAGCCAAGATCATGCCACTGCACTCCAGCCTGGGCAACAAGAGCGAAACTCCATCTCAAAACAAACAAACAAACAAACAAAAAAAAACACCTGCCAGCATTACTCTCCTGCTGTACTACGATAGCATCTTCACTAGTCTCCCTGTCTCTAACTGGCTTCCTCAATTCCACCTGGACTCCACCTCACTCCTTGCCACTTTCCTTCTTCTCTACTATTCCATACCTTTAATACTAGCCATTGTAAAGTTTATTTGCCCCAAAGCAGTGTACTCCAATAATGTAGCTGCTAGCCACCTGTGTCTGTTTACATTTAAATTAATTAAAATCAGATAAAATTAAAATTTCAGTTCCTAAATTGTACTACCCTTATTTCAGATTCTCAGTGGCCACTTGTAGCTGATGGCTACCATATTGAATTGCACCAATTTTAGAACACACCTATCAACATGCCTGTCATTGCAGAAAGTTCAGCTGGGCAGTGATGCTTCAAAGATTAGTTGTCTCCCTTGCCTTCTTCTCATAAGCCAGAAAGTTACTGGGGTAACAGCATACAACATTTGCCGACCAGGCGCGGTGGCTCATGACTGTAATCCCAGCACTTTGGGAGGCTGAGGCGGGCAGATCACTTGAGGTCTGGAGTTCCAGACCAGCCTGATCAATACGGAGAAACCCTGTCCCTACTAAAAATACAAAATTAGCCAGGTGTGGTGGTACATGCCTGTAATCCCAGCTACTGGAGAGGCTGAGGCAGGAGAATCGCTTGAACTCGGAGGAGGCGGAGGTTGTGGTGAGCCAAGATCACCCCACTGCACTCCAGCCTGGGCGACAAAAGCGAAACTCTGTCTCAAAAAAAAAAAAAAAAAAAAAAAAAAAATGCCAAGTCTTCCTCATTTCCCTTCTGGTTTCATATGCTGAGGTTCCTTCTGTAACTATCTACTGGGGTGTCATCTCCTTTATCTTGCCACCTCACTAACCTGCCTTAACTTTGTTTACATACCCTTTCTATGCTATTCTTTATACATAGGGCTTCCCCTAGCACAGCATTTCATCACATATATTGTAATTGTTTGGTTTTTGGTCTCTATCCTCCACCAAACTCTAAACCAGTATTTCTTGCTCTTGCTCTTGCTCATGTTCATGCTTGGGGCATGCAGCTTAATGCCTAGCACTTCTCGGACACTCAATAAACTTTTGATTAATTAGTGAATTACTTAAAATGTTTGTTCAGAATAAACAGGCACACCTAATAGAATTAATGCATTTATAATTTATATGAACTTAAGCCTTTTAAAACATTTCACTTTCATTATAAAACTAGAAATTAGTTTCTTCAGACATTGGCCTTAAGAAAATTACTCTAAGGAATGTGTAAGTTATGTAAAATATATTTAACCCTAAATCACACAATGATGATGAAGGTGGTGGTTGTAGTAGTAATAATGATAATAGGAAATGTAAGGAAAAATAAGACAGTCTCACACCCTATGAAGAAGGAAACAACATTTAGAATAAGCCTACTTTGTGTCAAGCCATGTTAGAAACCCATTATTTAATATAATTAGTACAAACCAACTGTTTTCTTTTTTCTATGTTGCCTCCAAGCCTTGAATATATGAATGCATAATTTTCCATTTGAATCCATGTCTCAGGTAGTTTATATTTGTAGTTTTAGAATTAATATTTCATCGTAGGTGTCCAGTATAGTATAATTATTTTTAATGACTGCATGATATTCTATCTGTGAAGACAGTATCATTTACTTAGAAATTCTCTGATTACCTTTTAGACAGCTAAATTGTTTTTAATCTTTCATATTTTAAATAGCAATGCATTGAATATTTTCATGTAAACAGTTTTTCTTAATGAGAAGGAGGTATTTTACCTTATGCTAAATTGCTTTGGTTTAAAAATATGTGAGTTTATTGAAACATTTTGCCAAATATTTCTTCATACTGTTGTAGGCATTGTCATCATTTTAAATTCTTTGTTAATTTGACAGGTACGAAATGGACAAAAAGGATTTTGAAGTTGAGTCTGGGGTGGGAAATATCATTTCTCAAAACACTTGTAGATAACCACTATCATGTTGAGGAAGAAGTGAGTTCAAAGAAGAAAAGGATGCCATTTGTTTTACTCAGTTCTTTAAACTAAAGCACTAACCTCTTTTACACCAAAGTTAATATCCCCTTTATAAACTCTGAGTTCTTAGGTGTTCTTACTCAAGAGGGTAGGGGTATGACATTAGTGTCACATCACTCTATGTGGAGTAGGATCTAGTGAGCTTAAGAACCCAGAAGAAACATGTATTCACAGCTTGGCTTTGATAGAAGCAATAGACTGATTTTCTTTTGCTCTAAGGATGTTTTACAATATGTTTCATTTCAAAATGTAACAAGTGATAGTGCACAGATGTTTAAATCTTCCTGTATACATTCCCTTCTGCCAGTCTCCCATGTCTGTTCCTTTTTATTGATACTTATTTTTTTTGACTGTTTAATTGCCATGATTTAAGCTATTGGTGGTTCAGGATACACTTGTCTGCCCTATATTAACAACAGTAATGCAAAAATAACAACAATAATAATAATGCCTGTTTATTGAGTTTTCTCAAAGTTGAGAAAACTGAGTCACAGATTAAGTAACTTGTCCAAAATTGCACTGCTATTCAAACATAGGCAGTCTAGTTGTCTGAATTTCCAGCTCTTAACTCGTATGCTGTACACAGTGGATCAAGGTTCATTTGTTTAGTATTTCAGGTAGTTATAGGTGAAATTCTGAAATACTGACTGCAAAATGTATAAAAGGTGTTCTTGAGGATTGGTTTGTAGTTGTAGTTTGGGAGTACTTGCCAAATGCTCACAAGATCTGAGTTTGAAAAGCATATGGCCTGAGAAGCAGTCTAAGTTTACTCCAAATAAGTCGCAAAAAATTAATATCCCTTTTTGTTCATGACTGGTGGGCCAGAGGACTCCTTTAGGGTGGGACTGCTGGCCTTCAGCAAGATATGCAGCAGCAACTTTAATGGTGTCCTTGTGGAAAATGTGGATGATAATGAGTAGTTCAGTTGATTTTATGGGCTTGCACTTTCTGATGAAACCGGAGGCACAGTAGGTTAAGTACATAGAAGTGGAGTGAGCCAATGTCAGTTCAGATTTTGGCTTTTCCACTGCAGGATCTTGAGTAAATTTTTGTTTCTCTGAAAGTTTCAGATTCTTCCTCTCTGCTCTAGGGATGCTGATGTGCAGCATTCACCACTTGATAGCTGTAAATGTAAAAATGGGGTTATGTATGTACTGTGTTTGCATGGCACATCCATACAATGTTATACTGTTCAGCAATAAAAGAAACAAAGCACTGCTACCTCTTACAGCAAGAGTGAACTCAGAAACATTTTGCTAAGTGAATGAAACCAGACGTGTTGTATGATTCCATTTATATATGTCCAGGAAAGGCCAATATAGAGAGACAGGAAGTAGAATAGTAGTTGCCTGGGACTATAGATGTGCATGGAGGATTAACTGCAGAGGGTCCCAAGGGATCTCCTTGGGGTAATGGAAATATTCTGAAATTGGATTGTGATTATGATTGTGCTATTCTTTAAATATTCTAAAAACTCCTTGAATTATACACTTACAACAGGTGAATTTTTCTACTCTGTAAAGTATACCTTAGCAAACATAAAAAAACGTAGTCAATAATTGTTAGTATCATTTTATTTTTTATTATTAGTCTTTATTGTTCATATAACTGAGAGATTCTGGGGATGTGCTATAGGACCCTGTATTTGAACTTCATCAAGATTTTAGCTACTTTTTGGATG
Organism: Nomascus leucogenys; assembly: GCF_006542625.1. Lineage (NCBI taxonomy): Eukaryota > Metazoa > Chordata > Mammalia > Primates > Hylobatidae > Nomascus > Nomascus leucogenys. The sequence continues at coordinate 62,730,027 of NC_044401.1, read as the reverse complement.
ACAACATGCTTTCAAATTTGAGAATGACACAGCTGGAAGGGATAACTAATGGAATAGAACCCCTAACAAAGATTGGAATTGTTTTGACAGCCTAAAAAGCTGGTTGAAGCCAATAAGATGAAATTGAACAAAAATAAATGTAAAATCTGGCACAGGCTGGGTTCCTCAGGCAAGCAAAAGAGGTTTAAGCAGCTGACTTCTAAAGTAGCTCTTGCTCTTATAAGAAATGTTTTTGCCTCTCAGAAAGGGAGTGGCAGAAAACCTAGGACAGAATTCAGGCCAAAACTGAAGGCTCCAATTATAAATGACATCTGAGGTTTTTGTTAGATGCTGGAAGAGTTACTTAGTTGGACATTCCGTGTTTCATGTCCGTATACTAATAATAGTAATTATTATACTTATAATGGTAATACTCCATGCTTCCCATGACATAAGCTCTGTGGTAAATGCTTTATATACATTATCTCATTTAATAATTATAACAACCTTACAAACAATATTTTTATCCTATTTACATATGCAGAACTGAGTCTTAGTGAGCCTTTAGTCAAACAGCTAGTGAATGGCAGCCCAGTTATAAAGCACTTAGTCAGGATTGAGGGCCCATATTTTCAACTCTTAAACTCCATCTTCTACCCTTAGAATTTCTTATTAACAGAATATAGTTCTTGAAATCTAGCAAAGTGAAAATTCAAAAGCAAAGAAGTACATAGTCTATGCATTTTGCAGGGAGAACACAGATGATTTTACCAACACCAGGACTGGTTTATTTTAGCTCTAATCCTTTGGGACGGACTAATTTCCATCACTGAGTTCTAAACTGTGCTACATCTAATGAGCTGTGCGAAAATGCTGAGGTATTGCAGGCTATGGCCATTCAAGCAAGAAGGCAGTAAACTCAGTAGGAACAGCTGCTTAATAAAAAGCTATTAGTAGGCCAGAAAACAAACAGGAGATTTTGCTGAAACATATAATCTATTTTTAAATTACTTTGAAATAGTCACTTGGGCATTGATATAGAGGAGGATTATCAACAGTCGGACGTTTTATAGAAAATACCTTGAAATAGACTTTTAGATATTTCCTGTTTTATCTTCAATAATCTAAGGAGGGGGAAAGGGCAGTCACCATGCATTTATGAAAAATAAAATAGATGATGCGTTGACTTGAAACCCTTTCATTTTAAAGAAGGAAAATGCATTGTATAAAGTCAGAAAAGTACATTTTTGATGTGTTCTTATTTCAGAGTGTCACATAGTGCATATCTTTGTCTGAGATGTGCTATAGATCCGAGGATCGAGGGCTAGAAGGCTACCTTCCGGTTCTTTTATAGTGTGTATGAATACCATAGAAATTCTCTTAAATTACTTTTTAAAATAATAAATGAAATATGTGAATTCCATGATATATAGTTGTCTTTTATCTGTTTTTTTTTTTAATTTCCAACTTTTATTTTAAGTTCAGAGGTACATATGCAGGATGTGTAGGTTTGTTACATAAGTAAACATGTGCCATGGTGGTTTACTGCACAGATCATCTCATTACCCAGATACTAAGCCCAGTATCAATTAGCCGTTCTTCCTGATCCTCTCCCTCCTCCCACACCCCTCCCTCTGACAGGCCCCAGTTCGTGTCGTTCCCCACCATGTGTCCATTTGTTCTTATCATTTAGCTCCCACTTATAGGTGAGAACATGCAGTATTTGGTTTTCTGTTCCTGCGTTAGTTTGCTACGGATAATGGTTTCCAGCTCCATCCACGTCCCTGCAAAGGACATGATCTCATTCTTTTTTATGGCTGAATAGTATTCCATGGTGTATGTATACCACATTTTCTTTATCTAGTCTGTCATTGATGGACATTTAGGTTGATTCCGTGTCCTTGCTATTGTGAATAGTGCTGCAATGAACATATTTAGCCCTAATTATATTTATACTTTCATTTTTACTATATAATATCTTGATCACAGCTTTGACAAAAGGCTTTTTTTCCTTTTCACACCAGTGAGAGAAGCTTATCTTAACTGCATGTTCTCTTCTTTAAGCTTTTTCCTTTTCCCAGCAGGACTTTCATCTTTGTTCATTCTTTCCATCTTTCTGTCACTTTGGCACAGTCTATGACTAGAAAGCATCAACCGTTTCAATAATATTTGTTTTGTTTTTCCCTTTGAATATCAAAAAACCCTATATAGGTTTGCTTTTTTAAGAGAAAAAAATAATAAGTTTATCTGTTGGTACCATTTCTTTAGCCTTTTATCTTTTTGACCCAGGAAACAAGTTACTTGTAAACCTTTTTTCACGTAACTAAACAAATGAACATTTTTAAAATTTAAATTTAGTCCCTACTGTGAGAAAACCTTTTAAATGGCTTATTTTCAAGGCATCAGTCTAAGCCCTGGCAGCCAGCCTGCGAATGTAACAAACCACACAACTCGCGCCTTGAAGGACACAATAAGCGAACAGAATGTAGAGGGAGGGGTCAGCCCATAAAAGGGAAGAAAGTTTCGTTATTGGGAAATTGAAACTTAAGCGGGCAAGGGAACCAGGGTATAACTTTATAAGGGAGATAATGAAACTTACGCGATGCCTGGGAAGATTGTAACCCCGTAGTACTCAACCAATGAGGAACTGGGGGAGGGACTTGCATGCTAGGAGGTAAATTACCTGCTGTAGCTTCCCTGGGTGTGCCTGTCTATCAGACACCAGATCTTGCAATACCGCCATTAAAAGTCTTGCTTCCGGCCGGGCGCGGTGGCTCACGCTTGTAATCCCAGCACTTTGGGAGGCCGAGGCGGGCGGATCACGAGGTCATGAGATCGAGACCACGGTGAAACCCCGTCTCTACTAAAAATACAAAAAGTTAGTCGGGCGTGGTGGCGGGTGCCTGTAGTCCCAGCTACTCGGAGAGAGGCTGAGGCAGGAGTCCCAGCTACTCGGAGAGGCTGAGGCAGGAGAATGGTGTGAACCCGGGAGGCGGAGATTGCAGTGAGCCCAGATCGCGCCACTGCACTCCAGCCTGGGTGACAGAGCGAGACTCCGTCTCAAAAAAAAAAAAGGTCTTGCTTCCGCTGTTCTTCATGGCTCTGAGTCCATTCTTTGGATTTGGATGGGTGAGCCTGTTTCTCACACTGCCAAAACTAGACAAACACATTACAAGGAAATAAAACTACAAACAGAAATTTCTCATGAATGTAGAAGCAAAATCCTCTACAAAATCTTAGCAAATTGAATCCAATAATGTATAAAAATAATTGTACACCACCACCACCACCAAGTGAGATTCACATCAGTTATCCAAGGCTGGTTCAACATTCAAATATCAATTAATATAATTCATCATATCAGTAGGCTAAAGAAGAAAAATTAGACAATTATATCACTAGATGCAGAAAAGCATTTGACAGATTCAACACTCATTCATGATAAGAACTCCCTGCAAACTAAGAATATAGAAGAGCTTCCTCAACTTTCATAAAGAATATCTAAAAAAAACCCTACAGTTAACATCATACTTAATGGTGAGAATCTCAAAGTTTTCCTACTAAGATCAGAAACAAAGCAAGGATATCTGCTCCTACCACTGCTTTTCAGCATCATACTAGATGTTTTTAGCTAATGCAACAAGACAAGAAAAAGTAAAAGTATACAGATTGGAAAGGAAGAAATCAAACTGCCTTTTCTTGTAGATGACATGACTACCTATGTAGAAAATTCCAAAAAATCAACATAAAATCTCCTGGATCTAATAAATAATTGTAACCGAGATGCAGCATATCCAGGATATCAGGTTAACATAGACAAATAAATGACTAACTTTCGTGTATATCAGCAATGACCAACTGGAACTTGAAAATAAAAACATAGTACCATTTATGTTAGCACCCCAAAAATGATACACTTTGATATAAATTTAACAAAATACGTATAGGGTCTATATGAAGAAAACTACAAAACTCTGATAAAAGAACCAAATAAGTGGAAATATATTTCATGTTTATACACAGATAGACTCCATATTGTGAGGAGGTCAGTTTTTCCCAACTTGATCTATAGATTTGATGCAGTCCCAACCAAAATCCCAGAAAGGCATTTTATGGATATGTACTTATTGAATCTAAAGTTTATATGATCCAAAATAGCCAATTCAATATGGAAGGAGAAGAACAAAGTAGTCACTTGAATGACTCTACTCAACTTCAAGAAATACTGTATAGCTACAGAAATCAAGACAGTGTGATATTGTTGAAAGAACAGAGAAATAGATCAGAACAGAGAGCCCAGAAATATATCCACATCAATATAGTCAGCTAATCTTTGACAAAGGAGTAAAGGCAATAAAATGAAGAAAAGATGATAGTTTTTTAAATTTTCTTTCTTTCTTTGTTTCTTTCTTTCTTTCTTTCCTTCCTTCCTTCCTTCCTTCCTTCCTTCCTTCCTTCCTTCCTTCCTTCCTTCTTTCCTTCCTTCCTCCCTCCCTCCCTCCCTCCCTCCCTCCCTTCCTTCCTTCCTTCTTTCTCTTTCTTTCTCTCCCTCCTTCTTTCTCTCTTTCTTTCTTTGTTTTTTTGAAACAGAGTCTTGCACTGTCACCCAGGCTGGAGTGCAGTGGGGCGGTCTTGACTCACTGCAACCTCCACCTCCCAGGTTCAAATGATTTTCCTACCTCAGCCTCCCGAGCAGCTAGGATTACAGGTGCACACCACCATGTCCAGCTAATTTTTGTATTTTTAGTAGAGATGTGGTTTCACCATGTTTGCCAGACTGATCTCAAACTTCTGACCTCAAGTGATCCACCCGCCTCGACCTCCCAAAGTGCTGGGATTACAGGTGTGAGCCACTGTGCCCAGCCAAGATAGTCTTTTCAATAAATGGTCCTGGAACAACTGAACATCAACATGTAAGAAACAAATCAAAAAAAGAATCTAGACACTGACTTAAACTCCACGCAAAAAAATTAACCCAAAATTGATCAAAGACCTACATGTAAAATTTAAAACTGTAGAACCTCTTCAAGATAACAAGGAGAAAATCTATGATATGGTTTGGCTGTATCCCTACCTAGATCTCATCTTGAATTGTAATCCCATAATCCCCATGTGTTGTGGGAGGGACCTTGTGGGAGGTAATTAAATCATGGGGGTGGTTATCCTGTGCTATTCTCATGTTAGTGAGTTCTCACAAGATCTGTTGGTTTTATAAGCAACTGGCATTTCCCCTAGAGAGAATGCTAGCACTCATTCTCTCCTGCCGCCCTGTGAAGAGGTGCCTCCTGCCATGATTGTAACTTTCATGAGATCACCCCCACCATGTGGAACTGTGAGTCAATTAAACTTCTTTTCTTTATAAAATACTCAGTCTCTGCATAGCAGTGTGAGAACGGACTAATACAGTAAATTGGTACTGCAGAGAGTGGGGTGCTGCTATAAAGATAGACAAAAATGTGAAAGCGATTTTGTAAGTGGGTAACAGGTTGAAACAGTTTAGAGGGGTCAGAAGACAGGAAGATACCAGAACATTTGGAACTTCCTAGAGACTTGTTGAATGGTTTTGACCAAAATGCTGATAGTGATATGGACGATGAAATCCAGTCTGAGGTCGTCTCAGATGGAGATGAAGAACTTCTTGGGAACTGGAGCAGAGGTGACTTGCTATGATTTAGCAAAGAGACTGGCAACATTTTGCCCCTGCCCTGGAGATCTGTGGAACTTTGAACTTTAGAGAGCTGATTTAGGGTACCTGACAGAAGAAATTTCTAAGTGACAAAGGGTTCAAGGGAAAGCAGATCATAAAAGTTTGGAAAATTTGCAGCCTTATGATGTGATAGAAAAAAAAAAACACTTTCTGGGGAGAAATTCAAGCTGACTGCAGAAAATTCCATAAGTAATAAGGAGCTGAATATATCACCATGACAATGGGGAAACTGTCCCCAGGGTATGTCACAGACCTTCAGGACAGGCCCTCCCATGACAGGCCCAGAGGCCTAGAAGGGAAAAATGGTTTCCTCAACTGGGCCCAGGGAACCCCTTGACTGGGCCTAGGGACATGGTGCCCTGCATCCCAGCCACTCCAGCCGTGGCTAAAAGGGGCCAAGGTACACACAGGGCATGGCTTCAGAGGGTGCAAGCCTCAAGCCTTGGCAGCTTCCACATGGTGTTGGTCCTGTGTATACACAGAAGTCAAGAATTGAGGTTTGAGAACCTCCACTTAGATTTCAGAGGGTATATGGAAATGCCCGGATGTTCAGGCAAAAGTTTGCTGCAGGGACAAAGCCCTCATGGAGAACCTCTGCTAGGGTACGGTGAAAGGGAAATGTGGGGTTGGAAGCCCCATACTGAGTGCCCACTGTGGCACTGCCTAGTGGAGCTATGAGAAGAAGGCCACCATCCTCCAGACCCCAGAAAGGTAGATCCACCTACAGCTTGCACTGTGCACCTGGAAAAGCCACAGACACTCAGTGCCAACCTGTGAAAGCAGCCAGGAGGGGTGCTATACCCTGCAAAGCCATAGGGGTAGAGCTGCCCAAGGCTATGGGAGCCCACCTGTTGCATCAGTTTGACCTGGATGTGACACATGGGAGTTAAAGGAGATCATTTTGGAGCTTTAAGGTTTATTGACTGTCCTGTTGGATTTTGGACTTGCCTGAGGCCTGCAGCCCCTTTGTTTTGGCCAATTTCTTCCATTTGGAATGGGTGTATTTACCCAATATCTGTACCCCCATTGTATCTAGGAAGTAACTAACTTGCTTCTGATTTTACCACCTCATAGGCAGAAGGGACTTGCCTTCTCTCAGATGACATTTTGGACTTGGGTTTTTGGGTTAATGCTGGAATGAGCTAAGACTAGGGGCTATTGGAAAGGTATGATTGTGTTTTGAAACAAGATTTGAGAGGGGCCAGGGGCAGAATGATATGGTTTGGCTGTGTTTCCACCCAAGTGTCATCTTGAGTTGTAATCCCATAATTCCCATGTGTTGTGGAAGGGACCCCGTGGTAGGTAATTGATTCATGGGGCTAGTTTCCCCAATGCTGTTCTCCTGATAGTGAGTGAGTTCTCATGAGATCTGATGGTTTTATAAGTGGCATTTCCCCTGCTGGCATGCATTTTCTCTCCTGCCACCCTGTGAAGAGGTGCCTTCTACCATGATGGTAAGTTTCCTGAGGCCTCCCCAACCATGTGGAACTGTAAGTCAATTAAACTTCTTTTCTTTATAAAATACCCAGTCTCAAGTATTTCTTCATAGCAGCATGAGAACAGACTAATACCGTCTAGCTGACATTGGTTTTGGCTATGATATTTTGGATATGACATCAAAGGCAAGATCTATGAGAGAAAGAATTGATGATAGGCTGGACATTATTAAAATTAAAAATATTTTATCTGCAAAAAGATACTATGAAGAGAATGAAAAGAATGACCACAAACTGGGAGAAAACATTGGCAAAGACATACCTGATAAAGGACTGTTAGCAAAATCTACAAAGAACTTTCTTAAAACTCAATCAGAAAGCAAACAACAAATTTTAAAAACCTGTTACATTAACAGATATTTTACTGAAAAAGATATACAGACAGCAAATATTATATGAAAAGATGCCACCCACCGTATATCATCAGAGAAATGAAAATAACTATGAGATACTACTACACGCTTATTAGAACAATAAGCCAATCTTAGAACACAGACAACCTGCTAACCTGATAAGACAGTAAGTCCAATTCTATTGCTAGACAACATTGCTCAATGTAAAAATAACTCATGGTTTGTTAATTGCATCGGCATAAAGAGGAACTGTAAATGGCCTATGAATACTAGATTGTGATGTGATGCTTTGGGCTTCCCTGGCATGCAGTGACTCTTACAACTGTGTATTCCATGTGAGGACCCTGGAAGCAATTTATATGGAATTGCTGAAGGAAATATTGGCTCCTGTAGGGGATGAGGCTTGTAAACCAGGGTCACTTCAGCACAGGACCAATGTGACTCTTGTCTCCTTGTATCTGAACTGTCACCCAGAAGGCTGTATCAACTGCTACAAGGACATCCACAGTAAGGAACTGCTGCTATCCTGCTGACATGCTGTGCTCTTGAACTGTATTTTTCTGTGTATCCTGAGCCTACTGAGAGGTGACAGTGTGCTGGCAGCCCTCATAGCCCTTGCTCGCTCTCTGCACCTCCTTGGCCTCTGTGCCCATTCTGGCCATGCTCAAGGAGCCCTTCAGCATGCCACTGTGCTGTGGGGGCCCCTCTCTGGGCTGGCTGAGGCCAGAGCCAGCTCCCTCTGCTTGAGGGGAGGTGTGGAGGGAGAGGCGTGGGCGGGGGCCAGGGCTGCACCCTGTGCTCGTGGGCCAGCACGAGTTCTGGGTGGGCATGGACTTGGCAGCCCGCAATCGGAATGGCGGGTCGGCGCCACTGGCCCTGGGTAGTGAGGGGCTTAGTGAGCAGCTGGTTCAGCAGCTGCAGAGGGTGCGCCGGGTCCCCCAGCAGTGCCAGCCGGCCAGCGCTGTACTCAAATTCTTGCCAGGCCTCAGCTGCCTCCCCGTGCGGCAGGGCTTGTGACCTGCAGCCTGCCATGCAGAGCCTCTCCACTGTGGCTGTGGGCTCCAGCGCGGCCAGAGCCTCCGCAACGAGCACCGCCCCCTGCTCCACGGTGCCCAGTCCCATCAACTGCCTAAGGGCTGAGGAGGGGGGGCACGCAGTGGCACGGGACTGGTGGCCAACTCCGCCTGCAGTCCCAGTGCAGGATCCACTAGGTGAAGCCAGCTGGGCTCCTGAGTCTAGTGGGGACTTGGAGAAACTTTATGTTTAGCTAAGGGATTGTAAATACACCAATCAGCACTCTGTGTCTAGTTCAAGGTTTGTAAATGCACCAATCAGCACTCTATCTAGCTAATTGGGGGGGGACTTGGAGAATCTTTGTCTAGCTAAGGGATTGTAAATACACCAATCAGCAGTCTGTGTCTAGCTCAAGGTTTGTAAACATACCAATCAGCACCCTGTGTGTAGCTCAAGGTTTGTAAATGCACCAGTCAGTGCTCTGTGTGTAGCTAAACTAGTGAGGACTTGGAGAACTTTTGTGTCTAGCTCAGGGATTGTAAATGCACCATTTAGCACCCTGTCAAAATGGACCAATCAGCTCTCTGTAAAATGGACCAATCAGCAGAATGTGGGTGGAGCCAGATAAGGGAATAAAAGCAGGTTGCCTGAGCCAGCAGTGGCAACTCGCTTTGGTGCCTTTCCACGCTCTGGAAGCTTTGTTCTTTCGCTCTTTGCAGTAAATCTTGCTGCTGCTCACTCTTTGGGTCCGCACTGCCTTTATGAGCTGTAACATTCACCTTGAAGGTCTGCAGCTTCTCTCCTGAGGCCAGCGAGACCACGAACCCACCGGGAGGAATAACAGCTGCAGACGCGCTGCCTTAAGGGCCGTAACACTCACTGTGAAGGTCTGCAGCTTCACTCCTGAAGCCAGCGAGACCACGAACCCACCAGAAGGAAGAAACTCCGAACACATCCGAACATCAGAAGGAACAAACTCTGGACACGCCACCTTTAAGAACTGTAACACTCACCGCGAGGGTCCGCGGCTTCATTCTTGAAGTCAGTGAGACCAAGAACCCACCAATTCTGGACACACTATGATAGTCTTATGTTTAGTTGAATGAAGAGGAACTTCTAGAAGGTGGTAAACATCTGACTAGAACATTATGATCAAAATAGTGAAATGTTTGGATTTTTGAATGATTTCAATATGATAGTGAAAAACAGTTGTTCACTAATGTAAAGACCAGATAATTTAACTTGATTCTTATAGAAAAATATAATATTTATTGAAGTCTACTGTGTTATCCCCTGATTTATAGCTGGATACATTTTTTAAAAAATTATAAAACACCAAAAACCCAACTTGAAAATTTATACCTGACAAGTATTTGTTTTGTCAGAATAACAGTTTGGCTGAGTATTTTTGTTACTGTTTCCATAAATTTTATATATTTTCTGAATAACATTTATTTGGATACAACTGTAAAGGAATGGATTAGCCTTCATATTTGATAATTGGAGAATATTGGGTAGATTGGCCGTTTTACCAGAGTGGGCAAAAATGGACCATTTAGAATGTTGAATTTAAAGTTAGGATCCTGGTTTTCTCCAAACTGTTTTTTATGAACCTCAAGATTATATAAAACAACATATTTATGTTATCTTATGGTTTTTTCTTTTTTAAAAAAATTTAAGTTAGGCGATCCTTTCTTTATATAAATCAGATAGAAATTTGTAGCCTAGTTGAAATGGACCACCAAATTCTTTCTACCTTCTCCCCACTTTTTTTTCTCATCTAGCAGCTGTTGAGGCATCACTAGGGATCCACAGAGGGCAGTTTGTAAGAACACTGCTAAACATAATTATTGTGGTTTCACACGGTGTATTTTGCCATTGGTAGCCACTTTGTTGGTAAAATTACTAATGTAAAAATAATTTTTAGTGTATATAAACATACCATTTCTGACCTTGATTCTTTTCTCTGCTTATTTATAAGCATGCTTATCTTTACTCCAATATATTTGCTCTTACAACTATTACCAATTCGTAGTATGGAGGGTTATTGTTTAAACTTAATTTAAGAAAGTAACAAGAAGGAAAGCCACATTTTGTCCAGCAACCAAACTTCCCTTCCCTCCCTTTCTACCATCCAACCAATTTACCAGCCAATCATTTATCCTTCCATCCACCCCAGAACAATTATTTGTTGCCAGGGGATTTGGAGATAAATACATACTCATTGCCTTCAAAAAGCCCCAGTCAATTATATTCCTTAGGATACTACCAGCATTTCCAAATATTCTTTAGCACAGATTATTCCCTTCAAACTAAAATAAAATGTGTGTGTGACTCTTTTTTTGTTTGTTTTGTTTTGTTTTGTTTTGTTTTGTATGAGAGATTGTGACTTCAAGAAAGTTTAAAAGCCTTTGGCTAGATATTACATTGATATTGATCTCTTTCTTCTTATACCTTTGTAATTTTTGAAATACATGAGAAACTGTCATTTATGCTTTCCTTTCATTTTCCAATCTCCTATTGTATTTGGCACATAGAGTTGAAAGGAAACAATATTAGCATTTAGTAGCAAATTAATTTTTGCAGTAACAAATGACATGTACCAATAAGTTATATTTGTTCATGAAAATAAATTTAGAGAGTTATATTATGACTTGGTGAATTTTAAGACCGAAAATAGCCAACTTAGCAAACCTGTGGCTGATCAACAGATTAAGACACTTCTAGTTTCTCCCTGTTTCCCTTGTATATGTACCTTGCCAATTAACACCTTCAAAGCAATTAAACTATCTATAATTATCCCTAATACAGGTTTACTTCCTTGGGCATTAGCCAAAATGCACATTTTATGATCACTTATCCTTCATATACAACTACTGGTAATTATCTAAGATGTTTAGATTCAGAGGTTTGACAATTAGCAATCAAAGTTCATGTTTGCTAGGAAAATGTACAGCAGGTCCTCAAATAACATCCTTTTGCTCAATGTCATTTCCTTATAAGTTTGAGGGGAAAAAAATCCATTCCTAGCTGTGGCCATTGTCTGTATGGAGTTCACACATTCTCCCCATGTCTTGGGTCGTCTCTGGGTACTCCAGTTTCCTCCCACATCCCAAATATGTGTATGTTTGGTAAATTGATGTGTCTACATTGTTCCAGTGTGAGTGAGTGTGGGTGTGTGTGTGCCCTGCGTGAGATGTCCTCCTGTCCAGGGTTGGTTCCTGCTGGTGCCCTGAGCTGTTGGGATAGGCTCCAGCCACCTGTGACCCTGAACTGGAGGAACTGGATAAATCATCATACTTGTTTTGATTAATCTTTCTTAAATGTAAGTATAGCTTACATTCATCTCAATGTTTAATATTAAATCTTGTTTATATAAATTAACCTATGATAAAATAATTTTTTATATGTCATTTCACTTAAAGTCAGTTTCCAAGGACCTATCAACAACATGAAAAGAGGATTTACTGTGCACACATCTGAACTTTCAAAGCTTGTGTAGTAGCATTCAACGGGAATGCATAGACTTCTCTATGCATTAGTACATTAACATTCCCTTTAATTCAAATGAGTGCTTACAAGTGAGAAAAGCAACTAACGTAGTGTTATTTAAATTGAATGTAGGCTCCATTTTTAATAATAGATAGTCTAGAAACATAGATAAAAAGGAATGATAAATAATACAATAGAGCCCAAATCATTCATCTTTGCATCACTCTACAGAAACATGCTGATTTCCATCAGGTATTTTTTCTGGCATCAAGCCTCTGTTTTTGCAAATTATTTTTTTTCTGTGAGTTTTTATGTTGAAATATTTTCCACATTAGCATGTATTGACTCAGTTTACTTTTTGGTGAACTGTTGAAATCGCTCAATTGAACAGGAACTTATGCCAATCCTGAGAGGATAAGAAACTTGTTGAAAATTATTTTTGCCCTCTCAGCAAAAGACATTAGATTTTTAAGTATCCAAGAATTATCATATTATGTCTAATAGTGATCATCATAGTGATTAAGGCTTCCCAGGCCTCACCAAGATTTGGGTAACAAATGAAGCAACGTAGTAGCTTCGTTCACCCATTTTCCTTATTTGAATGAAACTGGAGAAAGAGTGGGCTAAAGGAAAGAAGCCCTCACTCCCACACTCACTCTCTTTTTTCTCGTTCCCTTATGCTATATTTGTCTTCTTTGCCAGATTAAACCGGAAGCCTCAGCCAAAATGAAGAGAAACACAGAAGGTATTTCTTAGTTTCCAAAGTACAGTGTTCTGAGGAATTAAGAGAGTTTGAAGAGTAACTTCCTATGTTCAATTTGGGGAGAATTATGTAGTAATTTTATAACCTCCCCACTCCAAAATAATGCTAGTCATATCAGTATCTGTCACTCATAGAAATGCCTTTTCTGCATGTTAAGTTTAAAAAATGTTTCTATAGGGTGTAATGTTTGTGCTTAGAATAAGCCACATATTTAACTGTGTGAAAAGATGATGAAATGTAGTCTTTTTCTTCTTCCCTCCCTTTCTTTCTACTTTCCTCCCTTCCAGTATTCTCTGTTTTATTCAATTTCTCTAAAGAATGCTGGGGAGGGCCCAGCCTATCTTGCCTGTTTGACCTTTACTCTGAAAAGGATGTATGTATGTGTTGTATAAAACATACAGTCTATTCTGCCATTTTATATTTGTCTACAACCACTAATAACCAAATTGTAAATAGGGGAATGTGAAAGTCATATCAAGTCATATATTTGCCTATACAGAGGTTTCTGAAATAGCAGGATTAGAATTATTATCTCTACCAGGAAAGGAAAAAAAAAAACCAAAACTCTCAAGTAACAACCACATAGACAAGAGAATTTTCAAGTCTGCTTACAAAAAGGAAAAAAGAAAACAAGCAAACCCTGAACATCTGCACCAGGGGCCTTTCCCCTTGAAAGGCACGATCTCATCTAAGCATGGCTTTCTGCCAGTGTAGGCTGCACTTTCTCCTGGGCCCACCTTAGCAGCAGCCCTACTGACTCAAAGCCTACTGCTTTTTGCAAGAAACCGTCACACCCACTCTTATGATTTTGTGTACTTTAAAGTACCACCTAGTCAGTCTCCAACTATGCTCAGCTGCCTACCTAGGTTATCCAAGATAATTTCTTTGGGGGGCACTAATAATTGTCTTTGGTAATGTTCTTGTTATGGAGCTGTAAGGGTTTTTAGTGGCCTACCAAAAATTTGTTTTTTCTCATAAGCCATATTTTGGGGATATGATTTTACAAAGAGTAAAGTCGTTCAAAAATGTGTGTCTCCGGGTACAGTGGAAATGCCTATTTTATCCTCCTTTATGCTAATGCAGAACTCTTTTACAGTTTTATATTTGTGCACTAAGCAACATTTTGGAAACATGGAAAATAGCTTGAACACTGGAATATATGTTGCATTATAAGTTATTTTGTCTACTTTGTATGTATTGTTAAATTTATAGGAAAAATCTCACCCTGAAATATGGTCATGAATTAAAGGCAATCAACTTTCAAATCACACCCACCCTTTACTTTTTCATTCCCATATGCTATACTTCTCTTCCTTGCTGGATGAAATGAGAAACTTCAACTGAAATGAAAAGAAACACAGAAATTAGTTCTTAGTTTCCAAAGTACTATGTTTAGTGACCAAGTTGACAGAATGACCTAGATCTAGATATCAAGATACTGCCTTTAGTATATACAAATTTTTCCAAATAAAGAAAGAATAGGGGGAAAAAATCAGTCTTTCCAGGAGGGTAGAATCTCCTACATGAAAGCAACAAATATACTTTTTCAGAGCCTAAATCAATCTGGAAAACCAATAGAACAAGACATTTAAAAGTGTATATTGTGCCTAGTATATCTCTTTTCTCCATATCACCCAGCACATAGTAGGTACTCAGAAATGTCTGTAGGAAACAGCTTATTGTGAACAAATTCACCCCCAAATGTATGAATTTATGATTATCAATAGAAATAAAGATAGTTGTAAGAATTGAAGAACTGTTTTACACAAGACTAATAGATTGAAATTTTTTATACGAGCACAGTCTCCTTATCAGATGCCTTACTCTCTAATGGATCAACGGTTGACATGAAAAGAAAAAATACATGTGTATGTGTAGATATATGTGTATGATAAAATGTCAACTGCTATTGAATCTAAATTTTGGGTGTATTGGTGATTATTATACTTAAAAATATTTTTCTGAATGTGTAAGCACTTTCACAATAAACTAGGAGAAAAAGTATTGTTGCATAATAAGAGATGTCTAATAAAAGAGATATTACGTCAAATCTTTTATAGGCCCTCATGGGCTACAAAAATCATTTTCAAACTTGTATTATTTAGTTTGAACTATCCTATCCAACCTGTATTTTCATGTGTAGTTCAAATCTCTTTAATTATAGTTATCGTATTTATGGCCTTTGATATTCAGTATGGTAGAAATGCCCTTAAAGACACACATAGTCTCCTAATTTAAATCCTTCAGTAAAACTAGAAATCGACTTTTTCTCGAATCTTCCGTGAAGGAGCAGACTGCCTGCTGTGGTTTTATTGCAGTCTGTTGCTTTACACCACTTTCTTCTCTGTGATTATTTGTGAGTCATTTTGTAAGTTTTTATTTTGTTTCATAAATGTATACTGTAAACTTTTTAGGCAATGATTATCTTAAGTCTTTGTTTTTTTTTTTAGTTATCTGTGAATCAGAAAATGAGGGCATTTAGACTATATCACATTGTTTTGATTTTGATTTATTAAAAAAAAATCTATGCACCCTTCTGCATTTATTCAATAATAACTCAAAATAATAATAATAACTTGAAATCTCCCTGAAGGCAGGAAATGTTGCCTCCTGGGTTTCTAGCACAGTGGCTTTTATACAATGGCAGCTTAGTAAATACTGTCGGATTTTGATGTAAAAGGCGGCACAGGTACCTTGCAGATATTTTGTACTCTTTTATTATAGCGCCTGTTTTATAGCATTTGCGAGCCCTTCCTTCTAAACGTGTCCCAAATTTCAGAGAGATTGGAGTTTGGGGTAGTGGCTCAGATTTTTGGGCTCAGTCCTGCAGGCTTATCATGGATCTGGGGAAGTAATCTAAAGACATTGGAACTGAGATGTCACACCCGGTTGACAACTGGGGCTCTAATTCAGGTCTCCAAGGCCTCATTCTCTCATTGACAGAATGAGAGAGCAGATTCTACTTTTAGGTGTATTGTTTTGGAGATCCAAGAGCTGGGAGCAGCCATTTCTTCTCATCTTCCTTTTCCATATTTACAGATACATAGGTGCCCATGTTATCTTTAATAGGTATTTTTTACTCTTTGTTGAAATAATTGGGAAGAAAATTCTTAGTTGTTTGGCTTATTATCAAATTTTCTTCGTTTTTTATTTAATCTATTTTTATGACACTTTGGATCCTTCCATTTAAGAGACTGCAATAAATGAAGGAGAGGAATGAAGCAAATAAACTTGGATTAGGTGTCTTTCTTGATATCGTTTAGGAAGAACCGCATGCCAGTACCCTAATTAACAAACGCACAGTGTGATAGTTTATAGTTCAAACAGTATTGTCTAAAGTCGTTTTAATCTATCAGGTTTTTATAGGAAGATACCACAAAGGCTTGATGGTACAGTTACACAGATTTAATTCTATGAACATAAAAAAATTGATTTTCCTGGGGGCATTAAGAACTGTTTTTATTGATTGAATATTTTACTTGCATAAATCGTAGTTCTTAAAAACAGCTGCACATTTTACTGTTAGTATCTTAAAGTTCTCAAATTGTAGGCATAAATGTTTCATTTTAATTGTTCATTTCCATCCTTCAACCCAAGTAGCAAGAAGATAATATAGTGTGTCGTACTTTTTCTGGGTACCAAGATGATAAAGTTGCTGTCCATAGTCTCAAAATAACTTCTTTCTTATTCCTTTTGTTTCTTTTGAATACCTGCTCTAAAATAATTGACTCAATGGGACTACCCTAATATTCTTGCAGAATCTATACTAGATTATTCTGGACATTGGAAGAGTTTACGTATCAGAAAATGCTATTCCTCCAGACATAAGGTAGTGAGATAACATTTTAGCTTCTTCAGGAAAACTTTCCTGAAACCTCAAAGCTGAAGGATGTCTTGGAAGCATTCGCATTTCTGGCCTCCCTCATTTTACAGGGCTGGAGACACAAACCACACACGGATCCAGTTGGTGTCTTCTCATGAACTAGAAATCTTATTTTTAGAATATTCTTCCAGTGATTTCTGCCACTATAGTTTTATTGTTGGTTTGAGCACTTAGTATTGAGGATTGATTTTGGAAGGACCTGCTAGCTGGCAACCAATATCCTTTATTTCTTTGTACTTTAATAATAGAACACCAATTGTATTTTGGGCAACCATATGCCCAGATAAAATACTGTAATTGCTAAAACATTCACAACCAATATGGTCATGTGGCTAAATTTTGTCCACTAACCAGAACTATTATGGGGAGACTTCGGAGATGTCTCTGGCGAAATGATTCGGCTGGGAATTGTGCTGTCATCCTCTTGTTCCTTCTTTTTGCTGTCTGGAATGCAGACTTGATGACTGGAGCTTTAGTGGCTATCTTGGACCAAGTGATGATCTTGAAGATGAAAATGCTATTCTAGAATAGTGGCAGAGTAAGATAGAAGAAGCCTAAATCTTTAATTAATGACTATAGAACTGTTATACCAGTCCTGGATTGTTTATGAGGATTTTTTTTCCTGTGAGTCAGAAATGAACTTCTCTTTTATTTGAGCTGCTATTATTTTCCTCTTACATGTTATTGAACTAATTGTTGATGAGAGTCAAACTCTGTAAAATATTGGAAAGGATTTATGTTTAGCCAAATATGAGTGACCAAGGCCCAAGGCACAGTCTCAAGAGTTCTGGAGAACACATGCCCAAGGTGGTTGGGTTACAGACCGATTTTATACATTTTAGGGAACAGAAGTTACAGGCAGACATCAATCAATACATGTAAGGTATACATTGGTTTTGTCCAGAAAGGTGGTAGAACCTGAAGCATGTGGCAGGGGGCTTCCAGGTAATGGGTAGATTTAAAGATTTCCTGATTGTCAGTCATTTGACAGGGTTAAGCTCTGACTGAAGAGATGAGTTCAGCAGAAGGAAATATTTGTAGTTAAGATAAGGGGCCTTGTTGAAGCCAAGGTTCTTGTTATGTAGATGAAGCTTCCAGGTAGCAGGCTGCAGACAGAATAGATGGTAAATGTCTCTTATCAGACCTTAAGAGGTACCAGACTCTCCTCTTAAGAGGAGAGAGCTAAATCTCTCCTGGATCAGGGAAGGTCCTGGAGGGGGAAGGAGATTCACTACAGAATGTAGCTTTTCCCCACAAGAAACAGCTTTTTGGGTTCATTTCAAAATATGTCAAAGAAATGTATGTTGGGGTAAAATACTTTGATTTCTTTCAGAGCCTGGTGTCTGTTGTGTGATGCTATACCAGAGTCTGGTTGTAATAGTCTGTGTGGTCAGTCTTAAGATCTCTGTGTTAATGCTGGCCAGTTGTGCCTGAATTCCAAAGGGAGGAGAGTAAAAAATACTGTATGTATGTACAATATGTTTTCCATTAATAATAGTCCTTGTTCTAAATCAGTGTTTCTCAACCGAAAGTTCATGAATTTCTTGAGGTATTATGAAAAATTATACTTGTATATACATTTTTTTTCCTACAAAGAAAGTCCATTAAGTCCTCAAGAGATCTAGATATCAGAGACAGTGCTCAAAATAGGAAGATGATATTTATCTAGAGAAGGGCTTCATCTATTGCAGAGTAGCTAAAGTAGAAGATTATTTGAAATGCTACCTTCAACATCATGATCAATATTTAATAGCAATCTCTGAATGTCTAAAGTGACAGGCCTTCAAGTTCTTGTTTCAAACACCTCTTCCTCCTCAAAATACTTTTCAAATTGCCAAGTAGGAAATAATATTTCCCTTTTCTAATTTCCCATAATACTTTAATAAATACTCTCTTAAAATACTTACCTGTGTGTTTTGAAGTTCTTCAGGTTCCTTGAAAGCCAATATCACATCTAGACCACTATTAAATCCCCAGCCATTTACAAATATGACTTATTCAATAAATCCTTGTTGGATGAATAAATTCCTGAAACCACTGGCTTATTTTGGTGGACACACTACACTTTTAATATAGCTCTTGTTTGGTCTCCAATCCCCGGGCTGTGGACAGGTACCTGTCTGTGGCCTGTTAGGAACCTGGCTGCACAGCAGGAGATGAGCAGCAGCCAAGCGAGCATTAGCTCCTGAGCTCTGCCTCCTAGCAGGTCAGTGGCAGCATTAGATTCTCATGGGAGTGTGAACCCTATTGTGAACTGCATACGAGGGATCTAGGTTGCACCCTCCTTATGAGAATCTTACTAATGCCTGATGACCTGAGGGGGAACAGTTTCATCCTGAAGCCATACTCCCCTTGCCCGGTCTTCCATGAAACCAGAAATTGTCTTCCAGGAAACCAGTCCCTGGTGCCAAAAAGGTTGGGGACCACTAGTCGAAAACATAGAAAACTTCAGCCTCAAAAGTAATTTAGTAGGAAGGCTCCAAATTGGATCCAGGTTTCAGCCACTAGAACATAGGACAGAGAAGGCACAGATGGCAGTCCACAGTACCTGGCTGAAACACAGATTGGCCTCTTGTCTTCTGTCCCTAACCATCCAGATGATAGATTTATGCACAAGCTGGCTCAGAAAAGTTAGACTTAAGAAGATATAAACCATTTTCTACCTGGGAGATATCAGTTGTCAGCATTCTATTTTCCATGTAGTAGTTATAAAACAAAAGAAAGTTAATCAAATGTTTGCTCTGGATACAAATTCTGATTTGTCATGTCATTCCAAAATGTAGAGGCACTGTAAAATTCTACCAGTAGGAAAGCCATTTGTTCTTGATGATGTCCAATGTGCTTATAGTCAATATTGATTGAATTCCGCTTGGTTGTTGCTTATTAGCTCATTTCATTTTTACAGGGGTGTTGGACATTTTTAGATATGTCAGGAAAATATTGTTTTAGGATTTTAGGGGGCTTAAAAACAATGCCTGTCTTCTCCACAAAGTTCAGAAGCAATGGGGAAACATATGTAACAGACTGATAAAAATATAACATTTATTACTGATGAAGTAAAAAATATGATATAGATTTGTTTACCAGTAGAGTGTTAATAATTCACCCCTGAATTAAGTGGATTTACCTACCCAGTTACTTTCACACTTGGACAATTTCAGTCTCCTGGAGACAGGCTCTGTGATGGATGGTTGGAAAGCAGAACAGAAGGCACCGTTTTTGAAGGTAAGGCTTTCAGAAAAAAAAATAGAAGAAGGAGCTGAGATGCCTATGTTCAGTTCCCTTTTCCAAAGTCACTAAGGAAGGTCTAGGAATGTTGTCCTACCGTTGTTTTCCCAAATGGAAATATGTGATATGGGTAATAAGTGTTCCCTTGTGTTAAGGCTCTCCAGAGAAACAGACCCAATATATTAAGAGGTCATTTATTATAGGAATTGGCTCTCACAATTATGGAGACTGAAGACCTAAGAACTGGGGGCTGCTCATAGAAGTCCTGGAGTCTGAAGGCTTGAGAATCTGGAGCTCTGATATCCAAAGCCAGGCAAAATGGATGTCCCAGCTCCAGAAGAGAGCAAACTTGCCCTTCTTCAGCCTTTTTGTTCTGTGTGGGCTGTCAACGACCCAGGTGATGCCTGCCCACATTGATGAGGGCAGAGTATGTGTACTTTGGAAACAATGTCACAGAGACACCCAAGAATGTTTTACTAGCTATGTAGGAATTCCTTAACCCACTTAAGTTGACATATTAAATTAACTGTCACATCCTTCTTCTTTCATATGTATTTCACTGTGTTCCTCTGATACTGTTTGAAATTTTAAGTGATGTCATCATTTTCTTCTCACTACAACCTTTAATGGACACTCTTCCCCTATTGAATCACATATAAAGTCCTTGGCACCCAAGATTACTATGAACTGGCCCCACAGTATCTAAAATCGACACCTGTAGTTCGCATCCCTATAGCATTTTCACCATCAAATGACTTAGCTCATTATCTAGTTTTTGGAAAATCCAGAATGTGGTACATTTTCACACCTACTGTTAGTAGTTCTCACCTTGACTTGTATAATGAACCATTTAATGTCCTGTGCTCATGAGTGGCAACCTAGGGAGACCTAAGTGATCTTTAGTAACAAGAGGTTTGAGGATTTAGGGGTGGGAGTTAAGTCTCATAAGATCCAGGTGAAGTTATATAAGCATTGTGGCATAGGAAATTTCATATATTTTATATTAATATTGCCGATTGGTGATGTGAACTTACTTAATGTCATTTTCCTGTTCTTGCCTACCCGGTTGAATACTAAAGAGCTAAAATTTTTATTCTCTCTTATGACTTTTGAATCCCTTATAGAGCACTTAACAGAATCTATAACTATTGAATTTACTTATTGATTACTTATGTGTTATCTTTCTCCCTCCACGGGATATAAACCTCATAATTGTCGTGTTTGTCTAGCTCTTCGATATGATTGGCACCACACAGACCGTAAATATGAGTTGAGTGAATCCTCTCAGTTATTTACTTGCTTACTTCTACTCTCTTTCTCTACCTTTCCACCCACCCATAATCAACTATTACTAAAACTAGAAACAAATGAAATAATTTCAAATGCCTTATAGAAATATAGTAAGTCAATGGTAGTAAAAAGTTGTTTATATCATGATATAATAATATATGGCCAATTCATTGAATATTACTATTTAATTTCATTTTTATGTATTTTTGTAAATATATATGAATACTTATGGAGTTTGAATATATATGAAGAATATATATGGAGTATGAATATATATTGATTTTGAATATATATGAATACTTATGGAGTAAATACTGATTGCATTTATGGCAACATATTCATTAATAACTGAAACCTAACATGAGCACTGCTGCTAGGTTGTGTGGTAATTACAGTTCAGTTATTTAGAAATTGCTGAAATGTTTTCCAGAGTGTCTCTATCATTTTACATTCCTTCTAGCAATGTATGAGTGATCCAGTTTCTCCACATCTTCCCTAGCAAGCAATATTTTCGCTAATTTTTGTTTGTTTTAGCCATTCTTTTTGTTGTTGTTGTTGTTGTTTGAGACAGGATCTCGCTTTGTCACCCAGGCTGGAGTGCATGCAGTGGCACGATCATGGCTTACTGTAGCCTTGGCCTCCCAGGCTCAAATGACCCTCCCACCTCAGCCTCCAGAGTAGCTGGAACTACAAGTGCATGCCACCACGCCCAGCTAATTTTTGTATTTTTTTGTAGAGACAGGGTCTTGCCGTGTTTCTCAGGCTGATATCGAACTCTTGGGCTAAAGAGATCCACCTGCCTTGGCCTCCCAAAGGGCTGGTATTACATGTGTGAGCCACTGCAATTTTTCCTCTTATCGATGGTGCTTTTTTTTTTATTGAGATGAAGTCTTGCTCTGTTGCCCAGGTGGGAGTGCAGTGGTGCGATCTCGGCTCCCTGCAGTCTTCACCTCCCAGGTTCAAGTGATTCTCCTGCCTTAGCTTCCCAAGTAGCTGGGACTGCAGGCGTGCACCACCACACCAGGCTAATTTTTGTATTTTTAGTAGAGATAGGGTTTCAACATGTTGGCTAGGCTGGTCTCGAACTCCTGACCTCAAGTGTTTGCCTGCCTCAGCCTCCCAAAGTGCTGGGATTACAGGCGTAAGCCACTACACCTGGCTTGATGGTGCTTTTGGTGTCAAGTCTGAGAACTCGTTGCCTAACCCTAGATCTTGAAGATTTTCTCTTGCATCCTCTAAAATAGAGTTTTATATTTTATATGTAAGTCCATGATCTATTTTAAATTAATGCTTGTAGTGTGAGATGTAGGTTGATATTCATTTGTCTCTGGATATCCAGTTGCCCCAATACCATTTGCTGAAAAGCCTATCCTTCTGCTATTATATTGCTTTTGTACCTTTCTCAAAAATCAGTTTGACTACCAATGGATATGGAGTTTCTTTTGGAGGATATGAAAATATTCCTGATTAAATAATAATGATGGTTGTATAACTTCATTTACATACTAAACAGAAACTATAATTATTGAATTTACTGAATTGTATATTTAAAGAGGTGAAAATTATGGGATGTGAATTACATACCAATAAAACTGTTATTTTTTTAAAAATTTGGTAGATTTGTATTGAGTCTATTTCTGGGTTCCCTACTTGTATTCATTGATCTATGTGTCTGTCTCTCTGCCAGTATCACACTGTCATGATTAAGGTAGCTTTTTGTTTAAGCCTTATTACTGGGTAAAGTGGTTTCTCTCATATTCTTCTTTTTTATCTAGATTGCTTTATTCTAGGGTGCTTATCTTTCTATATAAATTTTAAAGTTTTAAAATGTCTACTAAAACCTTACAGGGAGTTTGATAGGAATTTTATTAAGCCCATAGATTTGTTTGGGGAGAATTGACATCTTTTTTACATTGACCCTTCCAGTTCATGAACCTGGTATATCTCTCCATTTACTTAGTTCTTCTCTTATTTCTTTCATTGTCATTTAGTAATTTTCAATTTGCAGATCCCATGCAAGTTTTGTGAATTTTATCCTGAAGTATTTCATTTCCTTTGGAATGATTTTAAATGGTATTATGTTTTTAATTTTGTCTTTTAATATCCATTTTTAATGTATACAAATACAGTAGATTCTTGTGTGTTTATCTTATGTAAACATCCTACAGTATCTTGCAATATTGCTGAACTCAACCTTTAAATTTTTAAGGTTTATAAATATTGGAGTTTAAAAGTTTTATATTAATTAGTATTTTTATCTTCCCCTGAATAATAGCAGGAGTTTAAAATGCTAACTTGAATCACCTTCTTTCTGAGGCCCATTAATTGCAGTCTAGTATTTTAGATTTGCCTTCTTTTCACACTTAAAAATACTTATTATAAGTGTTCTTTTTGTTGCTTTTTTAGTTAGTAATTGTGTAGATTTCTCAAAGTGTTACCTTAGCTTCTAAGATCATCATTCTTTAATTAAAGGTTACCCAGATAAAAGTATAAAATTATATTTTGACACTTATTTTTTCTTAAGTGTTTGAAAATAGCATTATTCCATTGTGTTCGTGCCCCTCCTTTCTGATGAGAATTCTGCATATAATCTAATTGTTATTTCTTTGTAAATACTTGCTTTTTGTTTCTGGTTGCTTTTTAAGATTTTTCTCTCGATCTTGAGTATCCACTGGTACACTAATATGATTGGTTACTTTAGGCTTTGTTTCTATTAAACCTTTTCAATGTTCGGTATGTTTTTTTTTTTCTGAAGACAACTTTTGATATAATTCATTCTTAAACAGAATGTATTTGATATTTAATTGTCCTTTGAGATTTTTCTTAATCTTTTCTATTGAAGTATAAATTCTGCATACTGAAATACATAGTCATTAAGTGTGCAGGCTAATGAGTCTTTGCAAATGAACATTTACCTGTGCAAGCATCATACTTGTCAAGATAAGGAACATTTTCATCCCTGCAGAAAGTTCCTCATGTCCCACTGTTTCAAGTCCTCTTTTTTCCCCCACACACAATGTATAGATTGTTGAAATTGTACTCTCTGCTCTTTGATTTTTATAACGAATTTAAATATCTATTTTATATCTTTCAGGTTGTTCCATTATTTTTAGGTTTTCGCATGCCAGTTAATACTTGAAACTTCTGTTTGCTCCTGATGATGGTTGTCACTGCATGGTGTATTTCTAGCAGATTTTTTTGTTAACTGTGGGAGACCCATATGCTCAGGAGGATGGACTTGTTCCTATATAGAAAGTCAATTCATTTTTGCGAGGTTTCAAATGGATTTATAGGAGTTTGTCTAGTTTTTGTGTTAACATTTCAATTCTTGATTACTGGACCACCACTAGGAAGTGTAAATTTGGGCTTTATATCTGTTGAGATTGAAGTTATATTTGTTAACAGATTTTACCCTCTGTATCCATTTCCTGTTGTTGTTGTAACAAATTATTAATATCACAAATTTCATGGCTTAAAACAATACAAATTTGTTCTCTGACTATTCTGCAGGCCAGAAGTCTAAAGTGAGCCTATAGGGCTGAGTTCCTTCAGGAGGTTCTAGGGGAAAATTGTTTTCTTACCTTTTTCAACTTCTAGAGGCCACCTGCATTCCACAGCTTGTGGCCTGTTCATATAAAAAGCTAGCAGTGTACCA
The DNA here is from genome assembly GCF_006542625.1 of Nomascus leucogenys. Classification (NCBI taxonomy): domain Eukaryota; kingdom Metazoa; phylum Chordata; class Mammalia; order Primates; family Hylobatidae; genus Nomascus; species Nomascus leucogenys. Next base: position 62,705,167 of record NC_044401.1, on the reverse strand, counting down.
TCTTCAACTGTCACTCCCCACCCTCCCTTCCGTTGTCATATTACCTTCTGTACCTGTGTCTTTGATCCTCTCATATCCCTCTCATAAGGACCCCTGTGATTATATTGGGCCCACCCATATAATCTAGGATAACATCCCATGTTAAGATCTTTCAATTAAATCAATCTTTAAAGTCCCTTTCACTGTGTACAGGCGGAACATTCCTAATCTGTAAATCCCAAATCTCCCAAATCTGAAACTTTTTGAGCCTCGACATAACACCTAGATTCCCCCATTTAAGCAACCACACATTGTCCACATGGGTGCATGAGATCCTGACACCTTTGCTTTCTGTTGGTTCAGTGTACACAAACTTCATTTCATGCAGAAAATTATTTAAAATATTGTATGGAATTACCTTCAGACTTTGTGTATAAACTACATATAAAACATAAATTAATTTCCTATTTATATGTGGATCCGATCTCCAAGATATCCCATTATATATGTGCAAATATTCCAAAATCCAAAAATTTTTGAAATTTGAAACACCTCTGGCCCCAAGCATTTTGGATAACAGATACTCAACGTGTAATGTATTCATAGATTCTTGGGATTAGGACTTGAACATTTAGTGGGGAGCATTATTTAGCCTACAAGACCTCTTTTCTCCAAATTTTAGAGATAATCCACTTCTTTAACACTCAGATATGCTAAGGGTGGAGTTTTACTATCCACGTGTCTCATGGTGCATTCCTCTAGGATCCCAGTTTTAAACCAGGGTTTTAAAGTTTTTGCTTCTTGTCTCCTCTGTCTCTGCAGTATATTCAAACTCACTTGCAGCCCCCCAGAGGTACTTTCTTGCACAATTCCAGGAAGTACATTTACATTAGATAGTATATGAATGGCACCTCCTACAGTTGTGTAGCCTGACATTAGAGCCAGCAATCAGGGCCCATGTCTCTATGCCTTCCATCCCCCATCAGTGGATGGAACCTTACTACTCTGGCTTAGCACTTTTGTTTTTCAAGCTGAGCTGTATGCATGTGTTCACAAATAATTTTGTTCTTTTTATTTCCTTTTGTTTAACCAACATTTTTGAGACTGTAAAGAAAGAAGGCTTAGTCCACCATGTTGTTGGAACTTCACCTTCATTTTACAGAGGAAGAAAGGGCTTTCCATATAAGTGAACTGACTTAACTGAGGACAAGACTAATAAATTACCAAATCACAGCTAGAACTTTGGTGTCTTGACTCTGACACAAAAGTTCTTTTATAAATCTTAATAACAGTGCTTTTATTATGATTATTCTTGTTATCACTGATACTCATTATTAAGTTGCCAAATTACATAAGAACCTGATGAAAACTATATTGTTGTATGTCCTTGTGAACTGCAACACATATGCAATAAAAGTTCATTTATTATTGAAACATTTTTTGAGATACATCATTAGGCTAGGTGTTAGGTATACAAAACTTAATGAGACATGATATCTGCCATCAGAGTGTCATAGTCTAATAGAAGAAATAGGTGCGTAAACAGATAATTATAATGCATTGTGCGCAAGTATCATTTGAACTCAAGATATAGTTAAGCTGTTGTGGAAGGTGGGATTGATTAGATAGGGAGGAGAGAGAATGGGTTCAGGATGTTTAATCTTCAAATTGTTATTACCAGATAGATGGCTGGATAGGATTGAGGGATGCATAGGTGGATAGTTACATGACAAAGCAGACATAGTAAGATATTAATTGTAGAATCTAAAAAGGAGATACACAGTTGCTCACTGTATCAGTCTTTCAACGTTTATGTTAGAAAATTTTATAATAAATGGTTGGGGAAGTATCGTCTTCATCTTTATTATAGCTGTCATTCATTGAGTGCTTAGTGTGCCAGCCATCTTTAAGAGCTTTACGTGATTTAACTCATTTAATTCCCATATCATCTGCAAGATAAGTACTATCATTATCCCCATTTTACAGAAAGTTGGGCATAGAGAAGTTAACTTGTTCAGGCTCACCCAGTTAGTAAGTGGACAACCCATGATACCAGGCTGTCTGACTCTAGAATTTTCACTCTTAACTTTGACAGAGCTATCTCTAAAAGATTGAGAGGATTTTTTTTTAATAAAGTGGGTGGGGATGAGGAAGCATTACAGGCAAAGGAGAGAATATATTTACATAGATGGGAAAAATAGCATGGATTTTTCAAGGAAAAGATAATCCTGGGTGGTGAATGGAATATAAAGCATAAATCATTGAGCAAGCGAGGTTACTAGGGGGTTGGGGGGACTCTGTAAGAGTTGGCCATATTTGGCTTTACCAGGTAGCTGAGAGGGATCCATTGAAGGATTTTTAACAGGGGGATTGTGTGTTTAGTTCTCTATTTTGAAATGGGAGCTCTGATATCAGTGTGGAGGATGGATTTCAACCAAAGCTTTTCGTTTTTTATTTATTTCCAGGTGAGAAATGCTACAACAAAATAGAACAGTTTAGAGATCAATAAATGGTACAAGTAAAGTGTCTGGAAAGAACTCTCTGCTTCCTTAATAGAGAGTGCATTCTGCAGAAGTTGAAAGTGACCCTAATCTGAGAAGTGTAGTATTTTTCACACTAGTAGATATGAAGAGGGATGTCTCGTTTTCAGTTTAAGACATTATTAATAAGAAGACTGATTTCCAGGTTTATCCTGACAATTTTCCTCTTCCTTTCAAGAGGAAGTGAAGTTCATATTTTTCTACCATCTTAATGTTTTCTGGATCATATAGCTTTTGTGAATAGCTTGATTAGTTGATATTGGATTCTGTTTCTGAGAAAACTTCAGAAGCCTAGTATTTCCTCAATGGCATCTGTTGTCACCACTTCTCGTTTTGTGTGAGAGGGTTGAGTGAGTGGGTGGGACCCTTTAAGAAAATAAATTGAGAGATGAGTTAATTATACAGATTATCAATATCTGGGTATTTTCTAACCATTCTTATAAAAAATGATGCAATCAGAGTTCCTCAATGTGTGCTAAAACTACTGAGTGAAATGCTATTGGAGAAAACTATATGCAATATCAAAGTTGCTTCCAAATATTATTGACAAGTTACAAAAGTAAAATGATACCTTTACATTTAAATAACAGAGAAATACTGTGATCAAACAATACCATCAAGCACAGGACAAATTGACCATACCTTCCTCCTCTATGTAGTATTCTTCAAAACATTTGAATTAATCAAAAAAGCAACCAGAAAAATTCAAATTGAATTACATTCTATAAAATAATGGGGATAGGCTCTTTAAAAATGTCAATGTAATAAGAGACAATAAAAGGTTGGGGGGCTGTTCTCCGGAAAGTATGACCACAAAAAGCACTGTGTGATCCTTGATTAGATCTTGGGTCACAGAAACAGGAAACAAACAAAAAGAAGAACGCACCCAGCTGTAAAGGGTGTTATTGGGTTGATTTGGAAAATTTGAGTATAGACCATGTGGTAAATAGTAGTTTTGTGGCATTGCTGAATTTCTTGAATTGGTTCATTGTATTGTGGTTATGGAGATTAATGTTGTGGTCTTCTGGAGAAGCTTTATTTGGTGTATTCTTAGGAGAATTATTTACTGACAGAGTGTCATGATGTCTGCTATTTTCACTCAAATGACTTTCTAAAAATGAGTATGACAGAGAGAAAAGGAAGGAGAGAAGATCGGAGGCAGAGAGTAAAAACAGAAAGCACACATCAGAATGTTTATATTGGTTCTAGGTCAAAGGCATATGTGTGTTCATTGTGCCATCTTTTCAACTTTTCTGTAAGTTTGAAATTTTTCAAAAAAAATTGAGGGGAAATGGGAATTCAGATGATCAAGTTCAAATGGAATGTTCTATAGTCTTATCCAAACTTAATTACATTTTTTGTGTTATTTTAGACCAATCCTGCCCAACAGTTTCAAAGTTTATACATTTGCTTTATTTTATACCAGCCTGTTGTAAATTTGCAAACTGTTTAAAAATTGCAAAGTCCTAGATAAATATATCCCTTAGCATAAGGGTGGCCATGTAGTTTAAAATTACGTGTGATTATGTGGCTGTGTCACCAAGATTACATTAATTTCATATTCTCAGAATTAAAGGTTGATTTCCCTATATTTGACATTTGCTTGCAATGTTACTACATCATATAGATAAAAGAAGGTAGAAGGGTGTGAATTTAGGCAAAGTTTTCCCTGAAAAGAGCTTTTAGAATTTCTACTTAAAGAGAAACTTGAACTCTACTTTACGCTCTGATTTACATGTGTTCTATAATTAAGCCTTTCCTCTGTATCTGGGAATCAGTTGGGGAAAAAACATTAACCCATTTTCTGAAAGCATGTAGGAAGAAAAGCAGGCATCTTATTCCTCTTTTCACTCTATAAAATATATGTAAGGACAGGTTTTGCCCATTTTAAATAGAGACTTGCTTTTTTTTTCTAATGTAACACTATGGTAATCTTAACAAATATAGAACATTTTAGATTTAGCTTTGTTTCTGCCAGTTTTCCTCATTTGGACACCTTCCTTCTCATTTTGTTCCGTCCGCACCGGATCTAAGGAGAGACACTTTCCCTTTAAGAAACAAAGGTTAGCTTTGACTCCTCTCATGTAAAAGCCTAAAGAAGGCTTTTCGTAGTTGATGGAAGTGATGCCAAAGAATAAAATGAAAACCCTCTGCCATCTACCTAGTGCCTACATGCCGTGGAGCCAACAAAAGAGCTCAGTACCAGAGCCGAAGAGTCCATGGAGCACCACATTAGTGAAAAAGCCGATTATAAATAATAATGACCTTAGTGGATGACGAGAACTGCACTAAAGTTTTTCTGGGCCAGACAGAATGATGTAGGGGATACAATATAAATGCATAGAAGTCTATAAGGGAAGAAGATGCTGAGAGATTCAATTTCTTCTTCCAATAATTTAAACTGATGGTGAGTTAGTAGGTGCTCAATAAATATTTGTTGAATGAGTAAACAAAAGCAGTCTAACAACGGATTTCCTAATGAAAGTTCATGAATTGAAGCATGTTTGCATTGCATCCCAACTCTGTATTAAAACTGTATCTATTTCAGGAGTAAGATCAGAATCCTGATAGAGGAACATGTAAAATGTTGCCCATCTATTTAGGGACAATCATAGAGATAGAAATAAAAAAGACATTTGGAGCTCACTTTGCCTATGAGTTGTGTGCATTTCGAGGTGTTAGACAGGAGAGGGGAGGGCAAGAGAGGCTGGAATGAGATTTTTTTTTTTTGTAGTGATACTTGGTTTTCGGAGGCATAATCTAGTGAGGAGAGAGGGCCTTGACGTTTTTATTTAGTGATCATGCCTCCAGTCATTTGTTCTGAGGCTCGTGTTTAGTTTTGCATTGATAGACTTGGAATTATAGGACATTGTTGGCTTTTGAACTAGCTCATTGTGCTGAATGTGGTAATTTTTGTGAAAGCATACTGAAAGGTCTAAAATAACTTCCAAGGCAAAACAGTTTAGTACAGCTACTGCAGCTATATGTAGAGCAACAAGATTTATACTTAGTCGGGTTTTAATCTCAGCGCTCAGTTCTTCGGTATTCCAACTACCAGAGCCCCATCATGCTTCCTTTGGGTCAGGGTATCTTAAACATGGCACTGTTAACATGTTGAGCCAGATAATTCTTTGCTGTGGGGGGCTGTCCTGTGCTTCATAGGATGATAACAGCCGGTAGCACCGCTACCCCACGTCGTAACAACCAAAAATCGGGGTTTTTTTTAAACTGTCTTTGTTGGAAGGAAAATCAGAATCTTCTGAGGAAAAGGATTTTTGTTCTCTTCTTGGATGGTAAGAAAATTGGCTTGTGTTGGCTGGGTGCGGTGGCTGATGACTAATCCCAGCACTCTGGGAGGCTGAGGTGGGCGGATCACAGGGTCAGGAGTTCCAGACCAACCTGGCCAACATAGTGAAACCCTGTCTCTACTAAAAATACAAAAAATTAGCCAGGCATAGTAGCGGGTGCCCGTAATCCCAACTACTCAGGAGGCTGAGGCAGGAGAATCACTTGAACCCAGGAGGCGGAGGTTGCAGTGAGCCGAGATTGCACCACTGCACTACAGTCTGGGCAACAGTGAGAGACTTTGTCTCAAAAAAAAAAAAAAAAAAAAAAAGAGAGAAAGAAAAAAGAAAATTGGCTTATGTTTTTTTAGCCATTAAAATAAGGATAAGTCAGTTCTCCTCCAAAAAGTAAATGAGAAGTAACACTCATAAAACAATTTGTTCTCTCTCTCTTTCCTTCTCCCTCTCCGCACACACACACCCTCAAATTTTTTGCTAATAGTGACTACAAATTTCTGAGCAGTTAGTGGTAGATGAATATCAAGGCATATTGCACCCTTTTATCCAGCTCATAGGTCAATTTGATGTCACATTGACATAATTATTTAAATGGGCTATTTTCTCCACAGACCGTTTTAATTTCATGACCCTGGTCTCTGGGTCATTGTTATTAGAATCTGATTATCTCCTGGAAAATTAATATGGCCACATACTTTCTTATGTGCATCCATACTTTTGGCTTACTTCTTGAATATTTTATTACTGGCTCCATTGCTTTTGGTTGGAAAAGAAGGTTCAATCATTGCTGCATAGATTATCATTCCAGTAGGTGCCCTGGGCAGCAATTTCTGAACCATCCCTTTTGAAATTTTGTTCCCAGCTGGAGAAATGTCACAGTTGTCTCAGCTTTTGACTCTGACTTTTAGTGAGAGATGCAAGGAATAGGAAAACACTTTCAAGAAGAAGCAATGAGCAGTTGTATGCACATCTGGTGACTTATTGCTGAAGATTCTAAAGCATTTAAAAACATTGATTAAGCCTCAAACTGTTGGGAAATTGTTCCCATAACTTTCATTCTGCCCCTAGATTTGCTGAGGTTCAGAGCTGTATTTAACTTGGTGAATCTTGTGTAATGGCCAGAAAGAGACCTCAGGAGCCCCATCCCCCAGGTTCTTATTAGCCTTGACAAGAGTGTTGTTAAAATTGCAGACTCCACAGTTCCAAATAGATGCTGTTTCTTGCTGTTTCAATACCAAGTCTAAAACAATCTCTGAATATATTTTGGCTTCTAAAATATATTCTGAGGTAAAGTAGCAGGTTCTACTGTCTTTGAGAAGACCATTTCTTTTGTTTTTGGTAACTAGTCATGTTGGTCTCTTTTTTCCTTCTCTTTGTTATATTTATTTGGACTTTAATGTTGGCTATGTCCTTTAATGAAAAAGAAATCAGGCATTTCCCAGATTTAGGTTTTTATTATAAACACTTCATATTTTAAATGGTATATCTCTAGGGAGAAATGTATGAAGAATTGATGGAAGTTGGAAATTTTTTAGTTAGTAATTAACACCTACCATTAAAAACAAGTGCAAATCACATGATGGCAAAGCGAATCTATTACATATCATAATCAAAGATTAATCAAAGTAATTACCAGGCAAACAGGGATTGAATAGAACTTAAAACCAATTATACTATTTATTTCGGCTGTACTACTGAATAAACACTTTAGTATTTTAATTTGCTCCTCTTTTCGTTTGCTTCAGCAATATGTTTGCTAATACGACTGAGATGCACAATTGCTATTTAATTAACCTATTTTTGTCAGAACCTCACATGAGCTGCGTGAAGTAGATCTGCTAAAGTCTCAATAATAATGAGCCTGATAAAAATAACCAACATGAAATTTGTGCCAGTCATTTTACAAGTTATGCCAAATGTAATAATACCTGAAGAAAAAAAGAAACTGGTTACCTTACAGAAATTGGATTGAAAGTACTTAAAAAACGTGTTGAACCAACACAAAATTACTCAAAAGTTTAGTAAAATTTCAAAAATGTATAATTGCCTTGTTTCTTTCTACCCCACTTTGCATATCATTACCATTAACTATTGGTAATCTATTCGAGGGCATGTATCTGTTTTGGGGATACTTGAGTTGATAATGAGCACAGAAGGGTTTGGTAGTGGACATCTTTTACCCAATCATGTATCCTTTGGGAGAGAATATTTTTCTAGCTATTGAGTAAGGCATCAAGAAAGTGTTGATCCATTTGGCTTTTATTCCCTAAGACAATCAAAACCCTAACACAGTTTGGGTGGTCTTGGCCTCAGTGATACACATTTTTTCACAAAAGATAACATAACTGACCATGTGAAGAAAGCCTCACCCTTCTCTACCTTTGGATAGTAGGGATGAAAGAAAGTAAGATGGAGAAATCCACATCAAATATAAAGACTCTTTCCCCACAAAATCCCAGAGCTCTTCTGATTGGCACCATGAAGACAAAACATTCTGATTGGATTTTTGGTTCTTCACCCAGGTGTTTTACTATCAGGTAGACACAGTTTGTGTACAACTAGATAAGACCATTTCCTGCCCAACCTGTCTTTTTTTCCCACACATTTAAAATTTTCTCACACTTACTGAGCATGATGTTTCAAGTTTTCTGAAACAGCTGGTTAGTAGCCAGTTGATCACCGGCCCCCAAAGGTAAAAAAGACCCTCCATCCCCAAATTTTTGCCAGTCAAAAAAGCATGACTTTATTTCATTCCCATTACCCCAGTGCTATTATGAGGTGTAAGCACCTTTCTAATGAAGGTCTATTTTCTAGATCTTAGGACAAGAATAGAATGTCACATTGTAAGGGTTGTCAGAGGTCTGCAGCAAAGCCCTTATTGTACAGAAAAGAAAATGAAGACTCAAAAGGTGTAGACCACCTGTTTGTTTGTTCGGGTTTTTTGTTTGTTTGTTTTTGCAGCAAGATGAGGATTAGAAGTCAGATTTCTGACTCCCTCAATGTTCTCCCTTCTTTATCATACAGGCTCCTTAACTACTGGCTGCTTTGCATGTGGTGGACTTTAAATGATCACACGGGTGCCTTAATCACAGCCTTTTTATGAGTGACACAGGAGCTGAGTCTCCCTTTTTGTAAAATGGAATGTTTTATATCCATAACCCAGACTTGCTTAACTAAGGTCAAATTTACATAAACAAATGTCTTCCGGTGCCAGCAGGTAGCATATCTGGGCAAAAGTGTGTGGCAAGGTTTTGATAAAGTGCGGAACACATGTTCTGTTTAAAAATGTTCACATTCAGATTCAGAAATCTCTCTCTTGCCAAACCAAGCATGTCTACAGGCTACTAGTTTATAACCCCTGAGTGCATTACGATGCAGACAGAGTAAGGAAGAGTGTTCTTACAGTTATGCAAATGGATCCATATCACCAGTTCCTTTTAGAACACTAGATGTCCCAGGTGTGCCATGCCAAACCCTTTTGCTCTGAATGCCCTGGACTTCTAGTACTCAATGAAGAGGCACGACTTGGGGAACATAAAACACCCCCATAAACACCAGGTTTAGTTCAACCAGTCTCCCCAAAGACTGACTCTGAAAAGAACGTACACGTGCATGTCGCATAAAATCCATAGAAGAGATGCTGCTGCTACCCATAACCTTCTTGGGAGCTGCTGAGAATCCCTAACAGGCAAACCAAATCACAGGGCAAACCCACCCTATGTACCAAACAACCAGTGTGATTATATTCTGTAGTTGAGGAATTACATAAATTGCCCATTGGGAAAGAAGCCTTAATCTCCACCCCTCCCCCAAAGTCTATAAACAGCTGTGTGAGCCTCTGTGTATTTTTGAAAGGTTGAACACATTTGATCGGAGAACAAACTTGATTTCCTAATCAGGTTCGATGTGAGGAGAGCCAGTTAGAGATGTGTGTGATTCTCCCAGTGTGCGTCTTTGATTCATGTGCTAATTATGTCGATCCTTTGGGGAACACAGCCAGGAAGCTGGGTCCTCCTTGATTAATGCTGGCGGAGAGCCATGCAGCGCACAGCGGAGAGCAGTTCAGCATCTCTAGTCCCAGCTGAGAATATGGTCCCATTATCTCCCAGCTGCCTAAGCAATCCATAAGGGCCTGTTCTGCGTGGATGATCAGTGTAGTGGAAGCAAGGACTTGCTGAGAGCTGAAATCTCTGTTAGATTTGCTGTAACATGTAAAGCGAAACTGGGACATTTTACTTTACAGTCTGTAAGTACCAGGTTTCCCCCCCCTCTTTCTCCCTACAGCTCCATGTGAATGTGACTTTGCAAGCTGCATTTGATTTTCTATTCCATTGCTCTTTGTTGAATCAAGCTGGTAAGATAGAGTGTGATCTGTTTAGGGCTTGCTGTTGCTGTTAAATCTCTTATATAATTGATTCATACAAGGGAATAGGAGCCTTTCAGAATGCTTTTATAGAAGTTAGGAATTTTTGGCTTTGTTTTTAATTTGGGGGCATGGTTGCATTCTCTTTGGTGCCAGGATGATTAGAGCATATATTTATCTTCTTCTGTACCTCTGGCCATTGCAAGAAAAATGTAAGTAAAACTAATATATGTATAAAGAGATAATCTTATATGCATGCCTATGTAAAAGAAGTGCCTGTATTTCCAGAATTTAAATTTAACATTGTTTATTTTGCTGTTCTCTGCTGCCACTAAGAAAGGCAGAAACAGAAAAGTTTCTCTTGTTTTTCAGTTGCATGCTGTTTAGAAACTTTGCCATGGAGGTGGGCAGGATAACTATTCGTAATATTTGCAAATATAAACTGTATATCTCCATTTTTATGAGACAGTACATAAAATAAGAGTCTGTGTTTAGCCCCTTATTGCTTTTGAATGCACCACTTTTTAAGAAGTAATGTGAATTAAAAAAACAAAAAAAATCACTTTAAATTTGGTTCATTTATCTTTTTATGTATCTCCCAATGCCATCTATCAAATTAATATTTATTATTCATGCAAGATTCATTGTAAAAATGCTATTAGAATTTAATATTGTTAATAATGTTTGCATGATGTCTTTCAAATGATCAATGCCTTAGTGAAATTAAAGATTGTTATCACTGTGGAAAGGGATTTGTGGATTTTTCTGTTTCCCTAACCTAAACATAAATCACACTTTTCTTTTTTTATTGAAAGTAGAATAATTGAGCTGTTGTAAAAACTGAATTTGAATAAAAGTGGCTTGAACAGAGTGAACCAATGGCCAGAGCTAATGTGAACCAAAGTGAACTTAAAATCATGAATACCTGAAAAGGGGAATTGAAGTTTTCCACGCTGAGCTTGAGACCATGGAGCCTGATGATCCCATGATTTCCATAGTGGGAAATACAATTTCCCTGAGTAGGCAGTAAGTCTCAAGGCAGAGAAAAACCAGTCTGTGAAGTATGGAAGCATCTTACTGGTGAGGACAGAGTATGTTCTCATTAGATTTGGTTGAGAGGAACTGTGCAAGAGAGAGAAGACTCAAAATAGAAGGTTGTCTATACAAGCACAGGCATTTTCAGAGCTTGAGATTTGGAGGGAAAATGATCACGAAACAGTACAGAATGCTTAACATCTGGTAAGATGAAGCAAAAGACGGACTCAGGTACCTCTGAGTAGCAAACAGTCCCAGGGCTGTCCTTGCCAAGTAATTTGTTCTCTGGAAAAAAGAAAGTGTGTGCGAAAAGGTCTGCTAATGAAATCTGAATTAACGGCAAGTGGTTTTGATGGCTGTATCGTCCCTAAACAAAAGGCTGGCCTCATGCCTTCTTACAAAACTGAACTGACTTTTGTGAGTGATGATTCCTGGTGAACCCTTAGCTATATTTTTAAATAACTGTTAGTGTTTTTCTGACTACTGCAAGTATATGATCTTGCGCAAGATGTGATCTTGTTTTAAGAGGGTGACAAGAAATAGGATTAGTTAAGGTCCAGTGATTTTTTTTAAAACAAATGCTTAATTTGTATCTACTTGGTTGAGTAAATACTGTGTTCTTATGAGTTTCGATTTCTTCTTCTTTTTTTTTCGGGGTCCGAAACCCCTTTATTTGTATTTAGCAGAAACGATTGCCTTTTGTAGAGGAGTATCTTCCCAATGTAGTTAAATTTGATTTTTATTTTCCATTCAAATATTTAGAAATTTCAACGCATGCCTTACAATGTTAAACATTTTTGTAGCCAGTCACCACAAAGCTCAGAGAGGTATTTGCAAGATTTATAGTTTGCTTCTATTACTTTCGGAATGTTTAGATAATTTTATAAAATTGGGACACTGTCTCCCTAGTTGTTTGCTTAATCTGCAGGAAAGTGGATAGAATGCTCCAGGAGTTAGTTTAGGGTATGTGGTCTCTTGACAGATCGGGAAGCCAGATATACCTTGTAAGAGGTACTTCTAAAGCCATAACAATTTGGTCTTCAAAATAAATTTAAAGTGCTATGAAAGAGAATAAAGGAAAAGTCTTGAATTGTATATGTAAAGATAGTGTATCTCTGTACGTGTTTGCATGCATACAAATCTACCCGATAACATTGTGGACAATTTCTGTGCTACCCAAGTACACTAGCTCTTTAGTTCCTAGAAAGCCCTGGGGCTGAGCAAAGTGGAAAGAATTTTGTAAATTGGGATACATCAGCAGAGAGTTAAATCCCCTTGCATTCTTTGTTTTGGATCCTTGGTAGACTGTTTTGTTTGACCCCAGAGCTGCTGGGTTAAGCACAAAGAGGACTTTATAACATCCTCAGCAGCATTTGGAAGCAGGACCTCTGCACACAAATCATATCCTAATCCTCCTTAACAGTTTAGGGCAGCCACTGTGAAGCAAGGAATGCAGTTCTGTGAACTATCTCCATGATGACAAGTTAAAGATTTGAATATGAGCTGGGTGTGGCGGCACAGGCCTGTAGTCCCAGCTACCAGGGAGGCTGAGGTGGGAGGATGTGGTTGAGATAGGTTGAGCCTAGGAGTTTGAGGCCAGCCTGGGTAACATAGTGAAACTCTGTCTTTAAAAAAAAAAAAAAAGAATATGACTGAACGAAAAATAATTAATTTAATAACTGTAATACTTTTGGATGATTTTAAATGTTATCAAGCCTTAACTATGCATTGTCAAAGTATACACTCCATTGGTCATCTCTAGTAACAGTGAAAGATTGAGTTAACCTCCTTTAAGATGCTGTGCAACTCTAACAAGCTGCTTTACCTCTCTGTGCCTCAATAGCCCCCAGTAAAATGAAGTATGATTTCTGTGATCCTTCCTAGGTTAAGAAAGCTATGAGCTCATGACACCTTATTCTAACTGGTCACTCATGCCTGGAACGTCCTTCAAATGCCTAGGGACAGGGTGACATGTGACTTAGCTGTCATTTTAAACAATATTTCACTAGGATGTTTTCATTTTTTTTTCTTTCATTTCTCTTTCTTTCTAACTCCCTTTTTCTTCCTTCCCTTCCCTCCATCTTTTGCTACCCCCTCCCTCTTTCTCTTTCTACTCTTCTCCTTCTTCCTGTCTGTCCCGTTCCCTGTTCTCCTCTCCCTCTGCCTCCCTCTCTCCCTTTTTCATCAGTGAATTGCCCTCAAGTCAAGTATGACTTTAGAAACAAGGTTGGGATTGTCTGCTCATTTGCATAACCTGTTTGCTACTTTCTCTTATGATAGTTCATTGAAGTATCAATGACTTACTGATATACTGCTCTGTTATATATTAGAATTACTTAGCTTTAGGCACGTATGTGCAGCAGGGACCCTGAAAGTTATGCTGCATATGTAAGTGTGTATAGATTGCCCATATTAATTTTTAAAATAAGAGTGTTATTAATCTTATACTCTAAATTGAAGATGACTAAGTTGAAGGATTCATCTTAATGTATTAAGCTAACAATATTTACTTTAAAAATAAAGCAAGTTCACGAACAATAGCCCATTTCAAGGTAGCAGGATATTAAAGAGCTTGATTTTTAAAAAGAGAAAATATGTTCACCGAATCATTTGATTTTTCCTTAAGAAATTGTCTTGTCAAACGGTATGGAAAAACAAAAGGCATACATCATTTTATTAACAAATAGAGACCCGTCCGCATAATCAAGTAAGCAACTTTGTGAAACATGAGATAAGAAAAATATTTGATGGAAAGTTTTTTTAATGATACATTGCTTGTAATATTAGGATTGTTTATCACTAGATAAGTCCTCTTAGTTGAAAACAACAGATGATGAAGTTACTAAACCCATCACTAATGAGTGCTTCTTGATATACTCGAACCAAATTGTGAATACACTTCATTTGAGAATCTTTACTGTAGATACTGGAAAAAGCTAAATTAATTTCATAATTTATACTTGTAGGACAAGGATTGTAGTGCTTTTTGTTTCTTCCACTGTTAAATGGAATAGATGGAATGGCACAAAAATTTACAGACTAATATTTTACTGTACAGTTGACAATATATATACACACTTATAAATATTTTTTAACATTAAGTGTACTCCAAGATGGATGATAAGTGGCCATTTGATGACAGTAATAGCTTGGATGGGCTCGTCTTATTTCAGATCAGGGTAGTGTTATGACAGCTTTTAAATGTTAGTTGAAATACTCATTTTTCTCTCCATTTTTATTATTGGGAGGCCTCTATATGTGTCTTACTATTCTGGAGTTTGAATATTAATGTTATTCCTTATTGAACTTGTAGACTATATTTGATGCATATATATATATATTTGATGCATAGTATAAAATTAAGTTTCCAAATCTCATAAAACTGAGTAGATATCCTGGCTTTTTAGGCAGCAGGCTTGTTGTAAGTAGAATCCGTAATGTGAAATAATTTGTTTTATCGTCGTGCATCCATCTATGACCAAAATGATTTTGTACTTAGGAACTATTTTAGTGCAAACTATATAATACTGACAGATAAGATTTGATAATTTGTGGCTCTCAAATCCTTGATTATAAAGTTACCAAGCATCTTCAGGGACATTGCTTTTGGTTTTAATCTAGTACCTCTGTTGATTTGAGATGTTCAATTCAATATTACTTAGTTAATAGCTCCAACGGCTTATCAGGCTGTTTTATTGCATAGTTAAAAAGGTAAAGTAAATTGGACATAGACATGACTCCAGGGCTTGTACATGGCTTCATGTCTTCACCTCTATTCCAAAGTTACAAGGGAAGTCATTCTGCATTTTCACATGAAATTTCTCTGTTTTAAGGGAAGAATGGGGTGATTTAAAATTGAGAGGAACACGTCAGAAGGAGCTGCAAAGGAATAAAGTGTTTCTTATGTTTAGATATAAAATGCAGGGCTATACATTCTGAAGATATGACAGAATTTAGAGAAGCTGCCTATGCCAGGCATTTGGCACAGGAGACTAAAGGAGACAGATTTAATGCTTGCCAGAAGGAAACCCTCTATCAGTGGATAGAAATTTGAGTGCCCTGCAAGCAAGCAATAACAAAAAAACATGAAAAAAAATGTAAATAAGGAAATAGAGGAATGACTGTATTGTGGTTGGAAGAGATGTGGTTTCATTCTGCAAAGGAAAATTGTGAGTGAGTGAAATATATCAAGTGTAAGGACATTGGGACTAATTCAAAAATATTTGGCATAGGTATTGCCACGTTACTGTGAAATAATTAAGACATTTGGATCAGTGAAGAGATACTGAGAAAAAGGAGCACTGTTGGATTTGACTGTACTGGCTGCCACACTTTAAAAATGTAATTATCTTAAATGAAGTGGGTATTGTGGCACCGTAGTCAGTCTGTCTTATTTCAGTGAGTGTTTCTGGAGTAGTTAATGGAGATATTCCATCTAGTTCAGTAGATATTGATAAATATGTATTTATGGAAACTATATAGCAGTTTTTACAGGCTGCCAGTAAATTACCTTGGTCCTTCTACCAATGTCTGTGTTTCTGTTCCACCACTCCTCCCTCCAGTGATCTGTATTACCCCAAATAGTCCTAGAAGATGGTGTGAGAAGACTGAGTTTGAGGAGGTTGATTTTATTAAATCACATCAACCTTTCAGAGAGTAAATAAGTTCTTATCGTAAGGTGTAATGCCGTGCAATACTGAATGACTTCTTGAAGTTATTTCACTTCACTTTTCCTTTACCAAGCACTTTGTCCAGAGTGATATGTTTAGGTCTTCCAAGCATTTAGATAAATAACCTTGTCTGCTGGACATGGACTCCATGAGTCATACCACTAATTAAACACAGTCATTTGCAACAACTTTGCCTCCTCACTGGTTAGAATTCATTGTATATGTGTGTGCCTTTCAGATGGGTAAAGCTGCTCACACACAGGCATAATGCTTGACTCCAGGGGTGAAAACAACCACCATCTCTTAGAAGAGAACAAATCGTGTGTTCAAACATGGTCTCTGGCATCTTTATGATGTGTGTGTTAAGTAGGAATCTGGTAATTTAAGGTGTGTGACTCGTACTCCCATCCAGCTGTCTGGCTTTGTGCTTAGAGAGAAGAATAGCAACAGATTTAGACTGACACAATCCTTCCCTAGAGTCCCCCTCCCCTACCTCTCCCTGCAGGAATCCACAAGGGTATTCAGTTGATTGCTGTTGTTAACCTCTCTTGTAGTATTATATTTCTTGTTGAAAGTACCTTTTGTGGCATGTGAGTACATTTAAGAGATGTGAAAGCTTTAAAAATGGCTTTACTTTTAAACTTTCTTACCTAAATTATTAGGAGGAAAACAGTTTCTTAGGTTAATGTGTGTGTGTGCATACACGCACACGCACGCATCTAAGCTAAGATCTTTGCACACCTTTAATGTTCATCAAAGGCTGTGACTAAATGATACGTTGGTTGTAATAGGATTTTTTTCCAAATCATTTTCAGAATACATGAATAATTCTCAGAATGTTCATGTAAAGTGATAGACTGAACTATTTCACTTGAGAAACATTCTTGATGTTGTACATGACAGTCTTCAGTCGCAAAATAATCTAGAAAATTAGGAACATGTCTGAAAGTCTGGTTAAGGCTCTGACAGTTCCTCTAATGTATCTGTTTTGGTGAACTTTGAGCATCACAGAGTTTTCTCAAAGTGTGAAATAAATACCTCTGGTGGAACATTTGATAATCTCAGAGTACTCAGATAGAAATTTTTAATAGATATGTTAAAAATAAAAAATACATAACTAGTAAATAGAACATATAGTTTTACAGATAGAATTGTTTAGCCCATGGCTAAATGGATAAACTTAAAAGTTTTATAAGCAATTTTGGGAGTGATTCTTGAATGTAACAGAACTTGTGATGATGATGTGGAAGTATAGGGAAGGTAAAACTTTGCCTGTGGGCCTGAGACTTAAATCTACACAAAACAGACTAATAGGAGAAAAGCATACAGATTTTTCACATCTACATGGGAGCCCCCACAGGAAAATGAAGACCCAAAGAAGTGGCAAAACCTAAGTGCTTCTTTATTAGGTTGAACAAAGAGAGGCAATTGTGGGAAAATAACTAAAATATATGGGGCAACTAAAGAAAAATAAGAGTTATTTTAACAAGATCTGTTTGTTCGGAATTCCCTTGGTTTTGACTCCCTGTCTCTGGTGATAAGAATGTTTCTTTTATCCTTGTTTAGGGAAGACATCTTTCACATAGGAGTTTTATCTCCTGATTTGACAATGAAAAGGGAAGATCAGCTTGCCCTCCTTGTACCAACTGTGTTTCAAGTGTCTTTAGCTCAAAATAATCCTTTTGCCAGAGTGGCATATTCTAATAAGGCCTCTTCTGCCATCCCTCCCAAGTGGCCTTGCCATAAGTTATTTCCTGTGTGTCTAAGGATGACACCCTGGCCAACAAGGAAAATGGTGACATTCAATTATGGAATTTTAGGCCTGGACATGATCTACAGATTGTCTTGTCTGTTCCTCTACCAGTAGGTCCAGAGGCTTACCCAAGAAAGAATGGCCTTCTTGTAGTCTGTCTAGGGATGGAATCTAGAATTTCCGGAGCCCCATATGGGTGCCCTTCCCTGGCAAGAGAGTCATTCTTGGATTTCTTTTCAGATTCTGTACCATGAAGCTAGAACTCTATTGGGAGCCAGATAACGCAGAACCAAAGACCTGCAGAAACCAGGCTGAACACACAAAGAGTGAGGTGGACCAGTTGTCAGACAACAGGGAGTCCACAGGGTCTGTAAAGAATGGTGGATCAGTGTTCCTCCTAAGTGTTGTGGCCATGTTGGATTGTGGGGCCAGTGTTGCCATATCTCACAAATTTTAAATATTGCTGTTTATTTTTAAAATGTGTGAAAGCTAAACACATCTATCGAATTCATAACATCCAGTTTTCAACTTCTATGTAAGTTATTTGAGGGATCTCTCATTGGTTGGGGAAAAAATATGCGGGTTCACAACATGAAGTGGCATATACTCTACCTAAGAGAGGGAACATGTGTTAACAATCCATCCTGTGTACTTTTAGAGCGGAACCTAAGAGAATGAGGTAAAGCATGTAAGGATTCCTACAAGGCATTTTTTAGACCCTAATATGTTTCATTCATTGTCAGTTTGTAAGGATCAGAATTAAGAAATCATATTATAGGTATGAGTCTGAAGTTAATGACACAGAATTCAATAAATATATTTTGCTATGCCTAAGTAATTCAGGTCAATAGACTATATTGTAGTTACTGATTTTACTAACATATTTAATATTTTTATTTCTACTGGGGTGCTAAATTTGCCAGTCATGATTTACATTACCATTACCATAGAAAAAGATAGGTTGGTGATTGCTTCCTTTTTTTTTTTTTTTGAGATGGAGTTTCACTCCGTAGCCCAGGCTGGAGTGCAGTGGCGCGATCTTGGTTCACTGCAACCTCCACCACCTGGGCTCAAGTGATTCTTGTGCCTCAGCCTCCTGAGTAGCTGGGATTATAAGCACCTGCTACCAAACACTGCTAATTTTTGTATTTTTAGTAGAAACGGAGTTTCACAATGTTGATGAGGCTGGCTTGAACTCCTGACCTCTGGTGATCCACCTGCCTCTGCCTCCCAAAATGCTAAGATTACAGGCATGAGTCACCACACCCAGCCCTTTTTTCCTTTTTTTAAAAAAACTTTTGATACTCACTGATTAATTGGGCAAATAGAGGAAATCTGCAGATGAGAGGGATAGAAAAATGGTCTAATTTACACTTTCTTTAAACCACAAGATAGAGCCTAAATTCTATTTAATTTTCCACTAGACATTTTGGACGTTCTATCTGATAAAGGAACAGAGAACACAGTGCTGGGCTGTTTAAGCACAGTGATTTTTCTTGTGTACCTGTGCAGCTGACAGAGTCACCAGGTGGGCCCATCTTCAGGACCACTGGCCTATATTTATTAATTCATTTAAATTATTATTAATTAAATTCCTGCCATTTACCTCATACTGTTTTTCTAGAGTTCAGAGATAGAAAATGAACGATATGAACAAACCAAAAAAATTACTACCCTTACGAAAGTATGTGCATTCTAGTAGGGTATATATCTGTGACAAAAAGGAAAGGCAGGGTCCTCCAGGCCACCCTTTGGATCTGAGGTGTCTTGTCCCTATTTTCACTACTACTTCTTGCTCTGTTGGCTGTTTTCCCCAGCTGAATGTACTTCTGTGGTATTTAAGTTGATCTCATATAGGCCATATGAAGTGGATGAACAAAAGTTTTTCAGATATTTTTGTGAACTCAAAATTATGTGGGCCTAGAATAGCTGAGTAATTGAGGCAAACTCTTATTTGTTTGAAGATAGGATTTTGTAATCAGGCCATCCTGCTACTGAAGCAGGCCTCTGCTTCATTTTGTTTCTGTGAACAAGGGTGGACCTCTACGCGTCCCCCCACTCCCCCACCCCCGCAATAAGTCACTCATTTCTCAGGTGTTTTTGTTTCTGCCCGACTTAAATGGTGGAGTTGACCAAATTGACTATTTTGAAACCTATTTATAACTTCTAGAAGAAGGGTACAGCCATTCCTCCCTAGGACATGGTCTTAAGTAGAGTTGAATGAATATGTGAGGAAGCATTTTGAGCTTTTTTGAACAAGTTTTACAACTGCAAAGTGCTGTTACTATTAAAGATAATAATTTAGAAGTAAATATTATAGCAACTCAATGCAAAGGAGCTCTTAGTGCACTATTTTCATTTCAACGTGTAAAAAGAAAATTGGTACTAAAATGTATAGTGTCTATCTACTTTGTGATTTCTTTCCCCCAAGTCTATTGACTTTTCTCTCCCTTTGGACTTCCCTTTGGTAACTCAGAAGCTTACCTAAGTTTTGAAGTAGCCAGCTGGAGGAATTTACAGAGTAGATGACAGCTTTGTCTTTTTTTCTGCTATCAGAGGGCTGAACACTGTGGAGTGATTTGTGGGGGCATCTGACATCATCAGAGGCTCAAAAGTAGTCATGCTTATCACTAAAGAGAGTTGGCTCTAAGCTTTGGTAAAGTGGTCCTGATCCCGTGTGATCCTAAAAAAAGATGAGAGGAATGATCATTACTGTTTGGAGCCTGCAGGCTCAATAACCTTCTAACTCTGCTTTTTAATTAAACACAGAGCACTCAGGGGTTTATTTATCCATTATCAGGCGGGCAAATCCTCTACCGACATCATTAGATTTTATGGCATGTGGCCTGCCTAAGCAGTGTGTGTGTGTGTGTGTGTGTGTGTGTGTGTGTGTGAATAATTAATATGAAAGATATTACATTACTACCAGTACAATATGCTTTACTTCCATAGTCTAGAAACATGCCTTTTTATGCAAAGTTGCAACATGCTTCAAATTGATGTAGTATTTTAAAGCTAAAGCTCTATACTCACTGTTAACAAGGTGGTTGCATTTTCCACAGAGAATCTAACAAACGATGTAGTCTTAAATATCTATTGATTTACAGTATCTCTTAGCCTGACATCAATATCAAGGCTTTAGCATAGCTCTCACATGAGAAATCTGATATTTTGAACATTGGATTATAATTAATTTTGCAATACAGTATTGTTATCTTGTATTACATATTTTTTCTCATGTTAATTTGACTTACTGGCAATTAATAATAAGAAATGTACTATTTCAATGACTGAAGAGTGCAAACGTTTACGTAGTGATAATAGTAGAAAAATAGTTTGGACGGTGCTTCTTAAACATTAGTGTGTGGAAATGCAGATTCTGATTCAGTTGGACTGGTTGGGACTTGAGACTCTGAATTTTTAATTAGCTCCCATATGATGTCACTCTTGGTGGTCCACAGATAGCACTTGAGTAATAAGGATAAAGACCATCTGGAATTCCTTGTTCAGCCCACATGAGATTTCCCAACTGAGGAATTCTTCCTTGAGTGTCTTTTTCTTTCATCTTTGTCTCACTGTATTGTTATTTGAAATCAGAAAATAAAATGTACTAGATTGATAGCTCTGTCCACTTGTCAAGTGAAAAGTTTGCATCTCATTTTGTATTACACTGTTTTATGCCTTAAATCTTTGCTTTCTGTCCTAAATTGATCTGGTACATCTTTGCCTGACATCTGAGTCTTGTGGATGGTTATTTAAAGATATGTGAAGTAAAAGATTGTGAATGTCGTGGCTAGAATAGATGCTATCTCCAGAGTCTAGGAATTGAGGTATGTACTGGAGACAAAACAGACCTGCTCTGTATGGAATATTCTGGAGTATTGTGAAAGATACTCTTGTTTGTTTATTTTTCACCCTGTGGCTTATGAAAGTGAACTGTGGGCTTTTCTAATATATGCATTCTCTAGTTTCCTGTACACTGTTGATTTCCCCTTAGTAACATTGCACATTATGTTGCTCCTAGTGGTGACAACTCTCAGGAAAGCAAGAGGCCTTTAAAAAAAAAAAAAAACTTTTCTCTATTTGTGACATGATGACAGCTGTCACAGGAATGGGGAAAGATGGAACAGTTTTTCAGAATCCATCAAGTGAAGGTACATTCAATGCTGTAACTTAATGAAAGTTGCTTTATTGTGACATGTGTCAGACTCTTTGGTGATGCAAGTGTGGAAGGATCTTTTCTGAAAGATTTATGCCTCAAGTCTGGATTTGAGCTGAAGGGACATGACCTTGGTTTTGAACTTGAAGAAGGTTACCCTCTGTAATAAAGTCCAGAGTCAGTATGAAGAGGTTTACAGATCAGGAAGGCAACAGAGAGTAAACAACACTGCAGATTCTCTCTGAAATGTGCAAACATCATGACCAGGAGAGGTCTCCTTAGCTTTATTTACCCAGAATCCTCACGTAACAGGTAGTCATCTGGGTGCTTAGAAATCAAAATGAATGACTCACTTTTTCAATTTTCATCAAAATAACCCTTGTTTTGTAAATACACACACACAAAATTCCCCATCCTTTGAAATTTCTGTTGTAAACCCAATTGTGTATGTATTGTTGAAAAGATTGGAAAACCTTAAGGGAACTTCTCAACCAAATCTTTTTCTAAACAGCTTTTTTGAGTGGAATAATTATGGTATAATTCTTATATCATAAAACTAACAAATTTAAACTGTACAATTCAGTGTTTTTAGTGTATTCACAGAATTGTATAACCATCAGCATTATCAACTTTAGAATATATTTGTCATCCCAAAATGAAACCCCACCTGTTCACAGTCACTTCCCATTTCTCCTCAATCCCTCCCTAGACCAACATTAATCTACTTTCTTTCTCTGTGCTTCGTCTGGATGTTTTATATAAATGGAATCATACAATATGTGATCTCTTGTGACTGGCTTATCTTGCTTGGCATCCTATTTTCAAAGTTTAGCCATATTGTCATGTGCATCAGTACTTCATTCCTTTTTATGGCCAAATAATATTTTATCATATTAGATATACTACATTTTATTTATCCATTCTTTACTTGATGGATATTTAGGTTGTCTAAACATTTTGACTGTTGTGAATAGTGACTCTATGAATAATCTGGAATCGTTTTTGTGTGGACATATACCTAGGAGTGGAATTGATGAGCCAGAACCAAAGATTTTAACCAATATGTTTAAATTTTAGCAACACTGAAATACAGTGGATGTATTTAAAGAGAATATAGAAATGGCTATAAAAGAAAATGCTTCTCAATGAAGAATTTCACTCATTTAAACAAAGGAACTATCCCTCCTATTTTTTAGTCTCTATAAAATAAATGTTCCCAACACTTTTTGTCCATCTTCTCTGTCTTCAGTGATGGCACACTGTCCATGAATTAAGGATATGAACACTAGGCAGGAAGTTAAATTCTGTTATGCAAAAAAAGAATATGTCATTTCTGCTTGTTAAGACCATGATAAATGCAACTGGAATAAGAAGAATAATTGTTTAGTTAGCACAATAGGAAAAGAAAGTTTAATGGAATACCAGCTCAGCCTTTTGGAGGCTTAACATGTTTGAATGGCAAGATAGAACACTGTAGGGAAACTCTCAACCAGTCTCTAAAATCCAAAGTTTGAAGATGCAGTAAGGTTTTGAGCTTGTATTTTCTCATCCCTGAAAGTGTCAATTAAGATAATAAAATTTAGAGCATATCCAAGTTGGAATTAGATCATCACTGTGTGTCACTGAATATGACGACCTGGATGAGAACACCTATTAGAGGGGAGGCTCATTTAATGCGCTGGTGATAGCGATGATGTTCATGCAGTATGCACTGTGGAAGGCTGTTTGGATTGCATTTGATTACCACTGCTGTGTGTTTGATGTTTTGCAAGTATTCTATGGGGACTGCCTTTTCTTTTTCCAATTGAAAATAGGCTAGAAAAAGGATATAAAAATGTTAGTGCTCTGAGAAAAAATAAAGATATTAATATATTTCTGCAAAAATTGTCTTTCTTGACCTGAATCATAAAAGGTAGTGTGAACATAACAACTGACAGGATATTGTTTATATTGTTGGTAAATTTCAGTCAGTTGAAAATATTTTAAAGTCCATATATATCTTTGAAAGGCATAGATGTAAGCTGCATTTAATGTGCTCCAAAATCAAACAAGCAAGTATTTTACTTAAAATGTAGGTTATTGGCATACCTTCGTGTGTATGTTACTTCAGTGTTGAACACAAGGTGTAAAAATACAATAGTTTACATTTCTGCAGAGTCTTGTCACTACAGTTTTCTTTCATTTGAACTTTACAGATGCCAAGATTTTCCATTTAGTAAGTATTATTACTAGCAAATATATTATCTGGAACACAATCAGCATCAAATTCTGGCTTTTGAAGAATATTGAAAATGTATATGTAGAGGTGAATATTGCAGATAAACTGAGTACTGAAGGAAATGGTTGATTAAATATTATTCAGTTCGCTTTTTAGTATAATGAAACATTTTATGTATACACAAGTGCTAGCACACACATGCACAAACACATGCTTACATTGTCACAGGGAAACAAATTCACATTATACCTCCACCCCCATTACTACTAAAATAAAGATCTTAACAAGGTAGGTTTCTTATCACACATCTTACAGTACATCAGTTAAGACTGAATCAGGGCCAGCACAAGACAAAACGGAATCAAAAAGGTAGTGTGACTGTGCAGTATATACTGTACATTTAGTGAGTTTCTATTTATAATCCCGCCTACCCTGCTAACACATTTTACCCATCCCTGGCACTATGGTTCTCCCCATGACTCAGCTCCCAGGCCCTTCATGAGCCCCACAATCTTTTTTCTCTCCAACTTCTCATTTCTCTGTCTAGATTTATTCTTAGTAAAAACCGAGAATACTCTGTTTTAGAAGTTGTTCGAATTACTAAAGTTAAGGAAAAGAAGCTGGTGTTTCTGCAGTGTATCAGGTAGTTTCACCTACATTTAATGGCAAATCTAAAGGACAAATTCTTCCCTATGACTAAAATTCTCCTGCTTGGAAAACAAATACCAAAATCATAGCCATTCCTAGTATCTGTAATTGTTAAAAATCAAAGTTGTCAAAGTTGAAGTTTATGAATGAAGGAAATATAGTTGTATAAAAGCAAAAAAAAAGTGAAAACTTACATAGTAACTAGGATAAAATAATCCAAGAATAAATTTATTCCAGTCTAAAAAAAACTTGATTTACCAAAATACTTATGGGATTTAGAGTAACTATTACATGTAAACCAATCATGTACTTTTTTCAAAATGGTGACTATTGCACACTTTACATTCTTTCTCTTATATTCATGAAATACACCACTAATATTTTGATATAAAAATATCTTCCCTGAGGTTTTTTTACTTAATAGTTGCATAAATAGGCATATATGCATGCTTGGGAGGCAGGGTGGGAAAGGAGAATTTTGCTGAAAAAAATTGTGGGAATCATAGTCTTACAAGTTTACTGGAGCTGGTAACAGAGCAGCATATGTGCAATGAGAACCATCCTTGATAATTGGTTTGCTTAGTCACTGCCCAAATCTCTAGATCTGAATCTTGTTTTCATTGTTGACTTTCTTTATGAACTCAGACGCGTGACATTAACCTCTCTGGACTTTGGCTACTTTCTCAGAAAACGTAGAAGACAGATTGATTCTTCTTAAGCCTAGTTCCCGTCCTGGCATTCCTTAAGAATGGGGTTGCATCCAGCTACCGTGTGGGTGCACTTGGGCTTGGTGCTTTTTCTGAGACACTGTGTTGAGCAGAGATCTTAGCCATGCACTGTTGATGTGAACTCTGGATTCCTTGTGGTCATTACATGTCCTCTGGCACTGTTTCCCAGCTGAGGACTGTGACCTCGGAGCCTTGGCCCTGTCTCATCTTTTTATGTGGATGTCCTCTGAAGTTTTAATTGCTTACACTGTCTTCCTTTTTGCTCCCTGTTCTGTCACCTTAGAAGTGTTTGTTAAAAGCTGCCGTTTTACTCTTGAGAGCTGGCACAGCAAATGAGGGAAAAAATGTATGCTGCTGCTGCTGCTGCTGCTGCTGCTGTTGCTGTTGTGTGAGTTTAGGTGGCTGTGGAGAAATGTCTTTCAAGATTTAGCATCTGAAATGAGAAATGTGTTGAGGAGATGGGATTTTCATACCACCTGTTATATCTTTGCATGCAGTGTAAAAGGTCAAAGCCTTGCATCATCTGTAAAGCACCTTCTTTACATAATAGCGAGAATTGACTCTGGGCATAGCTTATGCCCCATCCCCTCTTTTCCTGAGGATTACTTTAAATAGAAATACCTGTCTATTATTTAAATATAATTTTGTCCTCCGTGAGTCTTCTGAGAGCCAGTTGCCTGTAAATGTCTTTCAGCCTTGCTCTTCAACAAAAATAGAGCAAGTTTATTGGTAGTCCTTATGACACATCCCCCACAGTTGGATACTTGATCCTCCCCCTTTTAAATCTGCCCTCAATTCTTTCTAAAGCAAGAGTTCTGCTTTCCTTTTGTTTTCAGATATATGTCCCTTCCTGATGTCTCCCTTCATTTCTAGGTTTCAGTTTTCAATGCTCTTTCGTTTGATCATAGACTTTTTCTGTGTTCTTTCTAAAACAATCAATGTACTTTCAAGTTTTCACTTTTCACTCTCAGCTATGGGGTGAGGTAAGTAGGTGTTCAGATTTTTATTGACGTCAAGGCCTCCTTTTGTCGCTGAATTGGTTGCGTCTTGTTCACAGTACTGAGTAATTATTAATATATCAAATCCAAGCTCATATGTTGATTGGACTGCCTCCTTTCACCGTGGATGTTGTAGTATTGATTCTTTGTCGTATCTCAGAAAGGAAACCTCTAAAATTTTATTATTTTACATTTGAAATTGTTATTTCTATTTTATTGGGATTGGATTTTTATTGTGTATTATCTAATATGTGGAGAAAATAGGAACATCAACCATGTTATGCCACACTGATGATCACCCAATGCATTGGCCCATAAAATGAACACAGTTAGACACCAGAGATCAAATCATTCCCATTAAAACAACTAGATGCTAAAATAGCACTGATATTCGGAAAACCATGCTATGACATTAAAATAATTCAATCCGAGGTGAAATCAAAACTGATTTGTCTGAGATTGTACTACTTTACTGACCGATTTCATTAAACATACTTTTTTAAAAGCATTTTTAGGAGGTAGATAGTATAGTGCATTATTGAGATTATAGGTGGTGGCTAAAGCCTTGTAAGTGTATTACTGAGACAAATTTTTTCACTTCTCTGGAAGAATATGAACCAAGGTTTTTTTCAATATTAACCTTTAAAAACCTCTTAATACTCCATCATTAGCCTACAATATAATAATTTGTTTCCACCTTTAGTATCATAAGCTATTTCTTGATTTTTTTCACTGAGACATATTTATACATATTTATGAAGTACATAGTATTGTTTCAATGCATCCAATATATAGTGATCAAGTTAGGTTAATGAGCACATCCTGTCACCTCAACATTCATCATTTCTTTGTGTTGAGAACATTCAAAATCCTCTCTTCTAGCTTTCTGAAAATACATAATAAATTATTGTTAGCTATGGTAGTCCTACAGTGCTATAGAACGGTACAACTGGTTTCTCCTGTCTACCTAGAATTTTGTATCCTTTAATGAATTTCTCCCTGTCTTTGCTCTCCCCACTCTTCCCAGCCTCTAAAAGCCACTACTATACTCTCTACTTGTAGGAGGTCAACTTTTTTTAGCTTCTACATAGGAGTGAGAATATGCAATATTTATCATTCTGTGCCTGGCTTATTTGACTTAACATGAAGTCCTCTGGAGTCATCCATGTTGCCCCCCATGAGAGGATATTATTACTTTTTATGGCCGAATAGTATTCCATTATGTATATATACTTATTTTCTTCATCCGTTCATCTGTTGATGGATACTTACATTGATTCCATATGTTGGCTATTGTGAATAGTGCTGCAATAAATATGGTAGTGCAGACATCTCTTTATAATACTGATTTACTTTCCTTCAGATATATACCCAGTCATGGCATTGCTGGATAATATTTATTGACTTTGATATTTGTATGGAGTAGAAAATGTATAATATATATTATGATTTGTAATACATGTATTACCTACTATATACAAACAACAGAGCCAATAAAATGACATAGCCTGTCTGTCAGGAAATCAACATGAGAGGAGACATTGTTGGTTTTAAGGGATATGCCTTTTTGCACAGATAAGTTGGTCTTTGCATAGGCTAAATTATTCATACTCTGTTTAGCTGCCTTGATTGTCTTTACTCTTGTTTGAGTGACTTGGTAATGGTGATCACCATATGATGATGATGAGGAGGAGAAGGAGAAGAAAGATGGGGAGGATTATGTTATTGACCAAGATGATGACATCATTGACAATATATAATACCAGAATATCTTGAAATCCTAATCCTTTAACAGCTGCTGGTTTGATTCCAGTTAGGCTTCTATTTTCTTGGCCCTAGTGCAGTAGATGAGCTCCTTGCAGTTGATATATTTTCATCAATGAAAAGAAAACAGTGAAAATGCTGCGCTTTTTAGATTTCCTTCATGTGGTGCCTGGGCTATATCATCACACTTCCTCCCTGGCAGTGGAATCATTACCTTCTGCTGTTACTAGTATAGATTTTCAGAAGTCTTGTATTAAATCCACTGATTTGAGAGCAGTAGGAGCTTCTCTTTCTAGGTTGCCTCTCCAACATTTTCATCTTGATATGCATTACTTAGAATTCAGCCAAAATAAATAAAATCCAGCTCTGTCACTGCTTGACAAATATAATACATTGTCAGTGTACCTCTTTATTTCACTAATATACTCTATTTTCTTCTTCTTCTCCCTCCTCTTGTTTTTTTTTGTTTTTTTGTGACTGAGTCTTACTCTCTCACCCAGGCTGGAGTGCAGTGGCACAGTCTCGGCCCACTGCAACCTCCACCTCCTGGGTTCAAGAGATTCTCGTGCCTCAGCCTCCCGAGTAGCTGGGATTACAGATGTGCACCACCATGCCCAGCTAATTTTTGTATTTTTAGTAAAGACGGGGGTTTCACCATGTTGGCCAGGATGGTCTCGATCTCCTGACCTCGTGATCTGCCTGCCTCAGCCTCCCAAAGTGCTGGGATTACAGGCGTAAGCCACGATGCGCGGCCTCTATTTTCTTCTTAAAACCACATTGATTGGGACTTGGCCTCTAGTTTTCTCATAATTTAGATGTTGTATGTTAGCATTGTCTTTTAGGTGCTATTTGCATTTTCCTTTTATTATTTAGAGAACATTTATTTAGCTGGATTTTTTTTACCTTGAGAAAATATTCTTAAAAGTGTAACTCCCGTGATCTGAGAAATGTCATTCAGCCAAGAAGTTACTCCAAGCTTTATTGTCTGAAATAATTTGGAAATAATTCTCTTTAAATTTCAGTTAAAAGAGGACATAAACCACTGTTATAGTTTCAGTTGTTTTTAACTATGTGTTGAAGTTTTCCCAGTCTCTTACCTTGTTTATTCAGTTGTGTTAATTTGGCAATTAAAAGAATTGTGCCAGCTTCATAGATGACTCATGTGGAAGTGTACTATCTCTACTAACAGAAGTGACTAGAGACATCCAAAAATGAATGCTAAGCCTGGGGAAAGAACCTCCTAAAAAAGAGTAAATATGTTTGATGACATTAAACTGCATACTATCATTTGTAAGTATTTTGACTTGTCAACTGGAAAACAATGGCAGATCTTGAGATTCTACCTCATCCTCCTCTGTTAACCAGTAAAGGAGACAAGGTGTTGCCTTCTGGGTGTTTTCCCTTCATCATGGGCCACTTGGAACCAAAAAAATCAAGGGAAGAGAAGGAGCTTGGGTGGGTAGGCCTGGGTATGGGGAGATACATTTTTGCTTAGTTTTTCTCAGGGATAGCCAGGACTCTATAATTAGCAGTCTAGTCAAAGAGAAGTTTGGAGGAACAAATGAGGGACCTTCTCCATCTCCATTGTCTCTCCATGCCTTCAACCTGGGAGGCAGTGAGTCTTTAGGGATCCAAGCTGTTACCCCTTGCTTGTTAACATTTAATAACTACATGACCTAAATAATGTTGTTCTCTTTTCACAATTCTCGGCTGCAAATGGGAGAGTAGTATAATGGCTGCCATTGGATGTCCATTTACTCTTTCAGGCATTGACCGCCTTATTCCATTAAACAGAAAGTAGTGACTCTTTCCTGACTCTCTTAACGAGGTTTCTGACCTTTTCCTCTGCTTTATATTGTCTTTAGAAGTACAGATTCCATTTGATGAGTGGAATTATCTCCCCCATATTAATGGTGATGAATGCCCTTGAGAGGCTAATGCATGCAATTTAACAAATTCAAACTCAAGTCAAAATCTGTCTTAATATTCATAATAAGAACTTATGTGATGTCTCTGACATCCAGTAGAAATAACCTGTGGCAGTGTTCGCTCTAATACTTGATCTTGTAAGAGGAAATTTCAACCTTATACAAATTTTAGAATTACAACGGAGCCAGCATTACAGTGCTAGGGAATGAGAAACTTGTGTTGCCTGTTTTTGAAATGTAACAAAAGCCTTGTTTTGAGAGTAATTGACTTCTTAACTCACACTGGACTTTTCATGTCTTGAGTTCCCTCAACCTGTATTCTTGTGGCTGATTTTGTTAAATATATGTACTTATAAATCTCCTGCTTATTGGAAGATTATATGTTTAAAGTTCAAAAAGGTAAGATAGATTAGTATTTCTCCATTTTGTGAGATAGTTTCTCCTAGGTCTTATGGCAGGATTGGGGGTTTGTTTTTTGTTTTTTTAAGAGAGATTATCTCACCGTGTCACCCTGGCTGGAGTGCAGTGGTGCAATCATGGCTCACTACAGCCTTGACCTCCCTGGGCTCAGGTGGTCCTCCTCCCTCAGCCTCCTAAGTAGCTGGGACCACAGGCCTGCACCACCACATCCATCTAACTTATGACAGGCTAAAGGGAGAATTCTTTCTTTTGACCAAAATGTTTGTACTAGGAACAAAAAATTAAAATAGGAGCCATCCATAGACTCTGTATTTTTGAAAATCAAAATTGTAAGTAGAAGTTGACTAACGAAGGCAATATAGTTCTATGAAAGCAACCACTTTTAAAACTTCCTGCTTTGCACATATGTAACTGGAAGAAAAGGAAACCAAAAACAAATATATTCTACTCTCAAAAAGCTTAATTTACCAACTATTAGTGAAAACCATTGTAAATATTCATTTAAAAACAAGAGTTGTTTACATTCTTAAAAAAGTAACTATAGCAGTCTTCATACTCTTTTCTGTCATACGGTAATAAGATTATATTTTGATAGAAAAAAGTCATATCTTCCCTAAAGATTTTTATTTAATATTTGCATAAATAGGCATATATCCATGCTTGGGAGGCAGGGTGGGAAAGGAGATTATATTTTACTGAAAAACACTGTAGAACTCATAGCCTTACAAGTTTACTGGAGCAGCTGACAGAGCAGC
The DNA here is from genome assembly GCF_006542625.1 of Nomascus leucogenys. Taxonomy (NCBI): domain Eukaryota; kingdom Metazoa; phylum Chordata; class Mammalia; order Primates; family Hylobatidae; genus Nomascus; species Nomascus leucogenys. Next base: position 62,673,907 of record NC_044401.1, on the reverse strand, counting down.
ATATGAAATGAGTACCATCCTTGATCATTGGTTTACTTAATCACTGCCCAAATCTCTAGATTTGAGTCTTGTTTTCATTGTTGACTTTCTTTATGAAATCAGACGTGACATTAACCTCTCTGGACTTTGGATACTTTCTCAGAAAACGTAGAACACAGATTGATTCTTTTTTTTTTACTATTATACTTTAAATTCTAGGGTACATTTGCGCAATGTGCAGGTTTGTTTCATATGTATACATGTGCCATGTTGGTGTGCTGCACCCATTAACTCGTCATTTACATTAGGTGTATCTCCTAATGCTATCCCTCCCCACTGCCTCCACCCCACAACAAGCCCTGGTGTGTGGTGTTCCTTTTCCTGTGTCCAAGTGTTCTCATTGTTCAATTCCCACCTATGAGTGAGAACATGTGGTGTTTGGTTTTTTGTCCTTGCGATACTTTGCTGAGAATGATGGTTTCCAGCTTCATCCATGTCCCTACAAAGGACATCAACTCATCGTTTTTTATGGCTGCATAGTATTCCATGGTGTATATGTGCCACATTTTCTTAATCCAGTCTATCACTGATGGACATTTGGGTTGGTTCCAAGTCTTTGCTATTGTGAATAGTGCCACAATAAACATATGTGTGCATGTGTCTTCATAGCAGCATGACTTATAATCCTTTGGGTGCGTACCGAGTAATAGGATGGCTGGGTCAAATGGTATTTCTAGTTCTAGATCCTTGAGGAATCGCCACAGTCTTCCACAATGTGGAATACACAATAGTTCCACAATGGTTGAACTTGTTTACAGTCTCACCAACAGTGTAAAAGTGTTCCTATTTCTCCACATCCTCTCCAGCACCTGTTGTTTCCTGACTTTTTAATGATGGCCATTCTAACTGGTGTGAGATGGTATCTCATTGTGGTTTTGATTTGCGTTCTCTGATGACCAGTGATGATGAGCATTTTTTCATGTGTCTGTTGGCTGCATAAATGTCATCTTTTGAGAAGTGTCTGTTCATATCCTTTGCCCAACTTGTTAATGGGATTTTTTTTTCTTGTAAATTTGTTGGAGTTCTTTGTAGATTCTGGATATTAGCCCTTTGTCAGGTGAGTAGATTGCAAAAATTTTCTCTCATTCTGTAGGTTGTCTGTTCGCGGTGATGGTAGTTTCTTTTGCTGTGCAGAAGCTCTTTAGTTTAATTAGATCCCATTTGTCAATTTTGGCTTTTGTTGCCATTGCTTTTGGTATTTTAGACATGAAGTCCTTGCCCATGCCTATGTCCTGAATGGTATTGCCTAGGTTTTCTTCTATGATTTTTATGGTTTTAGGTCTAACATTTAAGTCTTCAATCCATCTTGAGTTAATTTTTGTATAAGGTGTAAGGAATAGATGCAGTTTCAGCTTTCTACATATGGCTAGCCAATTTTCCCAACACCATTTATTAAATAGGGAATCCTTTCCCCATTTCTCATTTTTATCAGTTTTGTCAAAGATATGTGGTATTATTTCTGAGGGCTCTGTTCTGTTGCATTGGTCTATATCTTTCTTAAACCTTGTTCCTGTCCTGGCATTCCTTAAGAATGAGGTTGCATCCAGCTGCAGTGTGGGTGCACTTGGGCTTAGTGCTTTTTCTGCGACACTGTGTTGAGCAGAGATCTTAGCCATGCACTGTTGATGTGAACTCTGGATTCCTTCTGGTCATTACATGTCCTCTGGCACTGTTTTCCAGCTGTGGGCTGTGACCTCAGAGACTTGGCCCTGTTTCATCTTTTTCTGTGGATGTCCTCTGAAGTTTTAATTGCTTACACTGTCTTCCTTTTTGTTCCGTGTTCTGTCACCTTAGAAGTGTTTGTTAAAAGCAGCTGCCATTTTACTCTTGAGGACTGGCACACCAAATGAGGGAAAAAATGTATGCTGCTGCTGCTGTTGCTGTTGCTGTTGTTGTTATTATTATTGTTATTGTTGTTGTTGTGTGAGTTTAGGTGGCTGTGGAGAAATGTCTTTCAAGATTTAGCATCTGAAATGAGAAATGTGTTGAGGAGATGGGATTTTCATACCACCTGTTATATCTTTGCATGCAGTGTAAAAGATCAAAGCCTTGCTTCATCTGTAAAGCACCTTCTTTACATAATAGCAAGAATTGACTCTGGGTATAGCTTACGTCCCATCCCCTCTTTTCTTGAGGTTTACTTTAAATAGGAATACCTGTCTATTATTTAAAGGTAATTTTGTCCTCTATGTGTCTTCTGAGAGCTAGTTGCCTGTAAGATGCCTTTCAACCTTGTACTTCAACAAAAATAGAGCAAGTTTATTGGTAATCCTTATGACACATCCCCTACGGTTGGATACTTGATCCTCCCCATTTTAAATCTGCTCTCAATTCTTTCTGAAGCTATGACTTTCTGATGCAAGAGTTCTGCTTTCCCTTTGTTTCCAAACATGTATCTCTTCCTGATATCTGTCTTTACTTCTAGGTTTCAGTTTTCAATTCTCTTTCATTTGATCATAGGCTTTTTCTGTGTTATTTCTAATACAATCAGTGTGCTTTCAAATTTTCACTTTTCTCCTTCAACCATTGTGTGAGGTAGGTAGCTGCTGAGATTTTCATTGACGTCGAGGCCCTCCACTTGCCTCTTTAGAGACTTGCTTTTTGTTCACAGTACTTGGCAATTATATCACATCCCAGTTCATGTGCTGATTGGACTACCCCTTTCATGACAGAGACTCCCATGTTCTAATCTATTCCTAAGTGCTAAGAGGAGCCCTGTTTCTTTATGTTAAACCTTAAAAAGGATCTCTGTCGGATTTGATAGTTGTATATTTTGATGTTATTTCTTCTATTATGTTTTTGAACATTTTAACAAGAAGAGAAAACCTTTATTTGTCCATGCATGTTTAAGAGACCCTCTCAAAATAGACTGAGTCAAAAATATCCCTTTCAGTAGTACACTTTCAGAATGTTTGAGACGTCTCTGTGAAAGGGCTAATCTGAAAGTTTTTGACAGTCTGGGAGCCTGAAGAAATCCCCCATTTTCCCAAAGCTGTGTTTTTGAAGACTCTTCTTCAAAGAGCAAGCCCACCGTTTTGCTGTTAGTGCCAAGAAAGGACAATGAGTAGATTTTCTGTGTCACAAAGAAAAGTAGTAGACGAAAGATCTGATTGCCACCATGTTGCATTTAAAACCTCATTTTCTTTAGAGAACTGTCCACCGGACTCTCCAATAGGCAGGGATTTAAGGGTGAAACAGTTCAGAACCAGATCTCCCACCATATAACTCAAAGATGATGTTTATATATCTGGGAACCTTTTAAAAACCATCTAGATCTGTGGGTAAATTTCAAATCCACAAAGTTCAACTGGATGGAAAGTTTGCTCAAATGCATTTTTTCATCCTTTCATCCCAGTTTTTAAGCCTAATGCAACTGCTTTTAGGCTGACTCAAATTTATAGAACTGAAATCATCATTGTATCTCCCCAATGACTGGGGGTGATATTTGACTTCCTGTACTGAGACCAATTTTTATTTAATTCACATTTTTGAAAGAGCTTGACCTGAAAGTCATTGCCCTATGCTGAAAAGACTGAATTGATTTTCTCAAGTATATATCATAAAAACAGTTGATCGCATTGAGGTGAGGTCATATCAAAGTAGTACACTGAAATTGAGCCCTGAAGAAAATATTTTTTTTATTATTGTACTTTAAGTTTTAGGGTACATGTGCACAATGTGCAGGTTTGTTACGTATGTATCCATGTGCCATGTTGGTATGCTGCACCCATTAACTCGTCATTTAGCATTAGGTGTATCTCCTAATGCTATCCCTCCCCCCTGCCCCCACCCCACAGCAGTCCCGGGAGTGTGATGTTCCCTTTCCTGTGTCCATGTGTACTCATTGTTCAATTCCCACCTATGAGTGAGAACATGCGGTGTTTGGTTTTTTGTCCTTGGAATTGTTTACTGAGAATGATGATTTCCAGTTTCATCCATGTCCCTACAAAGGACATGAACTCATCATTTTTTATGGCTGCATAGTATTCCATGGTGTATATGTGCCACATTTTCTTAATCCAGTCTATCGTTGTTGGACATTTGGGTTGGTTCCAAGTCTTTGCTATTGTGAATAGTGCCGCAATAAACATACGTGTGCATGTATCCTTATAGCAGCATGGGTATATATCCAAAGGACTAAAAAATATTTTTTAAATAATTTTTTTTTTTTTTGGTAGAGACTGGATCTTACTTTGTTTCCTAGGCTGGTCTTGAACTCCTGGCTTCAAGTCATCCTCCTGCTTTGGCCTCCCAAAATGGTGGGATTACAGGCATGAGCCACATGCCACCCCTAAAAAATGAATATATTTTTCAGATATCAAGGCCTAGCAATTTTCCTAGGTCAGCAAATATAGTCTCTTCTTTCTGTACTTCACAGTGCAACATTTGATATTGAGTAGATGTTGTAGAATATTATGTTGAAGAGCCCAGGTTCTAGAATACCACCATATAGTTTAGATCTTGGCTTTAGTGCTCAATCATTGTGACTTTGAGAATATTGCTTAACATTTTCTTTCCTCAGTTTGTCTCATTTATAAAATGATATAAAAGCCACTCTCTACCATGTAGTGTCTTTGTGGCTAATATATGAGTAGTATGGAATTGAATCTTAACCCACTAGCATCTGTAGTGTGTGCTACTGTAGTATATGAAAAGATGCACTAGATTTCTAAATTTTGGGGGGAACATTGTGTTTTATGCACATGCGTTCTATAAGGGAAATTTAGGAAACCATGTAGTGCGTGCTTTCATACACTGTATTCGTACTGGTATGAAGTCACATAGACAGTTGGAATAGTGTCTCAAAGATATATAATTGTTTGAGTCACAGAGGTTCTTATGACTCCATTAAGACAGAAGGTATAGCCTAGAGTTGGAGGGTCTGAGATAGTGCCTCGAAAGTCTAAAGGATAATATCTGAATATAGACTCCAAAATTTAAGGCTTCAGGATCCTCAGAGTCCTTGCATTTGTGAGAGCTATGTCTGTGATGTTGCCATTTGTCACCAGGACGCTTTATGTTGTCTTTTAAGTTTTAGGTATCCAGATCTGCTTGATCACCTGCATCTTGCCTCATATGTCTCTCTGAATGTAAAGATTTTGCCTACATCTGATGAAAACTGGCCACTGTTCACATTATTTGTCATATGTATCTGCTTGGAGCAGAGTAAGACACTTCTAAGGGAACTTGACATTTCATGACCCAGGATATCAGATTCATCCTTACCACTAGTTACTCTCTGAAATTTGGGAAGTTCATTGGTCATATGGACCAAGATCATGAGACTTTTTAGAAAGATGAACTAAAAAATTGCTATTCATCCATCCACTTATTCATTCATCCACATATCCACCTATCATAAATATTTACTTCAGTTACTTATCCTTCTGCAGAAGTGAGCAAGCTGAAAACAAAGTAACTGGGGGTAAATCTCCAGTAATCCTCCTTCTGGAAGTGGAATGAAACTCCCTCCTTCCCGTCAAGTCTCTTTCCATAAGTAAATTGTGTAGAATGAATTGTGCTCCTCCCCAACCCCAAAAATTCATCTGTTTTGAAGGCCTGACCCCCAGTACACCTGATTGTGTCCTTATTTGTAAATAAGGATATTGCAGATGTAATTACTTAAGGTGATATCATATAGAAGTATGGTGGATCCCTAATGTCATATGACTGGTGTCCTTATAAAAGGGGGAAATTTTGACACAAATAGACACACAGGGAAAACACTATGTGAAGACTGGAGTTATTCTGCACAAGCCAGGAAACTACTGGAAGCTAAATAGAAAGAGGCCTTTTCCTAGTGCCTTCAGAGGAAACATGGCCCCAGTGACACTTTGATCTCAGACTTCTAGTCTTCAGAACTTTGACACAATACATTTCTCTTGTTTAACTTTACACTCAGTTTATGTTACTGTGTTATAGCAGCCCTAAAAAAGTCATGGAGTAAACTCTGGGATTAATCGCTTTCCCCAACATTGCGTAAACTATTCTTTATCTACTTAGCAATGCATTTTGGATATTCTTCTGTGTCAGTAAATATGTTTCTATGTTATTTCTAATAGTTTTAATATATATAGTTATTTCCCAAATTAAAAAAACTTAATCCGTTCACTTTGATATACATTAATATACTAACTTGTCTCTAATTTGTGTTAATAGTTAAAAATTGTGCAGATTGGTGGTGTAATCTGGTTTACATTTGAAGCTATTGATTGTACTTGTTAACTTTCATAGCTGCTATTTTATATACTTATATTTTATGTTATTATGAAGTTCTTAAATTGGCTAATTTTTAAAAACAGGAATGAATAACAAAGAAATAGAATATAATCATTCCTAATGGCAGTTATTTTTCTTATGTATTCATGCCTAGTTTTCGCCAATGTGCATGTATTTTACCTATTTCTAATATACATATATATGCACACACAGACACACACCCACAATGTTCTTTAATTTGATTTATTACTTAATATATTATAAATATATTTGCTTTTATAGTACCTTTATGGAATATTTGGAATCCCCATAAAATTTCCCATCAAATATGTATGCTCAAAATATTATTGATGTAACTACTCTGCATTATTGAACATTTAGTTTCTTTTTAGCTTTAAGCTATTGGAATTTGTGCTGTAGAACCTATAACTATCCTAAACATAAGAAGGATAGGTCAAAGATTATGAAACTTTGTTGATCTTCTGTAATTATTTTCATAGGGATTATCCATAAGCAAGATGATAGTGAAATTGACTAATTTAGGTTGACAATTTATTCTTGAAATTGGCATAAACCAGCAGTATATAAAACAGTAATGTAGGGATAAGATTCAATTTAATGCTACATTTTAGTAATCAGAATTCTGATTTTCTGAATATATTGTGTCCTTTATCAGGTGAATGCTTTCGCTGTTGATATGAACCTCATCTTTCCCCGTTCCTGCAACCTAATGCTTTGTCTTTAAATTGTCTGTCAATTGGCACTAATTTCTTTTGAGACATGTGTGTTGGAAACAAATAAAATTTTTCTTAGTTTACCAACTTAATTATTTTTTCCTTAATCTCCACTTATGATAATAATCTTGAGAACAAAAGTATTTAGATATGCCCTAAGTATAAATCCCAAAGAGATTCAATATAATAAGCAGTCCATGGTATTTACACTTGGAAAGCAAACTTTGACTTTTTGTAGGCTTGATGCAAAAATCAATGAGATGTTCTAGTTCTATGAATTTGATTTCTTTTTATCTTTTTCACAGTGAAGGAAAACAAATCAAATTAATGTTACAAGTAAACAGATTTGTGAGCTTTGCTACCTAATGCTGAACATCTACGTACTTCAAAGATGATATAGAATCTTTGAGATAAAATGGTATTTTTTTCCCTTATGGTAACTGATATTCAGGATTGGAAACAGTTTGCCTCAAGAAAATGCTGCTTTGCATACTATAAAATGCTGGTGATTACTCAACTCTTGCAGTGTTAGAGCTTAGGAGGGAACTCAAGAGTTATTCTAATTTTTTTCCATGCAGACTCAATAGTGATATTGAGAGAATAACTTTTAATAATACAGGTATCTATTATTAAAATTAAAATGGCAGAGGACAAGATAATATGCCATAATCTGCTTTGTCAGTGGTGTGTGTGTGTGTGTGTATCAGCAAATATTTTTTCAGCCAACTAATAGATGATATAAAAAATTGGGGTTGTAAGACTCATCCATAGAAATGATCATAAATTACTAGCCATAGAATTTATTTGCCTCCCTTTGGAAGTTTATTTCCTTTTGTGATTAATAACAAACTTGAGGGTAGGTATATGTGGTTGAATGGTAACATGCACCCAAGGTTTGGTTACATGGAATTGCATCATGTTGCTTGGCACCACCCGGCTGAGTGTCCAAACAGCTAGTTTGGAGGCATGTGTCTCATGGGCATGGAGTGTTCATTTCTCTTCCAGCAAAACCGAAAGCAGTGGACTGAGAGAGTGGAGGGGTGGGTGTGGTTGAAGAGCAGACAGGAGAAAAGACTGTGGGGGAATATAATTTTTTTTGTTCTGCTTCTACTCCAGTACTGGATGCCATAAGATATTGCCTACTGCTATGGACAGTTTATTTTAAAAAGTAGTAGGTGTTTCAGTATGATTTATTCATTGTCTACAGAAATCCTAATGTGGATCATGTTCATATACAATATATAGAAGTATAGATATTAAATAGTCAATTTCATAAACATAATCTTTAATTGTGAGTCAAAAATATTCAGGGTCCAATTACAAGGAAAAGTACAATTTTTTAAACAATGTTTTATGTATTTTATTTGTCTTGATCCAAGGTTTATAAAGTAGTTTAAATCCTGTGCTTACTTTTCTGTTTATTTGCCAATTAATAGAGAGGAGATAAATGAAAAGGATCAGGTAGGAAGAAAGGAAGCAGCCAATATTGTCAAACTAACAACGGAACCGATTGTACCTGTGATGTTATATTGGAGAGTACAGAAATATTGAAAAACATATTAGGATTTCAAAGCATCTATTTTGCATATGAGTAAACGGAGGCTTATGAGATTTCTTCACTCGTTATATAGCTGGAACTTATACCCAAGTCCATATTTCCTAGTCTAATCTCCTAGCTTTCGTCAGCTATCTTCTGGGTCTTGGGGCCAGATTTAGGGTGTTTGGGGAATTATTTGCACCCTTAAACTCATTTGAATTTTGTAAAATCTTAAGTATAGTACCTTCACATTAGATGTTTCACTTGCACAGGGCAACTTTGGCTAATGGTTATTGGAAATGTGGAGTATGGGCATTCTAGGGCACTTCTCTTAGTTTTTTTCTTTTTCTGGAGTGAGGTGAGGCTATAAAAAATAGACAATATTAAACCATATAGTCGTTTATGTATTCAATACTTTTCCATGCCAACAAACCCTCTCAGTGTACTATTGTGCACCTTATTTTGCAAATAAGTAAAGAGAAAAACAATTTTCCCATATTAAGGAATCATATAGGATAGGCAGGGTTTCTATAAAATTCTGAAAGCACTTAGTAAAGCTTCGTTCTCCCTAAAGTAGCTACAGTAGAAGGTAAACTTTGGAACTTTAAGACTATTCACTGTTCATGACACTGTTTATCCTACATTTGTCACGTATCATTTTCTCAGGATATCTGACATAACCTCTCCAAGACATTTGGTTTAAAATTAATTGGCAGTCAATGGCAAAGGGTAGAGTCACTTAAATTTGCTGAAGCAAGCACAGTAGCATCTACCAGAGTATATGTCAGATTGTTCTCAGACCGCTAAGGGCAAAAATATGTGCTGAGGGAGGCTGTACTGGTGCCACTGTGTTGGAGGCCTTCTTTAACTCTTAATTAGCTTGCAATGAGTGGAGATGCCATCTTGACTGGCTCTCTGGGAACCATTAGGCAGGACCACTGACCTTGGCAACTCTAATATTTATCTCTGTGGAACTGAGTTGTGAAACTAAAAGGCACTGCACAGGTGTTTCCAAATATTTTAAACCAGCAATGTAGAGACTACATTTAGGCCATTAAAACTAACTACCAGTGTATACAGTGACCTGATACAGGATACTCTGCAGGTATCAGTCTACCTTTGGGTCAGTAGCACAGTGCCCCTTGCATTCTGCCACCACATTAGAGGCCTCATTTTTATTTTTAGCCTGGACATAACAGCCGGTTAAATTATGTGAGGAGTAGCTCTTCTTGATAAGATCAGCAAAGATGCTAGAAGTAGGACTGACTGTGAAATAGCTGCAGCCAACTGGCCTCTCATCCACCATTCTTATCTCCTGGATAAATAAGAAGCCTGCAATTACATTTTGAAAATCTCTTATAGTCAGATAGGCAAAACAAGACTTCCATGGACTCGGGTTAAAAGGTTTGATTGTGAGTTGTGATTTAAGGCCAAAGGAAGAGAAATAGCCAAGAGAGGATAGTATAGATAGGAGACAGAATCTCAGTAATGAACTAGCACCAGAAAATCTTCTGCAAAGAATATACACAAGAAATAATCTCCAAGACACAGGATTTAAGCTTCTGCATTTTCTTTCTATTCCTAACAGTGTGCCTAGCAACCGCTGATATAGTACAAATTTTGCCGAATGTCAGATCGAGAACTCTGGAAGGTTTATATCTGCAGGAGATTAAGGTACAAATATTTCCAGATTTGTTTCAGGGTGGCAAGATCAACTGACAGCATGAGGCTTTTGTCATCATAGAGATGCTTTGTGGTACTTTCTCTTCTCTTGTAAATGAACTGGCAAAATTGCCACTTGAGTCAAATGGAAGAAGGCAAAATGTTGTCTTAGCTGTTCTGGGGAGTGAGTGGCATGTTTCCTGGGCCAGATAGTGGATCCGGATTCAGTAAGGGGACTGACTCAGTGCTCTCTATGGAACTAGAAGATCAGAAAACAACTGATCATGCTTATGTTGTATTCATGATGGCCTTGAAAAAAAACATTTCCACCCATTATGTTACCACTATATTGAACATGCATTAATAGAATAGAAATGGAAATCATCAGCATTAACACAGATTAATTTTATGAAAGGTCACAGCCAGATTGTATACATGGACATGCCGTAGGATGCACCAAGATAAATCTTTACAATTTATTTTGTTCTTCATTGCTTTGGGAAACCTGTATTTTGTCAGTTACAGGAAATATATAGCTCAATGGCTACCATTAGTTTGAAAAATAACAGGATATATTTTGGCCTGAAAGGAACAGAGCTCTAATGTTATTGCAGCTGTAATAAAGAACTAAGCACCTAACCTGATGCTTGAAAGAGTCACCAGGTGAAGACAGAGGTGTTCACTTAAAACACTCAGATTCGGAAGCAATCCTTAAAAACAAAACCCAGAGGAAAACCATTTAATAAACAAATAGTAAGGCATGCTGGAGAGGCAGTTGTGGGAGTCCAAGCGTAGTCAAGTGTTTCCGTCTTAGTGCTTGCTCCACTTAGCCAGAGCTCTGGGTCACCTGGGATTTGGGCCCTGGGAGGGGATAACAGTGATTAGGGGTTTAGTACTGGACTCTGCTGTGCATTCATCTTTGGAGATACCATAGGCCAACTGGAGCTCACAGGCTTCACAGCTTCATCGATTTTTAGCTTCAGTGGGGATAATAGGGAGCCGAAACAAGACAGTTTCATTGATCCATCTCTGCTACCTCATTTCTCTTTCCTCAGTATGCATTTAGATGTTGCAGAGAGTTCATGGGACAGACAGAAAAAGAAAACCCTTTGCTGTGTTCACAAATGGTCCAAGACTGAATTAAGAATCACAATGATATTTTCTCTATTAGTTAACACATTATTTAACTTTATATTATACATTGAGTATTTAAGTTGTTTTAAGTGTTGTTTTACTTGCATATATTAAGACAAATATTACCTGGTTGATTTTCACACAGTGGACTTTAAAAAAGACATTCAGTCAAGAGCTATCTTGGTATGGAGGTGAGGAAGTGACAAGCCCCTGTGGTAGACACTGAACTTTTCGTATTTTGGCTATATCTGTCCTCTTTTTTCCTCTGAGAACACACAAGAGAATCCTTATTATTAATTTGTTAATTCAGAAACCTTTCTTAAGTTAGCTGCATATCTTTATAAATTCACACTTACAAATCAAGAACCTGATATTACCTGTAATCCTAACAAATAAAATTAAATCTTTCTCAGACCCCACGTGCCAATATTCATGATTGTCCCATGACAGTGAGTGGTGTCTTTATCTTTTACAATTATCCATGCATCAAGCTTAAGTATTTTGGTAAATGATGGAGACACACTCCTCAGTGCCTTAGTCCTCCTTGGAGAACATGGGAAGAAAGATTGTTCTTATGCAATCATAAGCAGACTGTGGCCATCCAAGAATCCAAGTATATTATTAAACAAACTTGGTCTCACGAAAAATAGTTGAATAGAATATTGCCCAGTCATCAAGAAATCAGCAAACATTTTAAGCACCTTTAAAGTATACTGTGCTAGGCATTCTGATGGTATACAAAAAATATGAGGATACATTTTGATTGAATAAAAGCAATATGAGTTTCTGTCCTCAAGAAACTTATAATTGGGAAAAGAAAACAAAGTACGGTATTCAATTTCTTCCTGGTTCAGTTTTGGGAGATTTTATGTGTCTGGGGTTTTATCCATGTCTTCTAGATTTTCTAGTTTGTGTGCACTGAGGTGTTCATGGTAGTCTCTGAGGGTTTTTTGTATTTCTGTGAGGTCAGTGGTAATGTCCCCTTTGCCATTTCTAAATGTGTTTACTTGGATCTCCGCTCTTTTTTTTTAATTAGTCTAGTCACTGGTCTATTTATCTTCTTAATATTTTCAAAGAACCAGTTCCTGGATTCATTGATCTTTTGTGTGGTTTTTCACATCTCAATTTCCTTTAGTTCAGCTCTGATTTTGGTTATTTCTTGTCTTCTGCTAGCTTTGCAGTTAGTTTGTTCTTTCTTCTCTATTTCCACTGGTTGTGATGTTAGGTTGTTAATTTGAGATCTGTCTGAATTTTTAATGTGGGTGTTTAGTGCTATAAACTTTTCTCTTAACACTGTCGTAGCTGTGTGCCAGAGACTGTGTTATGTTGTATCTTTGTTCTTATTAGTTTCAAAGAATTTCTTGATTTCTGCCTTAATTTCATTATCTACCCAAAAGTCTTTTAGGAGCGGGTTGTTTAATTTCCAGGTAATTGTATGGGTTTGAGAGATTTTCTTAGGATTGGTTTATATTTTTGTTGTGCTATAGTCATTGCTGTGATTTTGAGCTTTTTGCATTTGCCTGAGGATTGTTTTATGTCCAGTTGTGTGGTCAAATTTAGAGTATGTGTCACGTGGAGATGAGAATATGTACTCTGTTGTTTTGGGTCGGAGAGTTCTGTAGAAGTCTTTTGGGTCCATTCGGTCAAGTGTTGGGATCAGGTCCTGAATATTTTTGTTAATTTTCTACCTCAGTTATCTGTCTAATGCTGTCAGTCGGGTGTTGAAGTCTCCCACTGTTACGGTGTGGAAATACAAGTCTCTTCATAGGGCTCTGAGAACTTGCTTTATGAATCTAGCTGCCCTTGTCTTGGTTGCATGTATATTTAGGGTAGTTAGCTCCACTTATTGAATTGAACCCTTTACTGTTATGTAATGCCTTTTTTTTTTGTCTTTTTCATCTTTGCCGGTATAAAGTCTGTTTTGTCTGAAATTAGGATAGCAACTTCTCCTTTTTTCTCTGTTTTCCATTTGCTTGGTAGATTTTCTTCCATCCCTTTATCTTGAGCGTATGAGTGTTATTGCATGTGAGGTAGGCGTCTCTTGGAGACAGCATATCATTGGGTCTTGCTTTGTTATCCAACTTGCCACTCTGTGCCTTTTAATTCCAAGGACATGAACAGACACTTTTCAAAAGAAGACATACAGTATGCAGCTAACAAGCATATGAAAAAATGTTCAGCATCACTAATCATTAGATTAATGCAAATCAAAACCACAATGAGATACCATCTCACACCAGTCAAAATAGCTATTATGAAAAAGTCAAAAAATAAGAGATGCTAGCAAGGTTGCAGGAAAAAAGGGAATGCTTATACACTGCTGGTGGGAATGTAAATTAGTTCAGCCATTATGGAGAGCAATGTGGTGATTTGTCAAAGAACTTAAAACAGAATTAGCATTTGACTCAGCAGTCCCATCATTACAGGTTATATACCCAAACGAATATAAATCATTCCACCCTAAATACACATTCATCACAGCACTATTCACAATAGCAAAGAGGTAGAATCAACCTAAATGCCTATCAACAGTAGACTGGATAAAGAAAGTGTGGTACATATACACAATAGAATACTATGCAGCCAAAAAAAAGAACAAGATAATGTCCTTTCCAGTAACATGGATGGAGCTGGAGGCCATCATCCTAATCAAACTAATCGCAGGAACAGAAAACCTAGTACTGCATATTGTTACTTATAAGTGAACACATGGACACAAAGAGGGGAAGAGTAGACACTGGGGCCTACTTGAGGGTGGCGAGTGTGACTAGGTGGAAAATCAGAAAAAAATATTTTGTACTTTGCTTATTATATGCATGATGAAATAATCTGTACACCAAACCCCCATGACACACAGTTTACCTATATAACCTGTTTGTTAACCTGCGCATGTACTCCTGAACTAAAATGAAAATTAAAAAAAAAAACAAAATATGAACAAAGTGCCAATGTAAGAGACAAATATCAGTTCAATTAAGTACAGATATTGATTCAATTGGTAGCAGGAATAATAAATACTCCAGCAGAGTAGAAGAAGAAGAAATGGCCATGGGCCATCCTGGCCTTTAAGATAAATGGAAGAAAATGAATTTGAGCAGAATCCTAAAGGATTGGTAAGATTTACACCAATTTCATCCCAAGCAGATGTTCTAGCATGCACAAAAGTAAAAGCAGGAAAATGTAAAATCATTTGGTATGATGATGATAGTAGTTAACTTTTATTGAGTACTTGAGAGATTCCATGTAATATTGATTAATCTACACCAGAACATCTAAGACAAATTTAAGACGTGCCAGTGGAAAAGCTTAGCCACAGATTCGATGTAGGTGATAAAAATAAAGGGAATGAGAAAGCTAAACATTGGGAGAAATTAGCAAAAACTCCAGGTCTTCAAGACTGGTTAGCTGGAAGAACATGGTATAGATTTACTGAAATGCGGGTGTCTTTTGACAGACCTGGTTTACAGAGAAGAGATCAGGGTTTTGTATGAGATTGATTGATTGACTGATTGATTGGAGACGGGGTCTCATTCTTGTCTCTCAGGCTGGAGGGCAATGGCACGATCTCTGCACACTGCAACCTCTGTCCCCTGCATTCAAGCGATTCTCCGGCCACAGCCTCCCTCTAGTAGCTGGGATTACAGGTGCTCACCACCATGCCCAGCTAATTTTTGTACTTTTAGTAAAGATGGCGTTTCGCCATGTTGGCCAAGCCGGTCTCAAACTCCTGACCTCAGGTGATCTGCCTACCTCAGCCTGCCAAAGTACTGGAATTACGGGCATGAGCCATCATGCCTAGCCATGAGATAATTTTTAGTGAATTTAATTCAAGGATTCAAAAGAAATATTCAGTAAGCATTTAGAAAGTTGGGACCTGGGATTCCAGAGAGGCTCAACTAGAAGAAGAGTTAACAGTCAAATGCCTAGGGAAGGTAGCTTCATGAACCGGAATGAAAGCAAAAATTGTGAACCTCCTTTAGAAGTTTTACATCTAGAGGACCATGAAACAAAGTGAATTTTCATTTAAGTCCAAAGAGAACTTAATAACCCTCATGTTTCTCATGATACTGTCCAAAATCCACAAATCCCCAAGAAATTATTCCTTCTTTTCATAGAGACATGCGTATTAAAGGTAACTGAAGAAGGCAAAAAGGAAAACAAAATGACTGTGAATAGACTAGGTGTATCTGTTCTGTTCATATCCTTTGCCCACTTTTTGATGAGGTTGTTTGTTTTATTCTTGTAAATTTGTTTAAGTTCCTGGTAGATTCTGGACATTATCCCTTTCTCAGATAGATTATTAGCCCTTTGTCAGATGGATAGATTGCAAAAAATATTCTCCCATTCTGTAGGTTGCCTGTTCACCTTGATGATAGTTTGTTTTGCTGTGCAGAAGCTCTTTGGTTTAATTATATCCCATTTGTCAATTTTGGCTTTTGTTGCCATTGCTTTTGGTGTTTTAGTCATGAAGTCTTTGCCCATGCCTATCTCCTGAATGGTATTGCCTAGGTTTTCTTCTAGGGTTTTTATGGTTTTAGGTCTTACATTTAAGTCTTTAATTCATCTCGAGTTAATTTTTGTATAAGGTGTAAGGAAGGGGTCCAGTTTCAGTTTTCTGCATATGGCTAGCCAGTTTTCCCAACACCATTTATTAAATAGGGAATCCTTTCCCCATTGGTTATTTTTGTCATGTTTGTCAAAGATCAGATGGTTGTAGACGTGTGGCATTATTTCTGAGGCCTCTGTTCCATTCCATTGGTCTATATATCTTTTTTGTTACCAGTACCATGCTGTTTTGTTTACTGTAGCCTTGTAGTATACTTTGAAGTCAGGTAGCATGATACCTCCAGCTTTGTTCGTTTTGCTTAGGATTGTCTTGGTTATATGGACTCTTTTTTCGGTTCCATATGAAATTTGAAGTAGTTTTTTCTAATTTTGTAAAGAAAGTCAATGGTAGCTTGATGGGGATAGCATTGAATCTATAAATTACTTTGGGCAGTATGGCCATTTTCATGATATTGATTCTTCCTATCCATGAGCATGGAATGTTTTTCCTTTTGTTTGTGTCCTCTCTTATTTCTTTGAGCAGTGATTTGTAGTTCTCCTTGAAGAGGTCCTTTGCATCCCTTGTAAGTTGTATTCCTAGGTATTTTATTCTCTTTTTAGCAATTGTGAATGGGAGTTAACTCATGATTTGGCTCTGTGTTTGTCTATTTTTGGTGTTTAGGAATGCTTGTGATTTTGCACATTGATTTTGTATCCTGTGACTTTGCTGAAGTTGCTTATCAGCTTAAGCAGATTTGGAGCTGAGACGTTGGGGTTTCTAAATATACAATCATGTCGGGGTTTCTAAATATACAGTCATGTCATCTGCAAACAGAGACAATTTGACTTCCTGTCTTCCTATTTGAATACTCTTTATTTCTTTCTCTTGCCTGATTGCCCTGGCCAGAACTTCTAATACCATGTTGAATAGGAGCGGTGAGAGAGGCATCCTTGTCTTCTGCCGGTTTTCAGAGGGAATGCTTCCAGCTTTTGCCCATTCAGTATGGTATTGCCTGTGGGTTTGTCATAAATAGCTCTTATTATTTTGAGATATGTTCCATCAATACCTACTTTATTGAGAGTTTTTAGCACGAAGAGGTGTTGAATTTTATTGAAGACCTTTTCTGCATCTATTGAGATAATCAGGTGGTTTTTGTCTTTGGTTCTGTTTATGTGGTGGATTACATTGATTGATTTGCATATGTTGAACCAGCCTTGCATCTCAAGGAGGAAGCCGACTTGATCATGGTGGATAAGCTTTTTGATGTACTGCTGAATTCCTTTTGCCAGTATTTTACTGAGGATTTTCACATCGATGTTCATCAGGAATATTGGCCTGAAATTTTCTTTTTTGTGTGTGTCTCTGCCAGGTTTTGGTATCAGGATGATGCTGGCCTCATAAAATGAGTTAGGGAGGAGTTCTTCTTTTTCTGTTGGTTGGAATAGTTTCAGAAGGAATGGTACCAGCTCCTCTTTGTACCTCTGATAGAATTCAGCTGTGAATCCATCTGGTCCTGGGCTTCTTTTGGTTGGTAGGCTATTAATTACTGCTTCAATTTCAGAACTTGTTATTGGTCTACTCAGGCATTCAACTTCTTCCTGGTTTAGTCTTGGGAGGGTGTATGTGTCCAACAATTTATCCATTTCTTCTAGATTTTCCGGTTTATTTGCTTAGAGGTGTTTATAGTGTTCTCTAATGGTAGGCTGTATTTCTGCGGTATCAGTGTTTACATCCCCTTGGTCATTTGTTATTGTGTCTATTTGATTCTTCTCTCTTTTCTTCTTTATTAGTCTGGCTAGTAGTCTATCTATTTTGTCAATCTTTTCAAAAAATCAGTTCCTGGAGTCATTGATTTTTTGAAGGGTTTTTCATGTATCTATCTTTTTCAGTTCTGCCCTGATCTTAGGTATATCTTGTCTTCTGCTAGCTTTTGAATTTGTTTACTCTTGCTTCTCTAGTTCTTTTAATTTTGATATTAGGTAAACAGACACTTCTCAAAAGGAGACATTTATGCAGCCAACAAACATATGAAAAAAAGCTCATCATCACTGGTCATCAGAGAAATGCAAATCAAAACCACAATGAGATACCATCTCACACCAGTTAGAATGGCGATCATTAAAAAGTCAGGAAACAACAGATGCTGGAGAGGATGCGGAGAAATAGGAATGCTTTTACACTGTTGGTGGGAGTGCAAACTAATTCAACCATTGTGGAAGACAGTGTGGTGATTCCTCAAGGATCTAGAACTAGAAATACCATTTGACCCAGCAACCCCATTACTGGGTGTATACCCAAAGGATTATAAACCATTCTACTATAAAGACACATGCACACATAGGCTTATTGCAGCACTAATCACAATAGCAAAGACTTGGAACCAACCCAAATGTCTATCAATGATAGACTGGATAAAGAAAATGTGGCACATATACACCATGGAATACTATACAGCCATAAAAAAGGATGAGTGTATGTCCTTTGCAGGGACATGGATGAAGCTGGAAACCATCATTCTCGGCCAACTAACACAAGAACAGAAAACCAAATACCACATGTTATCACTCATAAGTGGGAGTTGAACAATGAGAACCCATGGACACAGGGAGGGGAACATCATACAACAGGGCCTGTCAGGGGCGTGTGGGAGCTAGTGGAGGAATAGCATTAGGAGAAATACGTAATGTAGATGACAGGTTGATGAGTGCAACAAACCATCATGGCACGTGTATACCTATGTAACAAACCTGCACATTCTGCACATGTATCCCAGAACTTAAAGTATAATAATAAAAAAAATGCTAGGTGTAAAGCAAGCAGAATCTGTTAGGTCCCTTTCATTTCAGAGGTCTGTGGAGCATGTTGTACAAGTTTGCATTAATTCCTTCAGAACCAGAGAAAGGTATTGCTTAATGGAAAACATTACTGACTGAGAAATGTTATGGTTTTTTTTGATGTCTAATGCAATATTTTGAATAGAGAAGAATGTCAGCTCAAAAATCCAAAATGTTACATGAATGGCAGGAGAAGAAAAGTGGCTGTATATGTTTGTATATCAGGTGTGTGCTTGAGTGTACGTAGGCCTACACATGCACACACAAATACAAGATTTTCTTATATTTATCCAATGATAATGGATCAAGACAGTTTGTGATGGCCAAAGATGCACAAATTTATATGAACACCTAAATCATGTTAGGATGGTAGTGAGTGGAATTATTTTCATCACCTTAATACTTTGTAATGATCATGAAAGGATTTTTGAAAAAAAGAAAAAGGCCTAATGATTTTTGAAAATAGTAATAGCAGAGGGACTCCCATGCAAAATCAGTTTGTTAGGCATGTGAAGATTTTAAGTAATGCAGAAAACAAAAAAATACCTTCCCTGATGGTGATGTACAGAAACATGTTTATCATCAATGCTTTTTTAACTTTTCTCTCATCTCAGTTTCTGTTAGAGGATTATGCATAATATATTGTGTATTTATCAGGAATTCCTCGATTGCGATGACTTTTTAAAGGTTTTTTCTTTAGTTATTAATAGAATCTTTCATTTACAGCCTAAATATTGCTGTCATCTTAGAGAAACAGTAAAGTGTCAGAGAGGAAATAAAATGGGATAAAATAAATATTCAGAATGTCTTGCTACCTGACCATTACTTAAAACAAGATACCTTTTCTTTCTTTTCATGAACACAAAACTATTTGTCTTCGCTATCCACTCTGTTAAGGAAAATAATTTTCTCAATATATAAAGTGAGGCATAAAACATACTTAAGGTAAACTAAATCTTAAGATAAGTGAGGCCAGAGTAAAGGAGCACCAAGCCTCACTTAAATAGATTCATATATCTTGGCTGCAGTCTGTTACTGTTAAAAAGCATGATACTTTTACAAACATAACAAAACAAAAAAACAAGAACATTCAGGTGTTTCAGTAGAAACCAAGAGAAAAGTGTTTTAGGAATGCTGTAGATTAGGGAAAATTCCAGAGAGCTCACAGAACAACAACTTCACTTCTTTTGACTTTTAAAGAAAAGGTTAAAGAATAAATTCTGGAAAATACAGATGTCACCAGAAACATTTGTCTGCCCTTGTAAATTAGGGAACATAGGTTTGGTACCTACAGAGTACAAGACAAAATGCTCATCATGTTGTGGGGGAAGCAAAATTTAAAAACATACGGACTCTACCTAACCTCAAAGAGCCTACATGCTAATTAAGGAATTAATATGCAATTATAAATTGGGATTTGACAAGTAGCACTGGAAAGGCACAGAAAGGGTGATTTATTATTCATAGAAGTGGTAACTTTGATCTGTGGACATCTAGAAAAGTTATCTCTTTGGAAGGTGAGCTGGGTGTCAAAGAGAGGAGACTTTATTTTAAAAGGCAGGTATGGGGCGGAGGAAACTGTCAAAACAAAGCTATGCAGGCAGTATAATATGCAGCAAGCTGCTGAATGGAAGAACCAATTTGATGGAGCATGGTTGGATGTCAGGGAAATTGGGAGATGTGTTCAGAAGAGTCAGTGAAATTTGACTGTAGATGGTCTATGAGGAAGGTGAAGTGCTACGGCATGGTGAAGTGTTGAGTAGGCATCCAGAGACTAGAGTTTCAGTTAGTCTCTGTCACTCACTCACTGTGTGTACTTGAGGAGCACTTGACCTCCTTGGCAAGTACACATCTTACCTGGAAAATGACGGTGTCTGGTTGGAGACCAGTATATCAACTCACCGTGATTCCATACAGCAAATTTTTCTTCCAGGTTTGGGGTAGATCACCAGGTTATTGATTAAACACCACACAAAGTAATTGGCTTGAGTTTAGGAACCATGTTTTGAAAAAACTGTTACATCTTTAAAGAGAAGAATCATACTTAGCCTGGGGAGATACTCACATTATTTGAGAGACACAGGAACTGAAACCTCCCATGAGAATGGTGAACTGGGTTTGTATGTTCCAACTAGCACTCATTCCGGGGCATATGCTATCTACAGCGTTCTATCTCTATAGGTATGTTTTGATGTGCTTGTTTTTATTCTTTTTCACAGCACGTATAGTGGAATTCATTTAAGTTAATATGTAAGATGCATTTGGGCCTTTCATCTCAAGAAGAAGCATATGGAAACCAAAGTTATTTATTTTAAAACTCTAGTCAAAGGACTGCCTTGAAATAAGTATCAAAACTCCAATATCAACTTTGGCTTCTAAAAGTAACCTAAAGGCATTTAACAGTGTGTCCTAAGGGATCAAATGTCAAATATGATGGTTACTAACACACAGGGAGAAAAGGACCAGAGCCAGAAACCAGTAGCAATATCTTCCAGTATTTTGGGGGGAGATGGAAGCTGAAAAGGATGAGGAAGAGAAAAGCATATGAAAACTGGGTTTCAAACTAATTTTGCTGAGTTATGGAAAGAGAGGAAATATTTATTTCTGCTGATATATCATGAAAAGTTACTTATTTCTTTTCGTTTCACTATTTTCTATTAAACTAATGATCAAACAGGTTGATTCTAGCCACTTAGAAAATGATGTTTAATATGTCTTGAACCAAACCAATAGATGAGTTAGTTTAACTGTATGGATTAACAACTGAAGAAACACAAAAGGCTCATTTTTACCAGGAGTTAAAGCTATGTGTTTTCTGTAACTACCAAACTGAAATAAAAAAGTTATCTCAATAATCAGTGTACTGTATATGAATTGATATCTCATTTAAATTAATCTATATCACAAACCTTGTGCAGCTTTATTCCTGTCTGGCCAAAATTAATCTTTATAATGAAGTACCTTAGGTATTTTAGGATACCAGTATGTATTCAAGTGATCGAATAAAAATTCAGTTGTCTTCGCTAAAATTTCTGGCATGTTCAGTGTTTTAATAAATTATCCAAATAGGTATTTTAAGATATTAGTTTCAGACTTCCTTTTGGTAAATGTATTTATATTTGTAAGTTTTAACTTGCTAGTTTTATAGTATATATTAATTTCTAAACAGGATTTAGAGCAAAAAAACCCAAACATACTTTGCTTAGTCCACATTTCACTTTACAAAGCACCACTGGTCAGCTCAGTGCTACTCTCTCCAGTTTGTGGGTCATTTCATCCTGCATTTGTACAATGATTTTGAGTAACACATCAGTATTGAGGCCAGCTGATTTTGTTATAACCAGAGAAGACTTTTCAATTAAAGCTTGAGAACAGAAAAAGAAATTACTGAAAATTGAGGATCAGCAAACTTTTCTTGTAAGTGAGTAGGTAGTAAATGTGTATATTTTTTATTTTATAGGCCATATGATTTTTGTCACACTACTTGCCTCTGCTATAGTATCACAAAAGCAGTCATAGGCAATGCCAAAATGAGCAAGCATTGATGTGTTCCAATATTACAAAAATAGATGTTAGACTTTTGGCCTTTGGGTCTGGGATTTGGCATTTAGGCCATAATTTGTAAGGGATTTGGCCAAAGCTCATAGTTTCCTAGTCGTTGCTAAACATGACAGGAGCCCCAAATGAGGTCCCAAAATGAGTTCTGAAGAACGTTTGTCCGATGGGATTTTCATGGATGAAAAAGTAAATCTAGGAAACAGTGCGCAGAATGCCTTTCTTCTTACACACTGAAATTCAATGTCATCTTATTAAAGGCTATAAGACATCTTACAATAAAGTGATCTGTCTGTGTTGGCTAACTCAGTTCCCCAAAACACGTGTGACCTTGAAATTCTTTTTGTCATAGATAATTTGAGTATCTGTGATGTAGAAACAAGTTTCCAAACTGATAATTTGGATATCTATATAGATTGTCATATGCATATCTTTATTGAAATATCTTTTTAAATCCGAGTCAACTTCTTGAGTCACTTATCCACAAAGGTAACCAGGAAAAATACTAACCTTCTTAAATGGTTCTGGATAATTTCCTGATTAGTCCTTTCTTAGGTTCTAGCACATTAGCTCCTGCTGACAATTTGAGCTGTTGGCCTTATTCTGCTTTTTCCTCAGTAATTAAATCCATTATAGTTTAAATCAGTTCAACATATATTTACCATGTACAATATTTTCCAAGCACATCGATTAATGAATGACAGAGACTGTGTTTCTCCCTTTAAGGCATTGATAGTAACAAAGGCATAAAGACAAAGGTTAGAATATTATGTGATAACTTCTCTAATAAGAGAAATTCTGAAGGCTGTCAAAGCACATATGAGAAGTACTAAACTGTTATTATGAAATCAGAGAAAGCTTTTAGCTGGAGTTCATCTAAGCTACAAATTTGAAGCTAATCACAGAAGGGAAGAGACAGGGGAACAGCAGGTACAAAGGTAAAGAGACAAGATTCTCTGATGTATCAAGCCAGTGCATAGTACAACTCTAATATAGATTTATGCTGCAGAGATCGGTGAGAGTTGGATTAAGCAGGTTTTTACTGACTTTGTAAAACTATGTAAGGTAGGTGGAAAGTTGGAGGCTTGATCAGAATTGTACTGTGGTAATATAGCTATGGCTGGAATGTGGAGAATGGCCTGGAGGGGCACGCTGCTCAGAAGTGAGAATTTCTTAAGCTTTTATGAAGCTTTCCCAGGGAATCTGCCATGGGTAACCTATTACCCCAGGTTCATCCCTTAGACAGATAAGGTGCTCTCAAGACTCCCACCTTATGACAAGAAACCAAGAGCTAGGTAATGTTTTTTTTCCCTGAAACCATCTGTTTGCTAGTGTAAACATTAAACTATCTTTCCATTTGGGGGTTATTGGAAATATCATAAAAAGGGAATAATTTTAGACTGTTTTTTAAAACTTCAAAGGAGGCTTTATTATGTATTTATAGCGAAACAAAAATTGGCACCAAGAGGCTAGCCTGAGTTTTATACCTGAAGGAAATGTGGAGGCAAACCTGGGCACAACAGCAATTAACCAAGAAGAGCCTCACCTTAACATCTGTTTTAAGACAGCAGAACTGGTCGGCATATAAATATACAAACGTTTAATTGCACACCCTGCCTGTCCTTGTGAACCTGTATGGTTTACTTACAAATGCATGAGATATTTCAGGAAGTTATCCTCAATCAGGATGCAGCATAATGTTGTGTTTACGATATATGAAATACGCACACCTTATCCAGTCTAGCACACTGAAGCACTTAAAAGGATGTGAAGTAGGTTTTTCATAAACAAGTAGGTTTTTTATAAACCTTTTTCTTCCACACAACAAATTATACTGTTAACAGCTTGGCCCTGGTAAATTTTATATATGTGTGCATATATAAATTTTATATATGTGTACTTACAAACAGATACACACACACAAACATACATATATAAAATCAGATTTTATATATGTGTGTGTATATGCATATAATGCATATATTATTTGGAAATGTGATTTCTGTATTTTTCCTGTATTCTAACCATATGAGGAATGTCTACTCAACAATGCTTAGAAACACAAGTTCTAAGATCCAAACTTAAGGGTGTGTGTAGTTTAGTTAGCGGCTTCTGTGGTTGTTGGTGGAGGGTCAGATGTTGAAAAGAAATGGAACAAAGTTTTTTCTCAACTTGAAAATGCTGTCTTGAAATTTGCAGCTAAGATGTAGTAAAAGAGGGGGCTGGTAGGCAAGAAAAGAAAAACTGTATGTAGGCATGGATCTTTAACAAATCATGAAATTTGTTTCTTAAAGCAACTTAAACTATTTATGATTTTCTTTGTCCTTTGCCAGATCTCTGAAATAGCCTCAGTCTCAAAATTCGTGTTATCACTAATTAGGATTCTTTCCTCAGATTTTTTTTGCAGATGATTCAACTATTTCTTAGTTTCCACAGATAACTAAAATTACTACAGTTTCTCCTACCAACAATCGGCCTAGGCTGCTAATTCAAGGAGGAAATTTGATGTCAGAAAAAGATACAAACAAAGCAAAAATGAAGTGTTAACAGTTATTCCCACTTTTATCTTTCTTTACGTAGATCTCACATTGCATTGCAAGGAGCGTACGCTAGTAGTAAATAAGAAATTTAGGGGAAACCTGCAAGCTGCATTTTTAGCATACAAGAAGTACAAAATTCTGGCTTTATTTTTTTCTTCATTAATATGCATGGTAAGCCAGGCATGGTGGCTCATGCCTGCAATCCCAGCACTTTGGGAGGCCAAGGCGGGCAGATCATGAGGTCAGGAGATTGAGACCATCCTGGCCAACACGGTGAAACCCCGTCTCTACTAAAAATACAAAACAAATTAGCCGGGCATGGTGGCGGGTGCCTGTAGTTCCAGCTACTCAGGAGGCTGAGGCAGGAGAATGATGTGAACCCAGGAGGCGGAGCTTGCAGTGAGCCAAGATCACACCACTGCACTCCAGCCTGGGCGACACAGCAAGATTCCATCTCAACAACAACAACAACAAAAAATGCACGGTAACCTTGGTTCTTTTCATACCTAAGTTTGACCATTCAGCAGTCTAATTTTAATTAAATCATAGCAAAGTAACAACATGGACTATATTGATTGCATCTTGGGAATTCAGAATTTATTTTTTCACACGATTTTTCCTATGACTAGCTTATCTTCTGTGGGCAAACTTTTATGATCCTTGAAATTTTTCTGGAAATGATGCAGCAAACTATAAATATAAAATCTGCAATGGCATACTGTATGTACATGTCTTTCAAGGATAGCTCCACTGATGTAAAAACAAAAAGATATTACAAACTCTGATTTTCAAGCTAGGAAATTATTTATGCACCATTGGCTTTAAAATACATACTTGCAGAAAAGTTGCAAAAATGTGTTTCCATATGCCCATCACTCTGATTCTACTAATGTTAATATTGTACATAAGTATAGTATGATCACCAAAACCAGAAAACTGACATTGGTATAGCACTGTTAACTAAACAGCAGACCTTATTAGGAGTTTACCAGTTTTTCCATAACGTCCAGGCTGCAATCCACAATCTTGCATTGTTTATAGCATTCATTTCTTCTTACTCTTCTTGAGTCTGTGCCAGTTCCTGAGCCTTTGCCTGCCTTTTGTGATACTGGCACTTTTGAAAACTACTAGTCAATTTTGTTGTAGAATATTACTCAATTGTCTGATGTTTCCTCATTTTTTTTTTTATTGAGATCATGCATTGTTGGCAAAATACCACAGAAGACTATTACGTCCCTCTCAGTGCACCCTATCAAAGGGCACACGAGGCCAGTATGTCTTACCACTAGTGATACTAATTTTGGCTATTTGGTTAATATGGAGTCTACTGAGTTTTCCCAGCATGATATTAGTGTTTTCCCACATTAGCTTTAGAAAAAGATACATAAATTCTTAATTTCCTAAATATGATGTACTCACTATACTCTTTTATGCCTCAGTTTCCCTGCCTAAAAATTATTATACTGCAACCCTAACCCTCATCTCAACCAGTGTAGTAAGAATCAATGTGCTGTCCTTTGGAGATTCTTGGATAAAACTCACTGTATAACTGGAAATGATCACTCTATCTCATTTTAAAGAAGAACATAAATAGAATGGTTAAAAGTAGATTGGCAGCATGTACTCATTTCACACCCAGAGCTACAGAGACATCTGTTATATATGTGACAGGCCAGGCCTGAAATCTGGTTCTCTCAGAACCAGTTAGCATTTGCCCGATTTGGCCTAAGTCAGCTGGATTAAACAAAGAACATATTTATCACTTGCTACCTAACAGGCTATTACGCTAACTAGATGGATAACCACCCATTGATAAGGACAATAAATAACTTTTTAAAAACTGTCAAATTCACAGTTTCTGCTGTTCATGTAAGAGGGAAAAATGTCCCTTGACATACTGAGGATTCTGGATCCATGTGCTGTAATTCTGTCATATTGGTTTGTATCTGGTAATGAAGTACCCCACCATTGCAGAGAATGGCAAACTTTGCAAAGTGATTTACTGGCTTTCTACTCTATTTTTATTTTTGAATGTCAGTGCTATGAGCCCCGACACAATACACTCGGAGGAAATTGGCCACTTACAGGTCTAGAGGCAAGTAGGTAGGGAAAGGTATACTAAAGAAATAAGTGACTCACGTAACCCTGCAAGCCCTGCTTTCCTCTTTGACAAATGGAAATAATCATATACCTGCCTCCTCAAGTTATTGTAAGCATTTGGTAATCTGTCCAAAACCTTTCTGTTGTAAGTGACCCATAGTAAGTACTCAAGAAAAAAAAAAAAGCTTGTCATTTTTATCACTTTATCATCTTTCATACCTGAGACCCAGATTTGGGTGCAAAAGACAAGAAAATGAAAGTGAGGCTCGCATAAATAGTTTGGTTTAATTTGTAGGAGGCTTCTGGAAAATGATTTTATACCAAATAAGAATTCAATAGCATTTGTCAAATGGGGTGGAAATATCCCACCATCTGCATGTCGTCATGAACTAAAGCATAATGATAGTGAGGTGTACTTCTGCTCTTTGAGAGTATGTGTTCATAGGCAAATAAACCTAGAAAATGAAGAAGAATGCAAGCAGGACCCAACTTTACCGTGGTACCCAGTGCTTATTGGTACAGTGCTTGACATATCGCATGTTTCAACAAATATTTTCAGATGAATGTTCTAATCTAATATTTAGCTATAAATATATAATGGCACAGGATCTTGAATGCAGAGTTTATTTACCATTACATGAGATGGGAGATCCCATATTATAGTTTAGTTAAAAAGTAGGGGGATTTCCTGTCCCAACCTCCACTTATATTGTTATTCTTCTTCTTCTTCTTTTTTTTTTTTTTTTTAAGACAGGGTTTCACTCCCATCACCCAGGCTACAGTGCAGTGGTGCAATCATGGCTCACTGCAGCCTCGATTTCTCGGGCTCAGGTGATTCTCCCACCTCAGCCTCCCGAGTAGCTGGGACTGCAGGAGTGCACCATCACACCCAGCTAACTTTTTGTATTTTTAGTAGAGCTGGGGTTTCACCATGTTGCTCAGGCTGGTCTCGAATTTCTGGGCTCAAGTAATCTGCCTGCCTTGGCTTCCCAGAATTTGGGGATTACAAATGTGAGCCACCATGCCTGGCCAACTCCACTTATTTTAAGAGAATGACTTCTGACTTCCTTCTAAGTAAAACGACACATATTAAGATTATGTTCTTTTTGCATTATGGTGGTAACCATTTTACTTGCATGATCTCATATACTTCTCTACAAACTTCTGAAGTAGGCTCAGTATCTCCGTTTTATGGATATAAAATTGGAGGATCAGAAATAACTTGCCTAAAACAATACAAGTCCAAGACTTGAACTTAAGTCCATCTACAAAGACCGTTTATGTTCTTGACTGATATTGTTGCATTGGTCCACTGTTGCAGCCCTCTTAGAGTATTATATTATTTTCCCCCAGTAGAGTAAAATAATCTCCATGAGGGAAGACCCTGTCTTACTCATTGCTATATCATACTGCATGTCAGTTACTAGATGTTCAGTCACTAATTTGTAAGTAAAGGATAGAGTGCCGTAGTAGATTTTATTTAACCCCCTACTTTGGTATAGCCTATTATAACTTGAATTTTTATGTTTGAAATCTTATTTCCGCTTCTGATTAAGCAGATATAGACTCCCTTTTAGGCTACCAGTTATCTGATTTTCTGATTTGGCTGTCCGAGCAATCAGCAAGCTGTGTATAATGATGAATATACTAGTAAGCTTACTTCCCCACTAAGTGTATCCAAGTAAAAACCCTGAAAGTCATACGGTTCTTGCCACTTTTAATCTGACACCTAATGTATTAGGTAGTAGAGTGTTTTGTGCTTACCTTTAGCTCTTCTTTAGTTTAGGTGATTAAAAAATGCCTGTTGCTGTCTGTATGTGCAGCATGCTTCATTAACGGTGATTTATTTGGGAGGTTAGCAGAATTGGCACTCAGCAGCACACCAGTGAGCAGAAGGAAAACAAACGTGAGATGATTGCTAAGAAATCCTTCTTTCCTGCTCTGGTGATAGAAGTTTTAAGAGTTTGCAAGGTTTACTTCCGAGTACCCAGAAAGCGTGGGAAAGAGTGGGGTTTCTGGGGATTGTAATTTCCCCCAAGTACCTTGCATCCACTCTCCTCCAGGGCTCAGTGGGGAATCCAAGGGGGTCATGGATTTCCCCCTTTGGCACAGTGTGCTCCCTGTATTTGTGGCCTCCCAGAACCAGATCCTTCCACTGCTTGCCCCTCTTGTTTTTTCCAGCAAG
The DNA here is from genome assembly GCF_006542625.1 of Nomascus leucogenys. Classification (NCBI taxonomy): domain Eukaryota; kingdom Metazoa; phylum Chordata; class Mammalia; order Primates; family Hylobatidae; genus Nomascus; species Nomascus leucogenys. The sequence continues at coordinate 62,644,822 of NC_044401.1, read as the reverse complement.
TTTGCCGACTCAAAGCCATACTCAACTTTTTCTAGCAGAATCCAATTATATGGATTTTCTCTCATATTCCTTTCAACAACCCTGTATTTTCACTGTCACTTTACGAAAGAGGAAAGTGAGGCTAACAGAGGTTAAATGACTTGCCCAAGAACAACAGCTAAATGGTAGATCTGGGATTTTAACCTGGCTTGTGTGATTCTAGAGCCAATGATCTCATTGCCATAGGGAAGCAAAGGAATTTTTATTTTACTTGCAACCTGTGTTGATTTTGTCATGTGTACTTGAAATGCCATGTTGAGAGGATTCTGAGGCTGCCCTTGGGCTAAGCAGCAAAGAGTGCCATAATCAATTAGCATTGCTTTCCATAGGAGTGGGAAGGAGGAGTGGAGGTGCCATGTATTTTCCTGTCTTGAACTATGATCTACTTTTGTTCTTGATTTTATTGTAATAAGAGTGTAATAACATGGGAATGACATTCTAAAGGAAGGATGAAGTATCTGAGGGGCAATCTAAATGCAAGATGAAAATACCACATATTTTATATATAAACTACAATTGCCTGCTGTTCTAATAATAAGGCTACATATACCTATTTGGGAGAAACTCAACGGAGTGTTTAAATATCCATAATATTAAGTCAAACTTCATAATCTCAACTTTTATTTTAAATTCAGGGGGTACTTGTGTGGGTTTGTTACATAGGTATATTGTGTGATGCTGAAATTAGGGGTACAAATGACCCTATCACCCAAGTAGTGAGCACAGTACCCCATAAGCAGTTTTCAGCCCTTCCTCCCCTCCTTCTCTCCTTGTTCTAGTAGTCCCCAGTGTCTATTGTTCCCATCTTTATGTCTCTGGATATGCAATATTTTGCTCCCACTTGTGAGATCATGCAGTATTTGCTTCCTGTTCCTGCATTAATTTGTTTAGTATAATGGCCTCCAGCTGCATCCATTTTGCTGCAAATAACATAATTTCATTCATTTTTATTGTTGCATAGTATTCCATGGTGTGTATGCACCAAATTTTCTTTAATCCACCATTGATGGGCACGTAGGTTGATTCTATGACCATGAATAGTGCTGTGACAAACATACAAGTGCGTGTGTCTTTTTTGGTAGAATTATTTCTTTTCTTTTTTTTCCTTTTCTTGTTTTTGAGACAGGGTCTTGCACTGTCACCCATGCTGGAGTGCAGTGGCACGATCTTGGCTCACTGCAGACTCCAAATACTGAGTTCAAACAATCCTCCCACCTCAGCCTTGCAAGTAACTGGGACTAAAGGCAGGAGCCTCCGTGGCTGGCTAACTTTTAAAATTTTTTTTGTAGAGATGGTATCCCCCTGTGTTGCCCTGGCTGGTCTCGAAGTTCTGGACTGAAACAGTCCTCCTGCCTCAGCTTCCCAAAATGCTGGGATTATAGGTATGAGCCACTGTGCCCAGCCCGATTTATTTTTCTCTGGGTATATACCCAGTAATGGAATTTCTGGGTCAAATGGTAGTTCTGTTTTAAATTCTTTAAGAAATCTCCAAACTGCTTTCCACGGGGGCTGAACTAATTTACATTCCCGTTAAAAGTTTATGAGCAATGAGATCTCATGGACAGAGGAAGGGGAACATCACACTCCGGTGACTGTTGTGGGGTGGGGGGAGGGGGGAGGGACAGCATTAGGAGATACACCTAATGCTAAATGACGAGTTAATGGGTGCAGGAAATCAACATGGCACATGGATACATATGTAACAAACCTGCACATTGTGCACATGTACCCTAAAACCCTAAAGTAAAATAAAAAAAAAAAAAAGTTTATGAGCATTCTAAGGGTTCATTTTGGGAGTGATAGAAATATTCTACGTCATGATGGTGATGGTGGTTGTATGACTGTATAAGTTTTTGAAATCTCATCAAACTATACATAAAAAGAATGCATGTCAGTGCATAAAGTATACAATAAACTTAGGGAAAATCAGAGGAAGTTCCATCTATTACTTATTAATTTCAACTTAACCCATAAAATTAAAATAATATTGTTGTTTACCTTCAAGGTTGTTTTAAAGATTATATGAGTTAACAAATAATACAGAAACTACTGTGTAGTAAGTGCTCTGTAAATGGTATCTATTATTTATCATTTCGCCAGTTGTTTTGTACTTATTCTACCATTACGTTATCTCCAACATCGTTTACCAGTTTAATCACATACGCTTTTATGTTGCTGATTTACTACATTGTACTGTATACTCTCACAGATACATAAGCTTCATATGTGTGGATAGTTGTGAAAAAAATCATAGCTTTGAATACATGGGTCTTCTGTTTTTAACGAAACAATGTTAGAAGACTAGAACCATTCATGTCTGTTTTTCTTTCTTTTTTTTTTTTTTTTTTTTTTTTTTTTTTTTTTTTTTTTTGAGACGGAGTCTCGCTCTGTCGCCCAGGCTGGAGTGCAGTGGCGCGATCTCGGCTCACTGCAAGCTCCGCCTCCCGGGTTCACGCCATTCTCCTGCCTCAGCCTCTCCAAGTAGCTGGGACTACAGGCGCCCGCCACCACGCCCGGCTAATTTTTTGTATTTTTAGTAGAGACAGGGTTTCACCGTGGTCTCGATCTCCTGACCTCGTGATCCGCCCGCCTCGGCCTCCCAAAGTGTGTTTTTCAACTGAATTGTTCAAGTGTTAAATATCTATATGTCCAAATAAATAATACTTACTAAAAATGATGGACTATAAGGTGTGTTTGAAAATATTGAAAGCATTAGCTGTGATAGAATGTTTAGGATGAATTTGTGGTATATACTTAGAAACCTGTTATTAAAGAGGAAGCAACAGTAACTCAGAAAAAACAAGTACTATTAAAAAAGAAATAAAAGCAGTATAGTCTCAAGCTCAGCTAACAAATTACCAGATTATGTGCTATAACTAAGTTTAGACACCAGTGAAGCAAGGTATGTTTGTGTTTGTGTATGCCTGTCTGTCACTGGGAATGATTGAGAGAGTTGAATATCATCGTTCATAAAAGAACTTAATACATAAGACAAAAAAATCAAGAAATAGTAGTATAAGCATGTTATTTTTTCAAATTATCATTGTTGAACTACTTAACAGAAAAGCAGTTTGTTGCCCCTGGACAATATTTCCCTCTGGGGACTAACAGCTAGTATTTAAGCTATGTTCAAGCCTTCCCTTAATAAAAGTAAAAGTTAAATAAAACTTTAAAAAATTACAATAAGTGATTACTTAGTGAAGGCTGTGGATAGTGAATATGGACTTGTGGCTTGGAGTTAAATTTTCAATAACAGTTTAATACGTAGAATTTAAAAGCAATATATCTAAAACAATTTTAATGGATGGGAAGATGATATAATCCGAAAAATTGTTACAAGCCTCAAATGGCTCTGGGGATGACAAAGACGTAGTCTTTACTTCATTTAACTAATTAAATATTTTTGGCGTATATACCCTTCTTCTTATAGAATAATGTAATTCAAAGTTTCAAGAGTCCTTAAAAACAATCTGGCCCAGTCCCGTCTTCTATTCATGAGGAAACTTGTCCAGCAAGCAAATAACAGCACTGAGCCTGGAACCCAGTTATTCTGAATCTTATCCCAGTGATCTTTTGAAATATCACTGTGATTATTGAGGTTACTTCCATTTTTTGAAGAGGGTCTTCTCAGTAGCAAAATATAAAGGTCCAACATCAAAGTAGAATAAGGTTTTCTATAAGGGGAAAGTATATTTTGAGAAATCTGTAGTGGGTATATACTTTAAGAAATTTCAGTGAAAGACATTTCCAAATTAATCTGTATAACTGTGGACTCTCAGGCTATGGAAGAGATACTTCAGTAAGTGAAATGATGATACATTAGCTACCTGGCTTTTATTTCAGAGGATTTCTGCCTAATGTAAGCATTATATTTATGGTTAGAATCATCACTAGTGGAAAGTCTTTTAAAATGCGGAGCAACTGTGTACCTTAGCTGACTCTCCATCATTCCTCAACATCCTCTTTAATGTGGTATTATGATGGAAACAGTGTCTAAATCAACCATTGGGTAGGTGAGTATGGTCTAAATAAGGGATTCCATCCTATACATGTCTGTCTCTTGTTTAATAGATGTAGCTTCCCGAATACATCATCTGGGTCCCTTATATCTTCTCTTCTTTTGCACTGTTCTATTCATATTTTCAGATGCTTGGCACAAATAATCTAATGATAAAAACCAAGCAACACATGTTTTCTCATCCTTCCTAGCAGATTACTTACTGCAATCTCCAGTCAAGTTTGAAAGATATCACCTATAGGAATGAAAATCTGTTTTTACTGTTAGAGTATAAAGCTGGTAAAAGTAAATCCAGCAAATTAATTTGATTGACTGATGTGATATGAATTTTCATTACCCAAGAAGAACCTACAGGCTAGCTACCATAATCACAGGACATATAGATGAGCCGTACCATGCATTTGACATATAAACTGTCTTGTATGGTCAATAATCTTTTCTATCCAATTGAGCTGTAGTGTCCTTGTGGGCAGAGACCTTGACCCAAAACTCTTTGTATTTTGCATTTTACCAATTGAATCATGGACAGTCAACAAATATCTATTGACTGATTGAACGTTAAGATTTTACTGTATGCCATTTTCCTTTAAAATTATTGGCATATTGCTTTCTGAGGAAGCCTGTTTTATCTCTTGCTTTCATTTCTGTTTCCCACTTCCTCGCCATTGTGATTGACTGCACCCCTCATTAGCTGATTGTAGAGTTAGGAAACTCTCAACTCTACAGATGGGAACTGCGGATGATCCTTTTTAAAAATCTCTGCCTTAAGAATGGTAGCACTCTAAATAATAATTAGCAAGAAAGAAAATGTTTATACTGTTCTTACACTTAGGAGGAAAGACACTTATTCACAGTTATGCTATCACAAAAAACTTCTGAATTAACACTAGCGCAACGTAGCCTTCCGACAAAGTCTCAGCTCTGAAACCTGTGCTATCCTTTACAGTATGAGTATTACAGATTCTGCACCTTGGCTTACTGGCACCTGTCTTCACTTCTGCAGAAGGACAACATGAAAAGCCAAGTTAGAGAGAAAGGACTCACCATCAGGATGTTATGTCACACTTTAAAAGACACAATACTTTTAGAAGAGTTCATTACCTTTAGAAACGAGTTCAGTATTTGAAGTATGAAGACATAGATTTAAATACTGGGTCTATTGATTTCCAGGTATTTAACCTTGGACAAGTTTCATAGCCTCTCATATTCTAATTTCCAAGGCTCTAATTTTGTAGAGGATGATGATGCCTGACTCCCAGCCATGTTTTAAGGATTAAATGAGAAGTGAATGTAAGATCACATGGCAGGTCCACAAGAGATGTTAGCTACCTTTATTCTTTCATTTACATATCAGCTATTGATTGGCTGCCTGCTCTGGTGGTTCACTATTCTATGTGCCTCTTAAATGCCAGTCAAGAATACAAAGATTCCTACCTTCATAAAGTCAAAAATCTATTTGGTGGGGGCCAGGAGGTAGAATTTGAATCCAAGTTTAAACAACGATGATAGTTAATGCTGACATACAAAACAAGCCAGTTGACCTTCACAGCACACTTGTGAGAAAGATAGGGCTTCTGGCATGATCCCTAACCTACAAACAAGCAAACATGTTTACAGAGATTAAGTGTGTCTTTCCCAAAGTTAGGTAATTTGTAGTAAATCCAGGAAGAACTCAGTGTGCATGAATCCATGTTTTCCCACTCTGTCTTGCTGCCATGAGGCCTTGAAAAATATATTCTATTGGAAGTATTCTTAGTAACTAGAGATGTAGTCAACTTGCTAACCAGAGGAGAAAAGCAAAAAGGTAAAATAAATATTATGTCCTTCGGGGGATTGCATTTTAAGCAGATCTTCATACAGGAAAATAAAATCTTTTTAGGTATTTCCCTTGTTGAAAGTCATTCTCACCCTCCTCGTAGCCTTCAGAATCAAGTCCAGAATCTTTTTTTTTTTTTTTTTAGATGGAGTCTTGCTCGTTGCCCAGGCTGAGGTGCAGTGGTGTGATCTCGGCTCACTGCAACCTCCGCCTCTCGGGTTCAAGCCATTCTCCTGCCTCAGCCTCCTGAGTAGCTGGGACTACAGGCGTGTGCCACCACACCCAGCTAATTTTTTCTATTTTTAGTAGAGATGGGGTTTTGCCGTGTTAGCCAGGATGGTCTTGATCTCATGACCTCGTGATCTACCCACCTCTGCCTCCCAAAGTGCTGGGATTACAGGCATGAGCCACCGTGCCTGGCCTCAAGTCCAGAATCTTTAATATACCTTCAAAGGTGATTGGAGACCAGGCTCGTGATTTACCTTCCAGCCTCTTTCCCCCTCAGTCTGTAACTCCCAAACTCAGGCTGCACTGTGCTGTCTTTGACAAAGATAGCTGTGACGTTTCAACTTTGTGCCAGTACCTAAGCTCAGTGCTTTCCAGGCATTCTCACTAATCCTTACCATAAGTTTGGCAGATACGTATATTGCTGCTATTTTATAGATGGACCACACAGGTGGAGAATGGGAAGTCTAGGAATAGAGCACAGGTTAGATTCGGCAGAGTACGCTTTTCATTATCTTGCACTGCTATAACTTGAAGGTTCTCACAGCTTTTTGCCAGTTTGTTTTCCTTGTCACTTGGCTCAGAATGGCCTTCCTCCCTCTTATTTATCCTTTAAGAATCAGTTCAAAATGGTAGCCCCTTTGAGGAGCTTTCTTGAAACTCCTGCCCTACCGTACCTCCCAGCTCAGTTCAGTGATAATCTTTTGCTTCCTTAACATCTTGTTCTTAATAAACTTACTACACACATTGCACCATATTATAATTACTGGGTTTATTAGCACCTCTTGCCAAGTAAACGGTGAGCTCCTTGAGGACAAGACCCACACCTCCCTAACCTCTGCAAACCCAACACCTAGCACTGTCCCTGCCACATGGTAAACACAATTACTTTTTTTGTTGAGCTGAATTAGTACTGTTTGGATACCAGCAACATTTTAATTCAGCAGAGTGTCCAAAACAGATAAATACATGCATGTAGATTCTTGGAAATCAGGACTCTTAAGGGAAAACTGACTCATGCTTTTGTTTTCAGCACTTTGTACTGAGGTCTTCAGTGTGACTGTTAGTCTGAGAATTGTTTGAAGGGTTGAGGGAAGTTTTGTTCTGTGCAAGAATGTGAAAAAAAAAAAAAAAAAAAAACACCCTGTACAATTCTTGGTTATTCATCTCCTCCTGGCTCAATGAGAGAAAGCAACCGAGGCCTGTTTTATTGTGTGGCTTCCTTCTTAGGATTTATGAGTCTCATTCTTGGGCAGGATCTCAAAATGAGTGCTGAGTACACTACCTTTGCTACAGCCACCGTTGGATAAGCCAGAGAGAGCTCACAGCTGCAGGGGAGATCTATTGCCACCATAACTCTTGGCTCATCCTGCAGCTTTCTTTTTGACTCTGACAGAAAAATTGAAATTATGAAACTTTGTATCCTGCACCACAGTCCCACATGAGATTCATGAATCTTCAGCTCCCTTCAGAAAACCTGATGCTTTGGTTACCACTGCCCACTGACAAATGACTGTCCATGACCCCATTGTTTCTGATTAGCAGAGGTGAACCTTACCTACCTGAATGTAAATAAATGCCAATAGGATTCTTGAAATTCTTCATCCTTAAAAATCCACAGCCCTTAATAGAACATGCACTGTAAATACTATCATATCATGAACTAAATCTTTATCATGTAGTTGGATGCATTTCCTAACCTAATTTTAATTGCTTCAAGAAACTGCTTAACATTGTAAATCAATCCCGAGGTCCGAGATGACATTTCTCTCACAAAATTAATTATTAATACCCTGATCATTTGCTTAAGACATTAATAGTTTTCATTGATCAGCACATCCTGTTTATCTAAAATGGCCTAATCACCATGCATGTCAGAAGAGTATCTGAACTGCCACATCAGCAGATCAGAAGAGTCCCTTTTGTCTTCACAATATATTAAGTCCAGCTTTATCAGAAACTAAGCTATTTAAGGGCACAAAAGAAAGGCAAGTTCTCTAATGATGTTTGTTCATTTTCTATTAGCTCCCTGGTGAACATACAGGCTTTGCAGTGATCACATGGTTTAAATTAACGCTAAGAGCCCATTATTAAATAGCTTGTGTTGGCCCATGTTTTCATGTAAGCCTGTGTTTGCTCACAGTGTTTTTCTTATAAGTGGGAGTAAGATGAGAAACTCCAGGTTATTTTCAGCTTAAAAATATTGGGGCTCCCATAGTGTGTACATATATCAATACATCACATTGTATACCATAAATATATACAATTATTATTTGTCAATTTAAAAATAATATAAATGTAATATATTTTTTACGTGAAAGCTAAAATAACACTGAGACCACAGTAATATCTGGCAATGTAGGGTGCTGTAGAGTTTTCAAAGAAGTTTCATTTACTTAACCAGGAGATTTCCCTTGAAACAAGATTTAGAGAGAGGCTAGGTGGAGTGGTCTACCTAGGACCACATAACGAGTTCCTGCCAGAGTTGTAAATAGAATGAGGTCTCCCAGTTCCCTAGATTTCTGGTGTATTTGATTAACTGATGAATAGGTAGCACCCTGTTCATCTTTCAGACCCCAAGGGAAGCTCACCTCCTTTATGAAGATTGCGAAACAAAAAGTTTCCTCCTTCCTTGGTAATGGGATGTCATATTGCAATTATATGAAATTCTCGGTAACAGCCCCTACTGCATAAAGAGACTCTAGAGGATAGAGATGGTGTCTTGTTCCTCTTGATGGGCCCAGTGCTTCACCTTGCGTCTGGCAAGCAGAAGATGCTTCATATATACATTCACACATGGCGGGCTGGCAGGATGGGTGGGAGAAGGGATGAGTGGATGAGAGGAACTACAGTTGAGAGTTCTGTTTTACTAACTTCATGTTGCAATCCTTCAGCACCAGAGGGAAATTTGGCTTTACTTGAGTCATACAGTGTTTATTTTTTTTTTCTCTTGAGACAGGGTCTCCCTCTGTTGCCCAGGCTGGAATGCAGTGGAGTGATTATGGCTCACTGCAGCCTCAAACTCCTGGGTTGAAGCAATCCTCCTGTCTTAGCCTCCTGAGTAGCAGGGACTATCGGCGTGCACCACCATGCTAGGCTGATTTTTAAAAATTTTCTGTAAAGGTGGGGGTCTCGCTATGTTGCCCAGGCTGCTCTTGAACTCCTGGCCTCAAGAGATCCTCCCATCTTGGCCTTCCAAAGTTCTGGGATTACAGGTGTGAACTACTGCACCTGGTCTTAAAAAGTATTTTAAACTAATTTTCAATACTTAAAACTTAGGAGATTTTCAAAATACAGTAATATTTTCAACTTTTCTTTGAAAAGTTGTAGATGCCCCTGTAACCCTGGATCTGTGTTCCACATTATCCATCTGCTTGAGCTGAGAGGCACCTGTTCCCTTAAGCAAGGACATTCCCCAGAATAACAGTGTCTGCCCACAGCTTCACTCAGTTACTTACTTTGTAGCTTTTGGTAAAGGTAATGAGTAGCCTCTCTTTACTGCAGAATTCTCCTAATTCAGTATTCTTGGCTAACAGAAGTATTAGTGTTCCTAATCATGTTCTGGATATATCCAAATGAACCTAGTAGGCAGCTACTGATAGCTGGTTGGATTTCTCTCATTAGGCACTGGAGCTGCATACATCTATGGCATGTTAGAAGTGAAACATGGGGCAAAGGGGAAAAAAAAGTTTGAATTAATGGGGTAGTCACAATTTTCCCACACGATATAACTCCGTTGGAAAAATTGGGAATTTCTACCTGAGGTCCACCAATGTTAAGCCTATCTTGTTCTGTGGCAGTTCTGTATTTGCTTTTTTTTAACTAATTGGAAAATACATAAGAACAGGGTCTGGACACAGAGGGACCTTGCAAAGCATAGTGCATTCCCCTGCCTTCAGGTTGGTTCATGCCTAATCAGAAACTGTTCTTGTCTTCACCCAGAAGCCACAGGAACACCTCAGCTCCAATCCCTGCCCAATTATTATTTGCAAGAAAACAATAGGAGGCTTATTTGCTTTATATTCATAATTTAACATGTCCCTTTCTTCCCCTCCAATGGTACCTTCCCAAAAGTGAGTTTTATTGATATTCAAGTAAAGATAAACTTGCAGAGACCACAAGGAGAAATATTCCCAAATCTCATTGTAATGTCTCTTCTTTCCCACAGATTAAAGGTTATACAAAACTTAAAAGAAGCAGCGATTCTATTCACTTGTTATTGGACTTGAAACTCCCTTTGACCTCGGAAACTGAAGATGAAGTTGCCATGGGAACTGCTGGTACTGCAATCATTCATGTTGTGCCTTGCAGGTAGAGTGTCATTTTAAAACTTTTTGATTTAGAAATGTCACTGTATTTCACACTAATTCAAAAGTGGGCCTTCACTTTAGATGGCAATGATAAAATCGCAAGAGTATATGCTACTATGGCTAGCATTTGCTGACTGTTGAATATACCTTCCTGATGGTCTTTTAGTGACTCTTTTCATGGTGTTGTATCCAGAGACAGACACCGATGTTTCACCTGTCTATCTGGTCCTTTTAGAGTCGTTTGAGCCATTATTTAGTTTGAAAGTTGTTATTTTTGCTTATCCCAGTGCCCAACCGCACAGCGATATTGGGCAATAAAACTGATAATATAGTCTGGAGTGTTGCCTACTTTCATTTCAGTGGATGGACGTTTATCTGGATAGCTCTTTCATTGTCTTTGTTGATATCACTCCATCTTCTGATAGTGAGTCTCTTTTTCATTTCAATGTACTACAGTTTAGTAGGAACTAGAAAGCAAAACACAGGAGGTTTTTACCATATACTCATGGCCAACTACTAGAAAAGGGATTTGAAAAGTTCAAACATGGCTGGGCGCGGTGGCTCACGCCATTAATCCCAGCACTTTGGGAGGCTGAGGTTGGTGGATCACCCGAGGTCAGAAGTTCAGACCAGCTTGAGCAACAGTTCGAGACCAGCCTGAGTAACATGGGGAAACCTCATCTCTACTAAAAATACAAAATTAGCCAGGTGCAGTGGTGCATGCCTGTAATCCCAGCTACTTGGGGAGCTGAGGCAGGAGAATTGCTTGAACCCAGACGGCGGAGGTTGCAGTGAGTTGAGATCGCGCCATTGCACTCCAGCCTGGGCAACAGAGTGAGGTTTGGTCTCAAAAAAATAAAAAAAGAAAACTTCACACATACTCTGCATTGCTTTCTCCATTTTCTGGAAGAGATGAGTCTAGCAGTTGACATACATAATTCAAGTGCTGATGCATTAGAAGTCCAGCATGCACCGGGAATTGGTTTGCAGCTTGGGCTGCTGTGTATCATTCCAGGCCCCTTTGAAAGGAGTCTAGTTGACTTGTTTTGTTATTCAGAGTGTCAAGTCCAAGAGGGATATCTGAATATATTTACATTTTTACAACATGAAGCAAAAATGACGTTTGGATCACCATTACTTTGATTTATGCATTCACTCAAATAACATTACTGAGTACCGTGTAACAAGCCAGCCCTGTACTGGGATCTGGGAATATAATCCTGATCAAAACAGACATGCTGCTGCTCTCTTAGAGCTCTATTAACTGAGTCCTGTAACTTCTGACAACTTGTTATAGTAGATTATTTGCAATTGCTATAAAATCAAAAATAATAATGGTAGTACTAATATGCATAGATCACTTATTCTATGCTAGGCACTATGCTAAGCCCTTGGTATCCTTTATCTAATTTCTTTCTTCCACGACCCTTAAGAAGTAAGCATTTATTATTTATTTTACTGTATTAACTATGAATATTAATATTATTACTGAAGCATCAAGAAGTTAAGAAACTTACACAAATTCACAAAGCCAGTAAGTGGTCGAGCTAAGATTTAAACTTAAGCCGACTATAGTCTTGCCTGTTCATAGTATATGGTCTTTTAGTTGTCTTGCGGATTTGGCAAGTTTATGATTGCAAATTTAGTTTTGAGATTTTTGTTTTCATTCTTCCTATGTTTTTCTAAATGTAGACCCTCATTTACTTATACATCTTTTAATAGTCTACCTTCATGTTTCAAACTTCTTGCCTTAGTTGAGTTCACAACATCTTCCCCACTGCATGACTGTGAACATCTTGGCATCCCTCTTAGTGATATTATTTATTTCCCCCATCTGGTCAGAACCTTCATCTTCCTCCCAGCAGTATGCCCAGGCTCTAATACCTCAGTTGTTTTTCTCTGGGACCTTGACCCTCCTAAGGGATTCGACTGATACTTTAGAGTTTTAACTTCTCTTAATGACTCTGGTATAAACGTACTCTTTAAGCCATAAAGCAGTGAATTGATTTCTCGTATTCGGCTACAGCAAAATGTTTATTTAACCCAATGTGCTAAGTAAATATCAAGATATGAAAGGGTTGAAAATCAAGGAAGCCACTACTCTCTTTTGTAGTGTTTTGAAAAACTTGGGGGAATTCTCACCTAAGGTGTGTGTGTAACTATATCTTTTTTATTCACTTAGCTTTTTATAGAGAATCAGTGTATTGATTGTGAGACTTTTTTGTGACCTGTTTTACATGGCATCAATATTCCCTTACCATATGCCTTCTTCAGTGTAGGTAAAGTCAAGCTTTAATTAATGTTTTTGTTTTCTTGCTATTTGTCTTGATTTCATTAATTTACATAGCACTCCACTCTCTGAATTTTGATTTTTTAAACTGCTTTAGGCCAGGCATGGTGGCTCATGCCTGTAACCCCAGCAGTTTGGGAGGCCGAGGTGGGTGGATAACCTGAGGTCAGGAGTTACAGACCAGCCTGACCAACATGAAGAAACCGTGTCTCTACTAAAAATATAAAATTAGCCGGGCATGGTGGTTCATGCCTGTAATCCCAGCTACTTGGAGGCTAAGGCAGGAGAATCGCCTGAACCAGGGAGGCGGAGGTTTCAGTGAGCCGAGATCACACCACTGCACTCCAGCCTGGGCAACAAGAGTGAAACTCCATCTCACCAAAAACAAAAAACAAAAACAACACAAAACAAAAAACTGCTCATTCTTTTCCTTTTGTATATGATCCATAACTTTTCTATACATCTTTAGTCTGAGGTTTCTTGGTGAGTTTTTGGCAAGGAGTATATTTACACCTGTTATGTTTACCATAATTAGTGAATCTCACGTATGCCTTTTCCTGATCTTTTTTTCCCCAAGTAAGACAGGACCCAAATATACAAGCAGGCTAATCCTGCAAGGGATGCATCTGATAAGATCTGTTAATTATTTGAGGGCATTTATTAGTACTTTATGGTACAATGGGAATGTTCTTTTTTGCCAAATAACTCAGTGTCTGGCAATGATTTTCTAATAAAACAAAACTATTGATGCCAATAATCTAAAAATTCAGTCACTATGAAAATTGGCTTCATTATTCTTCTTCTTAACCAATTTAAACTCAAGATCATAAAACCCTGCTACCCAAAAAAGCAAGGAAGCTAACAAATGAGTAAAATGCTCTTATAGAAGTAAAAGTGTACAGTGCAACAGGGAATGCTAGTGACTGTGGAAAACTAGAAAACAACATGCCCCACTAAAATATTATCTGTGCCCGGCTCTAATCCTTTGTGACAGGTCTCCCAGTTTTTTGTTTTTAATCTATAATCTCCTAATTCTCTAGGATTTCCATAAGGTTAATGAATAAAATTTAAATTGGTTTTAAAAGTAAAAATAAAGAGTCTGTATAAAGCAAACCAAAATGGTCTGCAGGCTAGATGCAGTTCCTAGTCCACCACTTTGTGACACTTTATTTCAAATGTTTGCTTTACAATAAGCTATTGTATATTTTAAAATAGGTAGAAGAGAAGAATTCTAATATTTCTACCATAAAGAAAAAGAAATATTTAAGGTGTTGGGTTATCCCAATTATACTGATTTGATCTTTTCAAATTATATGAATATGTTAAATTATCATATGTATCACCAAAATATGTACGTCTGTTATATAAAAATAAAAAGTAATTTAAAAAATAAGACCAGGCACAGTGGCTCACGCCTGTAATCTCAGCACTTTGGGAGGCCAAAGTAGGTGGACCACTTGAGGCCAGGAGTTCAAGACCAGTGTGGCCAACATGATGAAACCCCGTCTCTAATAAAACACAAAAATTAGCTGGGCATGGTGGTACACCTCTGTAATCGCAGCTACTCGGGAGGCTGAGGCATGAGAATCGCTTGAACCCGGGAGGCAGAGGTTACAGTGAGCTGAGATTGTGCCACTGCACTCCAGTCTGGGTGACAGAGCCAGACTCTGTCTCAAAAAAATAAAAATAAATAAATAAATAAATACATACATACATACATACATACATACATAAATAAAATGATACTGCATACACTTAGGCCTTAGGGCTTTTATACTAACTTTCTTTTGTCAAGAATGCTCTTGCTTTAAATGTCCCCAGGACTCACCCTCTAACCTTCTTTAAATCTGTGCTCAAATGTCACCTAATTGGTTAGGCTTTTCCTGAACACAGTAAATACATTAAAATAGCAATATTTATTTTGACCAACATCTTCTATGCTTTTATTGCTTGATTTTTCTTCAGAGCTCTCATCAATATCTGAATAATGATATATTTTGCTTTCTTCTTCTTTTTTTTTTTTTTTTTTTTTTGGTGAGATGGAGTCTTGCTCTGCCACCCAGCCTGGAGTGCAGGGGCGTGATCTCGGCTCACTGCAATTTCCATCTCCTGGGTTCATACCATTCTCCTGCATCAGCCTCCCAAGTAGCTGGGACTACAGGCACGTGCCACCATGCCCGGCTAATTTTTTTGTATTTTTAGTAGAGACGGGGTTTCACCATGTTAGCCAGGATGGTCTCGATCTCCTGACCTTGTGATCTGCCCACCTCGACCTCCCAGAGTGCTGGGATTACAGGCATGAGCCACCGCGCCCAGCCGCTTTCTTCTTTTTATACAAGATATCTTTCCCTACTAGACTGTAAGGTTTATTTGGATAGATATTTCTGTCCTTTTAGTTCACTGCTATATTCCCAGCATCTGGGAAATGCCTGGCACATAGTGCAATTCAATAAATATCAAATGAATTCATGCTACAACCTGGCTGGTAATGAGCGAAAGAAACTAGACCTCCAATTTCAAGCTGTACTATAGACCCTGGGTGCTTTGTAGTCACCTTGATGCTAACTCTATGGACTAGCCATCCTATGATGCTAATCCATACACATTTTTAAAAATTAGATGTAAATATCTAAAGTATTAAAATTGGTTTGTGTGCCTTGAAGTCTATATCTTGGTGCAACACTGCCTCTCCCATTTTTTTTTTATTACTGTTTTTTTTTTTTTTTTTTTTTTTTTTTGAGATGGAGTCTTGCTCTGTCTTCCAGGCTGGAGTGCAGTGGCGTGATCTTGGCTCACTGCAACCTCTACCTCCCAGGTTCAAGCTATTCTACTGCCTCAGTCTCCTGAGGAGCTGGGATTACAGGTGCCCACCACCACACCCAGCTAATTTTTGTATTTCTAGTAGAGATGGGGTTTTGCCATGTGGGCCAGGCTGATCTCAAACCTTGACCTCAAATGATCCACCTGTCTTGCCCTCCAAAAGTGCTGAGATTATAGGCATGAGCCACCACACTGGGTCACGCCTCGCCCATTAACTGGGGTAGAACTGTTCCCCTTTTGTATTTTTCTGCCTCAAGTCTTTATCTGAGTCACATGCAAGGAAAACTATGCGGAAGTTAACCCTGTCCTTAGGGGCAGCCCTCAGCTAAGGGGGCATGAGAATCAGTAGATAAATGCCTCTGTCTCCTGTCCTTTGGGAAGTCAATTCTTAGGCACATTTAACATAATTTCTTAGAGGTTCACGGTTGGATTGAGTCTCAGTTTCCCACAATAGCTCCTTCTACTTTTTTCTTCCTTACTTCTGCTTCTTGATATCACCTCCTAAATAAACTAAACTGCTTGGAAGTCCTGCTCTTAGCCTCTACTTTTAGGGGAGTCCAAACCAGCTAATAGCAGAGAGGCAGCTTAGTTTTGGTCATGTCAGTAATTAGAAAAAAACCAGGTGGGAAAAAACAGCTTTAACAGAGATGACTGGAGAGTTGACTGTGTATGTATTAATAGATCTATATATGTATGTGTATGCATGTATTTGCATAATACATGCTCACAAACCACTGTGTCGTTATATCTATAAATATTATGTGGGTCCTGCAATTAGGGAGTTTTACTTTTTTTAGTATTTGCTTGTTTTATTATTAACCAGATGTTGAGCAAGTCATTTTACCTAAGATTCAGCTTATACTTCTGTACAATGAAGGAGTTGAACAGATGGTTTTAGAGTCCTGTTCAATTCCAATAATTTACAATTCTATCTGTACACATAGTTTGAGAGGAAGATATGTATGCCAATAGGGTTAGAGCTCAGCCTGGAGTTCTATTCAACTAATATGAAATTTCACATAGGTCATATGCTTTACCATGTGCTATCGATTCTGTTCACACTGGCAGCATTTGAAAGAAAGAAGAAAATGGCTGCTCCATATGTTTATGTGCAGCAAGAGGCGTGAAGACATTTAAAAACTCTCTGTGAATGAGCGCAAAAATTTATGCTTGATACATTCTCAGTTGATCTAGGTTTTAAGGAGGCTAAATTTATTCCCATCTCTGTGGTACAGTTTACCAACTTCAGCAATTAATCTCTTTTTGAGAAAGTGCATCCTCTCCAAATGCAAGCATTTGTTGATTTGCTCACAAAATCTATGTCGTTATATCTGCATCTGGGGGCATGTGGTGGAGAAAGTTCTTGTATAATTCACAGGAGACATATTCTGAGATGGGTGAGTGTTCACAAAAAAGTAGAGCAAGGAAGACCCTTGGATTTAATGGTCAATCACAGGATATAGCTTGAATCTATGATAGAAAAAAATATATACAAACCTGCAATCAGAACACATACAAAGAATGCTCATTGGTCTTCAGAAGGCTTTTGAGGCTCAGGAAGTCTCATCACTAAGCCTGAAGTAGGCTGTCGAAAGTTTGGGCTTATTCTAAGTCTGAGAGCACAAATACACAAAAGAGGAATTCCCAGTATTTGTTAATGTTGATGATAGGACCCAATGAGCACCATTTTTCTACCTACTCAGAATATTTCATTAAAGCACACGACCAACCCTCAAGCATCCTCCCTTTTATCCCCACCAGGATGGAGAGCACACAGAAGTTCATTTCAAGGCTTGACCTCACTGCACAGCAAGGTATAATATTTCAATTCCCAAGATTCTCACATTTTCCCCTGGAATAAACAGAGACACAGGCAACAGTCAAATAATTCACACTTCTACCCATGTATTCAACCTAGTACTACCCTATTCTTGCAAAAGTAACAAATATTCAATTAAGACCAATAGAGAGCTGAGTGTTCGTTTTCATTTAGTTACTGCAAAGCATAGTCCTATATTTTATTGTGTCTGTTTGTAAGAAAATGACTTCCCAGTGTATTTACAATCATGCTGACCAAAGCCAAAGCATGGATTTCCTGTTTGCTCTGTGCTCTCTCATAACTATGGCCATAAAATGAAGCCCACGTGGTAGAAAGACTTAGTCAAGAAGACAGCTAATAACTAGATTAAAAAGCAGTGACTCCATTGATGGAAGTTAAGGAAAAAAATCAGGGAAGTATACCCAGAAAATAAAAAATAGCAAATGCAAAACCTCTTTTCAACATAAATTTAAGTATTTCAATCCATTTCACAGTGGGAAAATGTTAATCAGTAATGAAGATGTTGAGGTAAATAGAGGAACTGACATCGATTTTATATCCCCATAGGCATGGACGTACAGTAGCAAGCATACAACCCAAAAGTTATTAGAAATATTCAGTTTAAGACCTCTTCTGAAGCAAAATTGTTAATGAGTCCATTAGATATGCTCAGCCATGCTGGATGTCTTAACTATAAATAAAACTCCCTTACTGATAGAGTCTAGGACATACTGTATCTAGAAAAAAAATGGAAGAACTCTTTTGAATGAAACAATTTAGGAAGACAGGAAAAAAACAGACAAGTGAAAATCCAATTATGTATACCTAATGTCAACCTGTGTGATCATTCTCTGTTTAAATGTGGGATCAGTGATGCTGCCTCAAAGCTTGAGGATGACGGGAGCAGGAACAGTCTGGCAGTTGGTATCTTGCCAAAAACACCAGCTGGAGACACTGCAGAGCTGAAAGTCGAGAATATGGACTCCAAAATTACATAGATAGGTCTGCCACTTATGAGTTGTGTGATAAAGGTACGTCATCCCCCTAGGTCATGGGTTTCTTTTTTTTGTCTGTAAAACAGGCAAAATAACTGTATTTACTTCTTTAGTCTATCTGTAAGGATTGAGAACATGCATATATTCTTTGCACTTGGTGCAGCATCTGATACTTAGCAAACCCACTGATTAATGAGCTATTATTCATTGAGTAATTTAACATGTTGGAGGTTCCATATGTGGGAACTATGTTTAACTTAGAACTAAGCTATTTAATATATATGTTAAATGTTAAATGTATGTTAATGTATATGTTAAATGTTTAATAGCTTAGTTCAAAGGTAAACATAGTTCCTGTTGTGGCAATGATAATGATTCTGGTGACAATGATGTTGGTGATGATGTTGCCATATTAGTTTCTTAGAACATTAGTTTCTGGCCATTCTTCAGTGGTCGAAGGTTGTAGAACAGGGTTTACAGCACATCTGGACCTTATCTATACATTGGTGTTACAATAATAAATACCTATGAAGAACAAATACCTAAATTGGTTAAGCTTGTATGTGTATATGTGTGTGTGTGTGTGTGTGTATGTACATACATGTGTATGTACATGTAGTTGTGGGTAGAGCACTCAGGAAGGTCTGTCTTAGTACAGGACTAAGTAACAGTTGTTATTGATATCAGTTAATATCAGGACTAAGTATCAGTTGCTGTTAATATCATCATTAGCAGCAGCAGCAGCAGCAACAGCAGCAAACCAGTGGTGTTGGTGACAGCCAGAACATTTAGGGTCTGCCTCCTGGCAGCAAGGCAGCTGGGACAAGTGCCAATTAGAGACATCCATCTGGGGGCCTGGCAGTGGGAGAGAGCTGAGGAGGTGTCTATAATGGTACTTCCAGAAATGTATCAAGTTGTAAGAGGATAGGGTTCCAAACAGAGTAGGATCCAGTGGTTCAAAATGATGACTTTTTAAATGCATTTTACAACAACAACTAACATAAAGAAAATAGCACACAAAAGCCCTTAATGTTACTGTACTGGAATATGCTGCAGCACAGACTCCATTTTCTACCATAATCTTCCATTCCTTTCCACACGCGAACTCCCCTTGCTGATTTTAATCAGATATTTCACCTGAATGAAGAAACTTTATTGGATGATGTAGCCCCACTTAATAATGACCTTAATTCATTCAGTCCTTGTGAGTCTATAAGGTATTTGCTGAACACTCTATTTAAGAAGGCTGTTAGGAATTAGAGACAACTGCAATAATAATAGTAAGAGTAAAAAGTTATTGGGCATTTATATGCCAGATACAGCACCTCAGTTTTGTATGCACTATCACCCTTAAACTCAAAGCAACCCTCTGGGAGAGGTATTATCCTAAGTTCATAGATGAGGGGTTACATGACCTACTAACAAAACCAGAGTTTGTAGGAGTCCAAGGCAGCATTTAAATTTAGATCTGCCCAGGTCCAAAGCCTGGGCTTTTAATTGTCATGCTATGACGATAACTATTGAAATTGAGTACCTGTCTTCATAAAACTTACTTACCATCTTGTAAAATACTCTGAAACAATGGTTACCAAAATTTAGTTCATGAACCAGCAGCATCATTGTCACCTGGCAACTTATTAGAAATGAGGATTTTTGGGCTCAGGCTCAGACTTACAGAATTAGAATCTCTGCAAGTGGGTTGTCCTTGTTTTAACAAGCCCTCCAAGGGTTGTGTTTCTCCATCTTACCAGCCTGGGTTTCTACTCCAAGAAGACAAGGAAAGAGGGGAATTATTTCTCAGCTAACGTTATATATTAAGGACCCTGAGGTCAGACCAGAATCCATTTAGAATCCACTGGTCTGACCTCAGAGACTTTAATGTATAAGGGGATTCTGATGCTCAAGAAAGGTTGAGAGCCACATTAAGCACTCTTGAAAGACAAGGCAGAAATTATCAGTATCCCAATTTTACATATGAGAATCTGAGAGCAGACTAAACGTGCTCAAGGTTATATGGCTGACATAAACAGCAAAGCTGGACTCTAGATGTATTAGTCATGGTTGACTCAAAGAACAAGGTAAATACTGTTTTAACATATCCCCTTTAAGACTAACCTTCATAGAGGAGAGAATGTCAGAGTTTTGTATTTAGAAAAAACAGTGAAGACCAAAGTTTTTTTCTCTTGTAAAGTTTGTTCCAGAGAACCTGCAAATTGCATTGACCAAAACAGAAGTAATTTGTACACAAATGTTCGTAACAGGATTATTCATAATAGCCAAAAAGTGGGAAGAATCCAAATGTCTATCAATTGATAAATAAGTAAAAAATGTGGTAGTCCCATACAGTGGAATATTATTCAGCCATAAAAAGAAAGGAAGTACTGATACTGCAACATGGACAAACTTTGAAGATACCATGCTAAGCGAATGAAGCCAGAGACAAAGGCCACATATTGTATGATTCCATTTATGGACTATCCAGAATAGACAAAGCCATAGGGACAGAAAGTAGAATAGTATTTTCCCAGAGCAAGGATTGAAGGAGGATAAGGAACAACTGCTGTTGGATATGTGATTTCTTTTTAGGCTGATGAAAATATTCTGGCATTAGAAAGTGGTGGTGGTCACTCAACCTTGTGAGTATGCTAAAAATCACTTAACTGTACATTTTAAAAGGCTGAATTGTATGATGTGTGAATTATATCTCCATAAAAACAATTAAATATTCTGAGGAGAAAAAAAGTACTACTGTCTCCTGAGAGACACTGTCTGCTGTCAGGAAGTTAGAGTTGCTCAGAGCCAAATTTCCTGATACATGATAAACAGAATTACATAATTATAGTCCTATCCCAGTTCTCTTATTTTACAGACAAGTACACTGATTTGTCCAAAGTCCCACAGATAATGAGTGGCATAATCAGATTCCAAGTTTCCCAAACTGTCATCCCAATCTGTCTTCCACTCCTCTGTTAGGGAGCTTCCCAGTTGTGTGTTTTATAGTCATGGAAGGTGGCTGGGATGGGGCGGGGGGAGGTCAGTCACTGGTCTCTTAGCACCACCCTGCCCTGCAACAATGTGCAACTTCTTTAATTAGAGAAAAGGAATAAAGCACAAACCTTCCTTAGAGAGTGAACTCTCTCATGTTAATTCACCTGAGGTGTGATGTTGGATTCCACCCCAAGAGCAGGGAGACTTAAGACTTCTGGAGGGAGAAGGAGGGCAGCCTCTGTGGTGTGAGAGTGATCTTGAAGATGCAGGATAGGCAGTCACTTCACCTATTTTCAATTTTGTCCTAGATTGGCATCCCTAGGAAGCAGGATATCTTTTCATTTCCTGCCAAATCTCCTGGTGGCCAAAATTAAAAATCCATGTTGAGTCTGTAATTAAACTTCCCCCTACCTGAGGGTTATGTCCCAGACCAATGCTTTAAAAAGAGTTCTGATACAACAACAACAAGAACAACAACAAAAAGCAGTTTAATGGAGAAAGACTATCTGAAGAAAGAATGATGTCAAATAGATTTAAAACGTATGAATGCAGCAATATATATGTTGCTTGGGCTGCTTAAGTAAAAAGAGACAAAAATCAATCTAAACTCCCCAGTTTCAACTATATTGTTTCCACATGCATGACATCTATACCAGAAAAAAATGAACACAACTGGAAATGCATTCCTCTTGGAGTGGAAACAAATGTCAAAACAAACAACTCGGGATAAACTTGAGCTAGCGAAGAAAGCTTTGCTCTGCTCTTTTCTAAGGAGCTTTGAAGATCTGGCCATGGTTGACGGAACAACTCATTGCAGCAAATACGTTACTTCAACAGGGAGCATTTCACAGATTGTCAAAGTTGTGTTCTCATCTCATCCAGCCTATCTTGGGGGAGGATGAGAAAACCGAAGAGCAAAAAGATTAATTCATTTGCCCAAGTTCACATGGCTAACTGCTTTCAGATACTGGGAATGTTTGATTTACTTGAATCAAAATAGTAAGAATGTCTTCCTGAATTGTACTTGATAATGCTTTTCTAGTTACATTATAACATGTCTAAGCTCTATATAAATGAAAATGAATTTTATTAAGAGTGTTTTAGTATTTTATTGGCTCTGTCAAAAGATTTCACATAGTGGTTTTGGGGAACTTGATGAATGCCCTTGCAGTTTTGGATACAGTGGCAAATAATATTGGTAGAAGATAAGACTTTTTAAACTCTAGAACTTATAATTCCTTAGAAAATATTTACACATTGTTTATTAATTCATTTATGAATAAAATAACTGTTCATTCATTTAATAATTTGTTAAACACCTATGATATTATTGGGTACTGACAGATGTTGGGTGTACCGAGATATCTGTGATTTAGTCTGTGAACTTAAGGAGTTTATAATCTTGTGGGCTGACACAATTTGTTTCAAACTCTGTTCTGCCAGATTTAAGTGAGAAATCCAGGCAAAATACAATGTTTCTGTCAATGAACCATATTGTTACAATATCAGAAGCTGCTGCCTTGGTACAGCCCACAGTGGATAAGATCATGGTCCTGGGACTGAGAAAAATCTGGGTTCAAAACCTACCTCTAATTATAGTTGCTAAGTGTATGAGCTTGAGGAAATTGCTTAATTCTCTGAGAAAACATTTAAAATAGCCCAGTAACTGCCCTATAGTCAGCACTTAATAATGATGTCTATTGTAGTCATTTATTAATAGCAAAAGGGCATGGCCTCCTCTCCTTATCACTGAGCTCCAGTGCAAGTAAAACACTTCCATCTACTTTACCTTCAATGGGTCCTAAATTACATAATAGGAATAAAGAAAAAAGGAAAATTGTGGGAGTAGGAGGGAAAGAGAGAATGCCACAAGCTGCATGCCTTCTGGCCTTTCTGTCATTTTCCAGGTATCTATTCTTCCAAATAGGAGGGTCAAAAGTGATGGTGTTTAGCTTTGTTGTAAAGTTGACTAAGAATGGAATAGGTCTGCTGGGCGCAGTGGCTCATGCCTGTAATTCCAGCACTTTGTGAGGCTGAGGCGGGCAGATCACCTGAGGTCAGGAGATTGAGAACAGCCTGAGCAACATGGCGAAACCCCATCTGTACTAAAAATACAAAAATTAGCCAGGCATGATGGCAGGTGCTTGTAGTCCCAGCTCCTCAGGAGGCTGAGAATCACTTGAATTCAGGAGGTGGAGGTTGCAGTGAGCTGAGATCGTGCCACTGAACTCCAGCCTGGATGACAAAAGCAAAACTTCGTCTCAAAAAAAAAAAAAAAAGGGAACAGGTCACAGTTTCTCTCGCTATCAAATAATCATTTGCATTTAAGAGGAAGAAGGAAGAAAACAAGATTGATGCCTATTTTGTTTAATTATATTAGTCTTAGGGTAAAACTGTATCTTGTTCTCTACAGTGGTAGGTAGGTAGCTAGATAGGAAGTAGGTAGGTAGGTAGGTAGGTAGGTACGTTGGTAGATAGATAGATAGATAGATAGATAGATAGATAGAAAGAAAAAAATGTATATAAGCACTTTTTTCTGTATTTTTACCAAGTCTGTTGGGCAATCTGTTGATATTTGAACTACATAATTTTAGAAATAGAGGAAAATACTACATCACTCACCTAATATTTTGTCATTAACTACAAATAATTATTATTTTACCTCATGTTTTTACATCAAAACATGACTTAAAAGTCCTAGGCAAATTTTTCACTACTGATGATGGTAATGATTAAAAAGTCAGGAAACAACAGGTGCTGGAGAGGATGTGGAGAAATAGGAACACTTTTACACTGTTGGTGGGACTGTAAACTAGTTCAACCATTGTGGAAGTCAGTGTGGCGATTCCTCAGGGATCTAGAACTAGAAATACCATTTGACCCAGCCATCCCATTACTGGGTATATACCCAAAGGACTATAAATCATGCTGCTATAAAGACACATGCACACGTATGTTTATTGCGGCACTATTCACAATAGCGAAGACTTGGAACCAACCCAAATGTCCATCAGTGGTAGACTGGATTAAGAAAACGTGGCACATATACACCATGGAATACTATGCAGCCATAAAAAATGATGTGTTCATATCTTTTGTAGGGACATGGATGAAGCTGGAAACCATCATTCTCAGCAAACTATCGCAAGGACAAAAAACCAAACACTGCATGTTCTCACTCATAGGTGGGAGTTGAACAATGAGAACACATGGACACAGGAAGGGGAACATCACACTCCGGGGACTGTTGTGGGGTGGGGGGAGGGGGGAGGGACAGCATTAGGAGATACACCTAATGTTAAATGATGAGTTAATGGGTGCAGCACACCAACATGGCACATGTATACATATGTAACAAACCTGCACGTTGTGCACATGTACCCTAAAACTTAAAGTATAATAAAAAAAAAAAAAGAAAAGTAACCCAATACACAGGGGAAAAAAAAAGCTAATGAGGCTAGGCTCAGTGTTTCTAGGAATGATGTAACTAGAACTATGTGACTTTTATCATATATTTCATCAATAAAGATAATAAATGCTTAAAAAAAAACAATAATTACCATCCTCCTTCCTCTCTGTTAAATGCTTCAAATACATTATATAATTTATACTGGGCTCAGAGTAGCTCTAATATGGCTAATATTGGTACCTCTGTACCTCTGTATTATAGATGGGGCAACTAAATTGGGTTAAGTAAGTGGCTGAAGGGCACACAAGCATGGCCTCCCCAGAACCAGATACTTCCCACCTACTTTGTCCTAGTCAGCCTTAGCTTCAGACCCTACCGTGTTCCTTCCAGTGCAACATTCTCCATTTTTGTTGTTGTTGTTTTGTTTGTTTGTTTTTGAGATGGAGTCTTGCTCTTATTGCCCAGGCTGGAGTGCAATGGCACAATATTGGCTCACTGCAACCTCTGCCTCCCAGGTTCAAGCAATTCTCCTGCCTCAGCCTCCAGAGGAGCTGGGATTACAGGCACCCACCACCACACCTGGCTAGTTTTTGTATTGTTAGTAGAGATGGGATTTCACCATGTTGGCCAGGCTTGTCTTGAACCCCTGACCTCTTGATTTGCCTGCCTCAGCCTCCCAAAGTGCTGGGATTACAGGCGTGAGCCACCGCCTGCACCCCTCCACCAACACTCTTCTTTTTATAGTCTCTGTGCAGAAACTCAAACCATTTGTCCCCTGTCCCAGTGCCTCTTCAGTCTAGTCCTTCAATAGCTTCCTCCTCAGTTACTGATTTGCTACATGACTGTGGAGACAACCAGATTAAACTGTGTAGATGTCATTTCCCATTGCTTTATTTCTGTAACTGCAACCACAGTATAGTGATTTCTGCTTTCCCTCCAAGAAGACAACTGTCCTCCAACACCCAACGTTTTATCTCTGAATTGTTACCTTATTTACTCTGCAGCCCCTACAGGAGCAGTCATTACGTCTCCCCCTGACTTACTCTGGTACGTTCTTTCTCCCTTCCTCCTTCCCTCCTTTGATTTCTCAGTCTAATTATATCTTAGCTTAGAATATAAACTTATAGCTAATGAAATTTTCTTCAAACATGCCTTCAAACCCCAGCTGTTCATTTCCCTCTGAGTTAAAGTGAGTAAAGTTTTGATTATGTTTGTTTAAAATTCAGTAGGCTAATATATCCATATATTGAATGTATTCCATGTACATTATCTTCTGTACTTCGTTAAAGGCAAATGTGAAATTCTCTAACAACGTATTTCCTAGAAAAAAAATATGACACACCACTCTCAGGGGAATTATGATAATTCAAAGAACAAACCAAACCAAATTAAATTCACATCTTTTCTGAGCAAAAGAGTACATAATAAAAATGCAGAAGTATTGTTTGTTAGGGTCAACAGGTTTTGTTAGAACCTGATGTGATATTCTCTATAGAATTTTGTTGGGAAGTTATGAGGTACTGGTAAGACAGGCAAATATTATTTGCAGACAAATGATCCTTGCAAAATAAAAATTTTCAAGGGGAAATAAATTCTCCCTTATCCTCTTTAGTTCTTCAGCAGGGTTCTTGGACAACCTCTTTGGGAATGCTCTTCTCTCATTTACATGAAAACTTTAGTTTTAATGTGATACTTATCTAACTAGATATAACCAGACTTGAAGGTGATTCTCTAGATTTCTTATACCTCCCTTATGATTTCAGCTATGTGCTCGATTCAGTTGAATTTAAGAAGATTATCAATTGCATTTCATAATTGTTTATGGATTTCATATTATTTTAACTTGCTCTCCAGTTCAGTAAATAAATTTAAGAGGAAATCAATATTATGAATTTTTTTTCAGTTATTAGAAATTACTTTTGAGTTTTAGTCTTTTTCTTTCTTTCTTTTTTTTTTGCTATAATTGTAATAGAAACCCAAGGAGTCTAGAACCGTACTTGCTACCTTCTGGTTTTGTGACTTTGATCAAATCACTCTGCCTCTCAGGATTTCAGACTCTGCACAAGTAAATAATGAGATGGAGCAGAAGTGAGCTTTCTAGGTCAGCATTTCCAAAAATTTTATCATCTATTTTTGTCCAGTCTCTACACTCCCTGCATTATTATTCACTTTAATTTTTTATTAACTATGTTTTTTTTTTTTTTTTTTACTTGAAGGAACTTTATCACAGCAGTATCACTTGTTATAAGTAAAAAGTAGCCATAAAAATAAAGACAACAGAAACAAATGTATTAAAGTCTGGCGTGTTCTCAGAAGACTCTGTTCCTGAGCCTTGATAGTTCACCACAAATGTAAGACTGTCAAGTGTCAGAGAGGTTTTAAAGACATGCTGGCACCAAGTGAGAGTTTATTTTTAGTTTAATCAGAAGAACTCAAAGAGAATTAAGTGAAAGAGGAGTGACTTATTCTTAAGTGAGTTAGGTTTTGTTTGTTTGTTTGTTTTTTGAGACAGAGCCTTGCACTATTGTCTGGGCTGGAGTGCAGTGGTGTGATCTCGGCTCACTGCAACCTCTGCCTCCCAGGTTCAAGCGATTCTCCTGCCTCAGCCTCCAAGTAGCTGGGATTATAGGCTCTCACCACCATGCCCTACTAATTTTTTGTACTTTTAGTAGAGACGGGGTTTCACTGTGTTGGCCAGGCTGGTCTTGAATGTTTGACCTCGTGATCCACTTGCCTCGGCCTCCCAAAGTGCTAGGATTACAGGCGTGAGCCACCACGCCTGGCCATGAGTTAGTATTTTTTAATGCCTGATCTCTGTACAATCTAAAAATTATCTCCCATGCCAGTGTTGTGCATCTTGCATTTTTGGAAATGCTAATGTAAAGAGGAAGCATCTTCCAGCTCTAAAAAAAAATAAAAAAATAAAAAAAAGTGGATGCTGTAATGCCCCAATGTAATAATAATATATTCTGGCAACAGTGATCCAGATGAATCATATTTTTGTGTTTGATCAGTTTTTCTTTCTACATTTTTCATATATGTAAATATTTGTTGTGTATTTTAATTCATGTACTAGATAAAAGTTGATGTAAATCGGTTTGGGGCTAAGATGTAATAATACTGTTGCCTTTATGGTTTAATTGAATGATGTTGAAAAGCTTTCTAAGTAGTAAAACTATAGCTCATTTTATTCCTTAACTCTCCCCATCCATAATAGCATGCAGTGAGTGACATAAAGGGGCCAGATTAACCCCTGAACTGCAGCCCTAGAACAGCAATGGCCTGGCATGTAAAGTTATTGTGACTGGAGATCCTTTAATCACCATAGTATTTCGACAGAGTGCTGAGTAGTTGCGGCATTAGTAGTAGGAGATTTGACACAGAAACCATTCTTAAAATCTTAGGGAGCCCAGTTGGCTCTTAAAAACACAACTTGGAATTCCTTTAGTTTCAGTGCCTTATTTTTACCTTTCTTTGAAGTGCCATTTTGTTCACTGATCTGTTAAAGTGCAATCTTGTTTCTGTTTTTAGCCATCCATTGCTATTACCGTAATAAGCCCAGTGTTTCAAACATGTGTGTCTTAGATTGTAATTCTTCCTTACTCAAGACTACTCAAGCCATTCCTTCCCTCCCACAAAGATGATATCTGAATTGTGCAGGCATTGGAAGAATACAAGTGTCATTCTCAACTTTTTTTTTCACCTCCATAAAATAAAAACAAACATTTATGATCTCATGCAAACTTTTTGGGTCAGGAATTTGGGAGCAGCTTAGCTGGGTGGTTCTGATTCAGGAAATTATAGTCCAATATCAGCTGGGGCTGCAGTTGCTGAAGGTTTGACTGCGGCTAGAGCACCCACTTTCAGGTTGGCTCAGTCATATACGTGACTGGCAGGCTCAGGCCTGGTGTTGACGGGAGGCCTCTCTTCTTTTCTGCGTGGAGCTCCCTATGGCTGCTTGAGTGTCCTCGTGACATGGCCTGTGGTTTACCTCAGCAGATGATGCAGAGAGAAAGCAAGAGGAAGCCACAGTGGCTTGTTGCAGAAGTCACAGTTGTCAGTTCCATAATATTCAATTTATTATAAGCAAGTCATTATTTTCTGCCCTACACTCAAGGGAAGTGAAATAAGTTCCATCTTTTAGAAGGGGGAATGTTAAAGAATATTTGGACATGATTTCAAACCACCACAATCTGTTCCTCTCCTCTGCTTTCATACTGGGACAAACTGTCGTCAGTTCTTACCTACACAACATAATATGATTCTGGCTGGTCTTCCCTCGTCTTCACTGCTCTTCCACTCTTGTGCATTTCTAATCCATTCTCCATGGAGAATCCCAAGTGCTCATTTGAAAACACAAATCTATTATATCACCTTTCTTCTTTTTTTGTTTTGTTTTGAGACAGGGTCTCGCTCTGTCGCCAGGCTGGAGTGCAGTGGCACAGTCTTGGCTGACTATAACCTACGCCTCCTGGGTTCAAGCAATTCTCATGCCTCAGCCTCCCCAGTAGCTGGGATTACAGACACATGCCATCACGTCCAGCTAATTTTTGTATTTTTTGTAGAGACGGGGTTTCACCATGTTGGCCAGGCTGGTCTCAAACTCCTAACCTCAAGTGATCTGCCTGCCTCGCACTTTTCTGCTTGAGTGGCTTACTGTTACACATAGGATAAAATTTAGAGATCTTTTCAAGGCATATAATGTCTTACATGAGTTGTTTCCTGCTACCTTCTCTAACCTCATCTCGTGCAACTCCCTCTGAGCTCACTAGAAATTCTAATCTTCTTTTCCATTACTAAATCATGTCAACCGCTTCCTAACTCAGGGCCTTCATACCTGCGATTTACTCTCTCTTTTGAATGGTCTTCCCCGTTCCTCCTTGCCTGTCTATGCCTGGCTTTATACTGTAGATTTCTTCTTAAATACCTCTCCAGCAGAAAAACTTTTCCTGATAAAACTTAGATAGCACTGTATCATTTGTTTTCTCTTTTCTTAAAAAAAAAAAAAAAGCTGTATTGAAGTATAATTGACATGCAATAAACTGTAAAAATTAAGGTGTACACTTTGATACATTTTGTCATAGGCATATAACTGTGAAATCATCTTCAATATTCGAAATAATGCATCACTCCAGGAGGTCCCTTTGTGGAGGATCCTTGTTCTTTTCCAAGTTGGAAACAGTGCCTAGACCATCGCAATATTTCTTACAATTTATAATTGCTAATTACTTTCATCTCAGTCTGTAGTAACTCACTTGTGCATCTCACCATCTAGGCTGGAGCTCTATTTGAAGAGAAAACGTGTCTGTAGAGTTCATTGCTACATCTCCATGATCACATTGCCCAGATGTTCAATAAATTTTTGAATATATGAATAATTATTTGTATTATAAGCTGATAAAGTCCCTTAAAGAAATACAAGTCAAGTGCTTAGATACTTTTGATGTAGTCTGCCCTTTGAAGAACTAGTAGATTTGTGATTTTTTAAAATTGTAGCCTTCTGAAACTAAGCGAAAAAAAAAATGAGGTGAATTTTTGAAAGGCCTAAACGAGGAAAAATGCGGTCCCAATTTGACTCTCATGTAAGGGAGGTAAAGAAAAGTAAGTGTTGAATGCCAGGTGTAGTAGTCTGCTCTTTATTTGCGTCAAGACTAAGAAGCAATCATTGAAAGGTTTTTATTTTTTTTTTATTTTTTATTTTTTGAGACAGGGTCTCACTCTATGAGGCCAGGCTGGAGTACAGTAGTGCAATCATAGCTCACTGAAACGTCAAACTCCTGGTCTCATGGGATCCCCCTCCCTCAGCCTCCCGAGTAGCTGGGACTACAAGTGCATGCCAACACACCTGGCTAGTTTTTTAAATTTTTTGTGCAGATGAGGTCTCACTTTGTTTCCCAGGCTGATCTCAAAATCCTTGCCTCAAGCAGTCCTCCCTCCCCGGCCTCTGAAAGTGTTGGACTTAGAGGCATGAGCCACTGCGCCTGGCCTTCATTAAAGGTTTTCAGCTTGGCCCTGACTTTTTATTGTCTTGGCTTTGCCTCAGGACAATTAATATGGTACTGATACATAAGAAAACATATGAATATCTTAGAGACCTGTACTTTACCTATCTGCATGATTTATGTCATTGCAAATAAGGAAGAAAAGTTAGGAAAAGACAAATGTAATTCAAAGTGTTTAAGTTTTCTAAAACTAGAGGGTTGGTGATATGGTTTGTTTCTGTGTCCCCACCCAAATCTCATCTTGTAGCTCCCATAATTCCCACATGTTGTGGGACATACCTGGTGGAAGATGATTGAATCATAGGGATCGGTCTTTCCCATGCTGTTCTCATGATAGTGAATGGGTCTCATGAGATCTGACGGTTTTAAAAATGGGAGTTTCTCTGCACAAACTCTTTTTGCCTGCTGACATCCATGTAAGAGAGGACTTTGCTCCTCCTTTCTTTCTGCCATGATGCGTGAGGCTTCCCCAAACTCGTAGAACTGTAAGTCCATTAAACCTCTCTCTTTTGTAAATTGCCCCATCTTGGGCATGTCTTTATCAGCAGTGTGAAAACTGACTAATACAGTTAGTTTAACCATTCTCTGGAGTGTTCTGTTCATGGGTTGGTAACAGATAAACCATTTATAATTTAAAGTTTTCACAGCCTTAGAAATGCTCACATAGATGTTAGGAAATATATTTGGTATACAACAAAATAGAACCTTTGTGCACATTTATTTTTGTATTATATTGTACTGAGGGGTTCTAATCAGGTGAAGAGAAAAGCAGTGTCAGAATGGGAAGTCTGAATTTGAATTGGACATGTTTAAGCAAATTTGTCTCTTTACCAGCCCTACCTAATTTGAGAATACATAATACCCATTCAGCTTTCCCTGAACTCACATTTTGGATTTTCCCAACTAATTTTAATACACACAGATAAAAAGACCAGATATTTGGTCTATACATTTTCTGAATTTATGGAAACATCTGTTTATGTAACAAGCATAATATTATAGCTGAAATTGAAATCATTTTTATATTTTGATGGTTGTTGACTGGCTAATAGCTAATAAGTCAATGTCAGGATAGCGAAATCCCACATGTATTCAAATATTTAACTCCAATAAATAACATTTGTTCATTCAGCACCTACTAAATGAATCTGTTAATCTTCACAATTATCAGGTAGGTAGATACATTGAGATTATCCCTGCTTAGTAGATGAGAAAACTGATGGTTAGGTATAATTTTCCCATGGTAATGCCACTCACCAGTAGCAGAGTTGCAATTGAAACTTGGGTTTGTGGCCGCTGAAATGATCAGGTAATAGTTATTGATTTTTAAGTTCATGTGATGACAAATGTTTGTTTGATCTTGAAATCAGGACTGAGTATTTTTGATAGAAAGGAATAGGTCATATTTTGGATGGGCAGGTGAAGGTCTTATAAGAATGTTACTGCCACAGCTTATACCTAAACATGTTGAAAATATTTTAGGGAAGAGAATATATATGTTGATGGATTTGTATTAGCTGCTTCTGGATTGAATGATTAAAGCCTGTTTTGCCTTGTAGCTAAAAGTATCTGATAAAAAACTAATCATTTGTTATAAAGAAGAGAAGTGGAGGCTATGTCATCATTACCATCACCATCCGAAGTCATCAAATATATTGCATTTCCTTTGATGTCCCAGTTAGTTCCAAACAGTTATATTTATATAAAATCATGTATTTCAGCAAATATTGCAGCCTTGTAAGAATTACATTATTTTAACATAAATAGGTATTTTCAGACAGTCTCATTATTTGTGTATTCCAAATATATAGTACCTTAAAGACCTTGACCTATTTGAGAACAGCATGAAAATTTGCCTGCCTGAAAATCTATTGGCATATATTCAAGATACATTTTACAAGCAGGAGATTATTTTGGGAGCATAATTCATCACTTTGCTTACATAGTTTTGGCTCTTAGTCTGGCATTGGATTGGAGAGCTACATTTTCTCGGAGTAATGTTGAACACAGTTTTGGACAAACTAGTTTTTTGACAATTTGAAATGTTACTGATTAAGATCCCTTGAGGCCGGTTCTACACACAAAGTACATATTTATCCATTGCTTCCATGAAAACATAAAAATTCTTTCCATTTAGTAAATAGATAATTTGGTACAGGATTGTTTGCCCTGAAGTATCTGGTTAACCAGGATATAATAAAATGGATCTTTTGAGACAGAGAGAGTCTTGCTCTGTGAGCCAGGCTGGAGTGCAGTGGCACGATCTCAGCTCACTGCAACCTCCCTCTCCCGGGCTCAAGCAATTCTCATGCCTCAGCCTCCCGAGTAGCTGGGTTTACAGCCATGTGCCACCACACCTGGCTAATTTTTATATTTTTTTTGGTAGAGACGGGGTTTCACCATGTTGGCCAGGCTGGTCTTGAACTCCTGACCTCAGGTAATCCGCCAGCCTCGGCCTCCCAAAGTGCTGGGATT
Source organism: Nomascus leucogenys (assembly GCF_006542625.1). NCBI lineage: Eukaryota > Metazoa > Chordata > Mammalia > Primates > Hylobatidae > Nomascus > Nomascus leucogenys. The sequence continues at coordinate 62,611,616 of NC_044401.1, read as the reverse complement.
ATAGGCATGAGCCACCACGCCTGGCCAACAAAATGGATCTTGAAGAGTTCCTTCACATTCGATCAGAAGAAATGTGTATGTGTGTTCGTGTGTGTGTGTGTGTCTGTACCTCCTGTAATTGTCATGTGTATATGTTTGCATTTAGAGTAGTTTTTTCTTATTCATTTTCAAAAATAAGTAATAAATTTTGCATTATTTCTTGCCTTTGATCCCAATCTATTATTGGAAACAAGTGAGATTCAACCATAATTGGAAAAGTCATCACCTTTTAAAAGAAGTAACATTTATTATATTAGTCACAGTTCCATTTCACATTGGGTATGTGACCAGCCTCGAACCAGGTGAAATATTAGAAATACAGAACTTCAGGTGTGATCCAAGCTATATATTAGTGGGAATAGTACATCCCTTGATAGTGACACTATTCTATTTGAATGTCTTAAGATTCCATTGGCATGCTTTTATTAGCTCCTTCAAAATCTTCGCTAATATTACACAATTGACTATTTCTGATGCATCCTTTCTGTCAATACCAAATGCCAATAAATTTCATGGTAAAATAATTTGATGTTGGCATTTTAAAGATATTATCCTTAGTTTTCATGCCAGTTAGATCCCGTCTGAGTATGCGTGTATTCATAGACTTCAGGAAAAATTCCACAGTGTCACATATCATGCATGGCCTAGAGAAAAGGCTTTATTGAGAAATTTACATATGTCAAGATTTAACAATGAGAAGAGAAGCCAGGGGTCCTGTAATCTTCCACATCCCACCTAAAGGTGTGGCAGGGCCTGGCTGCCTTGATCCTGCAGTGTGGCTCTGTGTTCCTGGCAAGGGTCCGTTCTCTCCAGTAGCTTACCTTGTCAATGAAGGATAAGTGGACCCCTTGGCTCCAGGCTCCCAGAGACCCTCAGGCGCTGTGGGATACTAAAGTATCCCTTGTATGGAGGTGGAAGCCCCTGGTTGTATGAGAAGCTGAGCTTGGGTGTAGCGCCTCCTACTGGGAGAAGGTAGGATATCTCTGGCTGTAGTTGTCATATTGTCCAGAGTTCAGAGAGTGAGTATCCAGCGTTATTTTGAGTCAGTCCTGCTCATTTAAACTTACAACAGTGGACCCGCATGATCCCCAAACAGGCAGGTATAACATTTTCTCAAAGTTGGCCACCTGTTAGACAATCTCATCATTTAGTGGAAACCTCACTGTAATCGCCATGAGGATTATTTATCATCATCTGTCGTATGTGGGTGGCATTGCGCTAGTACTGGATAAAACAAATGAGGCTGTCATGGCTTTTCTCTTCTAAGAGTTTATTAGATGACATCATTCTCAAAGTCTAAACTTTGTGAATAAAAAATAACACTATAGCATGTGCCTTTACATGAAGGCTTAATTAAAAGCAATGAATGAATACATATGCTTCAACGTTAATCTCACTGAATATGTTTTTAAGAATCCTGCAGTTTGATTGTAGATAGGATTAAGTGTTAAAAATAGACCCTAAACCCATCTTGATTTATGTATTTACTTGGAGAGAAACAGGTGAGGGAAGCATATTGAATTGTAACCTAATTCCTACAAACATTGATTTACATACAAATTAATTTACTAAACAAATTATACTTTATACATTTATACATTAAGCATATTTGTTTAATTTTAACATACTAGTAAAATGGACATTGGTTGTCCTCCAAATTCTTTGTGTTTTCATTTAGATAAAGATGATAATGTTGACAATAATCTGAAGCCTAGTAATAGAAATAGCAATCATGTATTGAATATTCTGGCGGTAGTAAGGAATCAATCCATATATATTTACACATCTATAACCGTACACATATGCATACATATATAATAAATAATATATATTTATGCACATTTTGTATTTTTTTCATTTAATCTGCACACCATCCCTTAGGAGTAACTTATTTTTATGAATGCTTCTCAGATAAATGGCAAATTAGGGAAGTGCAATCATTTGCCCCTGTTCACTCTACTAGCGGAAGCAGGATATGAATCTAGGCAATTTGACTGTAAAGGTCCATGCTCTTTATCACTATTCAATACTGCAGATGTAAATTATAAGGCCATTCTATCCATGTAATTTTAATACAATAAATGCTATGTGCTGAGTGTTTTTTAAAGATTAAAATTTGAATCTGCAGTAAACTGGTTACTTGTCTTATTGTCAACCACGTCTTTTTCGGTACTGTGTCCAGGACACAGTTAGATATTAAGTAAAAACATCCCTGGTCATTTTTGTTTTAAATTTGAGTTTCTCTGGTTTCTGCACATAGCCCATATAAACTCAGAAACCGGTTATTTGGAGATGTCACTGAATGAAATATCATAAGCTTTGTAGTGGGAAGGGGTTATAAGACCAGGTCACCCATACTTAGTTTGCAAATGCTGCAGCAGCTACTCTTAGCAGCCACTGTCTTTTCCATAGCATTTCCAAGGCACCTACATTGTTTTGCAGCTACTACTACCCACCAAACCTCTTCCTTAGCAGTTCCATAGCCAAGATTTCAGAGATTGTTATGAAAATTACATTGAGGCCAGTACTTCGTTAGAAATTTAATAAGGACTACAACATTGGGTTGCAAAGGAAGGGACAATGCCTCTTCTACTACAATTTGTAGTGTGTCCTCTAGGTTCAGCATTAACAATTTTTATGAAGTATTAGGAGCTTTTAAGGGCCTTTGGCAGGGAGCGCCTTATGCCTCAATGAAGGAGCCTTAAGAAAAGTTAATAAAAATGCTAAAGTATTCTGTCTTGACATAAGGCTCCTGAGTCATAATTCTGATGATCTTCAGCATAGAGCTCTAGCAACACGATGCATCTGGTGTCTGTAACCCAGCTGTTCCCCAGGAAAGTTGCAAAATTGAGAATCATCAGCCTGAAGGCATGCATAAAAGACAGCACCTGAGAAGTGGTGCTGTGCACCTATGGAAGAGCCCAGTCAGCGGAGTACAGACTTCAATTGAACCATCCCCCAGTGTAGACATGCACACACATCAACGGAGCATAAATGAGAAAACTGGACTTTCTCAAGCCTGAGGTGTTGGATAATGACCTGACAGCGTTCTCACTAGTCCCATAAAACAGCCTATGTTTGTTCCCATCTAATCGTATGACTAGAATGTAGGAGAGTACTTCTAAAAGTAAACACATTTGAACAATCTATGTGTAGGAGGAAGAAAGTACTGTATTAAAATTGTTAGTTTTTCTTCTTATTTTTCCTTACCTAATGAACTTTTTTGCATCTATCAGTTTCTAACGAGGCAGCTGCTGAAATTTTTATTCATGCCTTGGTTTCCTCAAGAATTGATTTTTGTAATTCTCTTTTGCAGCCTTCCCTTAGCGGGCTATGTTGAGGTTGCAGCACACTCTGAATTCAGCAGGTGCTTCAAGCCTGGCAGCATCTTATTGCCTTTCTTCCGACTTCCTTTAGTGACCCCCAGTATCAAACATGATTGCTCCTCCAATTTTAATTTTTACTTGCTGTGGTACCGAACAACCTTTTTAGTCCTATCACTGAGCCCAGTTGGCAATGTTAGGAGGTCTGAGTAGTTCCACACTCTGTAAATTGCAGTGGTATTAGCAAGTACAATTGCATACTCTCAATCATCTCGCCCTTATTATATGAGAAGTATCTGGTGTATTTTAAGGGAGAAAATGCTTTAAAGAGTAAAGAGGGAAAAAATCAAAGCAAACTCTCCCTCTCAATATTCTAATCACCAAGGATTGGAATTTTCAGGAACCAATTTCAATTTGATGTTTCAATATAGAATTGAATTTAGGGTATATGTGAGTGAGTATGTATTTTTGCACACATTCGCATATACATAATTTTAATATGGTACTTGAACTGCAATGAAGCCGGTACTCTTTCCTTGATTTTATGTAGACTACTTTTACATCATAATTCAAAAATATAGGGAAACTTATGTAGCCGTAATAGAAATTCAGTAGAATTAGAAAGTAAAAGCAAAAAAATATAAAGGGCTGCCAGCAGCTAAGGCTTCGCAAATCAGTTCTGTTGATGTGTTTATTTGTGCAGGTAGAACCATGGCATTTGTACAAATGTCGCTCCAACATATATACATGAAAGGGGTAAGATCCACTCTCTTGGTTTTGTGGCTGAACAAATTGCCTCAAGCTGTTACTAATGGTAATAACTTCCTATTTAAAGGGCATTTTCAAATGAGAGAAGAAGATTGTTATTTTTTACTTTTTTAAAAATAATTTCTGATCTAAGGAAAATAAGTTAACATCTATGCAACGGAATGCATTATGGGTAATAACTGACATATGTTGGGTATTATGTGCTCAACATATATTGCTTGGTGTATACCTTATAGATCATTAAAAATAGCAACACTGTAGGTAAGACTGGGAAAGTGTATGTTGTTTATTTCAGAGATTAGGGGGTAGTTTATTTCAGAGATTAGCGTGTATCCACACGTAGGGACCATGGAGTATAGAGTTGGAGGTTTGGCCAAAGCCCTCCTGAGCCACTCCTTGGCAATGTTACTAGTTGTAGGTTCCATTCTATCACAGTTGTAAGGATGATGAAACCGAGGCTTATAGAATTTAAATGATTTCTCAAGATCATAGAGCTGGTAAATGGTGAAGAAAGAATTTAAAACCAGTATATCTGAATCCAGAATCTGAGCTGTTGACTAACATGTAGCATTGCCATTTCCAATCCTTGGGGATTTATTTTTCAGAGGGCCTAAATATGTGGACTTTTATTCTGATGCCTTTTTCTTCATTCTGTTTTTTTGCTTAAACTAAACCTTCTTTTGAACTATAAAGATGATGGTGAGTAACTAGCCCCATGTGTGATTTTATTGTACACAGTCAGAAGACAGAAGACACTCAGACAGCCCATCTGCTCAGAGCGTGGCTTTCATCAGTTTCTGTATTATGGCTATCTTTTGTAGAATGATTTGTAGCCTGTATCAAACTTCTCTTGGTTAAAAGTTTGTAATGCCAGAGAATCCCTAGCTAAATAGTCAGAGAAAGTAATTCCTTAGAGGAAATTGCATCAGCATTATTCATTATTGCATTAGAGAGTGTATTTTTGTCAATTCTCTAGCAGAGATCAAGTTCCTGAGGGAATTAGATGGAGAAAGAAGCATTGGGTATGAATTGGATGAGGTTTTATGTTGCCTGAAGCTTGAGTTACTTATTAACAAGAGTCCAAAATATCTTCTTTATTGAAGTTTGGAGCTATCTGTTCCTCAAGTGACAAAAATTTTCAACCTTCATCTGGGGATTCTACCCCAACTCTATTTTGGTTTATGGAATTCTTTTTTTTTTTTTTTTTGACAAAACATTCTTTATTTGGTCAATAAAAGGCAGAAGTTTTGGATTCTTAAACATTCAGTATTTTTTTTTAATTTAGTCCAGTGTTTATTCAAATACCGTTTTGCCCCAAACTACTCTCTCCTCTTTTTCTGGGGCTCTGATTATATGACTGTTAGAACTTGGAGGCAGCTTAGATTTTCTTTTTTATCTACTCTAAGTTCTAGGGTACATGTGCACAATGTGCAGGTTTGTTACATTTGTATACATGCGCCATGTTGTGTGCTGCACCCATTAACTCGTCATTTACATTAGGTATATCTCCTAATGCTATCCCTCCCCACTCCCCCCACCCGAAGACAGGCCCCAATGTGTGATGTTCCCCACCCTATGTCCAAGTGTTCTCATTGTTCAATTCCCACCTATGAGTTAGAACATGCAGTGTTTGGTTTTCTGTCCTTGCGATAGTTTACTCAGAATGATGGTTTCCAGCTTCATCCATGTCCCTACAAAGGACATGAACTCATCATTTTTTATGGCTGCATAGTATTCCATGGTGTATATGTGCCACATTTTCTTAATCCAGTCTATCGTTGTTGGACATTTGGGTTGGTTCCAAGTCTTTGCTATTGTGAATAGTGCCACAATAAACATACATGTGTATGTGTCTTTATAGCAGCAGGATTTATAATCCTTTGGGTATATACCAAGTAATGGGATGGCTGGGTCAAACGGTATTCCAGTTGTAGATCCTTGAGGAATCACCACATTGTCTTCCACAATGGCTGAACTAGTTTACAGTCTTACCAACAGTGTAAAAGTGTTCCTAGTTCTCCACATCCTCTCCAGCACCTGTTGTTTCCTGACTTTTTAATGATGGCCATTCTAACTGGTGTGAGATGGTATCTCATTGTGGTTTTGATTTGCATTTCTATGATGACCAGTGATGATGAGCATTTTTTCATGTGTCTATTGGCTGCATAAATGTCTTCTTTTGAGAAGTCTCTGTTCATATCCTTTGCCCACTTTTTGATGGGGTTGCTGGATTTTTTCTTGTAAATTTGTTTTAGTTCTTTCTAGATTCTGGATATTAGCCCTTTGTCAGATGGGTGGATTGTGAAAATTTTCTCCCATTCTGTAGGTTGCCTGTTCACTCTGATGGTAGTTTCTTTTGCTGTGCAGAAGCTCTTTAGTTTAATTAGATCCCATTTGTCAATGTTGGCTTTTGTTGCCATTGCTTTTGGTGTTTTAGACATGAAGTCCTTGCCCATGCCTATGTCCTCTATGGTATTGCCTAGGTTTTCTTCTAGGGTTTTTATGGTTTTAGGTCTAACATTTGAGTCTCTAATCCATCTTGAATTAATTTTTGTATAAGGTGTAAGGAAGAGATTCAATTTCAGCTTTCTACATATGGCTAGCCAGTTTTCCCAACACCATTTATTAAATAGGGAATCCTTTCCCCATTCCTTGTTTTTGTCAGGTTTATCAAAGATCAGATGGTTGTAGATGTGTGGTATTATTTTTGAGGGCTCTGTTCTGTTCCATTGGTCTATATCTCTGTTTTGGTACCAGTACCATGCTGTTTTGGTTACTGTAGCCTTGTAGTGTAATTTGAAGTCAGGTAGCATGATGCCTCCAGCTTTGTTCTTTTGGCTTAGTATTGTCTTGGCAATGCGGGCTCTTTTTTGGTTCCATATGAACTTTAAAGTAGTTTTTTCCAATTCTGTGAAGAAAGTCAGCATCATCCTGTTACCAAAGCTTGGCAGAGACACTACAAAAAAAGAGAATTTTAGACCAAAATCCCTGATGAATGTTGATGCAAAAATCCTCAATAAAATACTGTCAAACCAAATCCAGCAGCACATCAAAAAGCTTATCCACCAAGATCAAGTTGGCTTCATCCCTGGGATGCAAGGCTGGTTCAACATATGCAGATCGATAAACGTAATCCATCATATAAACAGAACCAAAGACAAAAACCACATGATTATCTCTGTAGATGCAGAAAAGACCTTCAACAAAATTCAACAGCTCTTCATGCTAAAAACTCTCAATAAACTAGGTATTGATTGGACATATCTCAAAATAATAAGAGCTATTTATGACAAACCCACAGCCAATATCATACTGAATGGGCAAAAACTGGAAGCATTCCCTTTGAAAACTGGCACAAGACAGGGATGCCCTCGCTCACCACTCCTATTCAACATAGAGTTGGAAGTTCTGGCCAAGGCAATCAGGCAGGAGAAAGAAATAAAGGGTATTCAATTAGGAAAAGAGGAAGTCAAATTGTCCCTGTTTGCAGATGACATGATTGTATATTTAGAAAACCCCATCATCTCAGCCCCAAATCTCTTTAAGTTGATAAAGAACTTCAGCAAAGTCTCAGGATACAAAATCAATGTGCAAAAATCACAAGCTTTCTTATACACCAATAACAGACAGAGAGCCAAATTATGAGTGAACTGCAATTCACAATTGCTTTAAAGAGAATAAAATACCTAGGAATCCAACTTACAAGGGATGTGAAGGACCTCTTCAAGTAGAACTACAAAGCACTGCTCAACGAAATAATAGAGGACACAAACCATTGGAAGAACATTCCATGCTCATGGATAGGAAGAATCAGTATCACGAAAATGGCCATACTGTCCAAGGTAATTTATAGATTCAGTGCCATCGCCATCAAGCTACCAATGGTTTATGGAATTCTTATGAATAGATAGCTTTAGTTCACTGGAGGATTACAAGCATTATATGGTAATAATACGTGAAAAAACAGAGAAAACTAAAGTACAAGTTATCTTCCTTAGCAAGTACAACATTTGCCCACTGAATGTGCTTTCTTAAGTCTCAGCTTTGAGAAAAAGCAAGGCTTAAGTAAGTGGGGTTCGAGTGAGCAGATATTAGAGTATTTCCTATTGTATGAAGGCAACTGAACGAACTGTTTGAAAGTTTAACTCTCAGGGTGGCTTAGGTGCCTTAGTAAATACAATTATGAGAATAAATGTTTTCTTCACTTACTTGACTGTAATTTGTTGTTCACATATATTTTGAAATTGTTGAGTATTTTCTCATTTTTCTGTGCCTCTCTATTTTCTGCCAAAAAAAATAATTGTCAGAGAATTTTGTATTTTTCAGTTAGGATGGAACAAAGTTGCTGCTACTCTATGTGATTAGGGAATGATGTATTAGATGAATTGAATAATAAATGATTTTTCCCATATCCCAAACATAGAAGACTAATGAGATTTGAAATGCAGTGTATTTCTTGATATTGAAAATATACAACATGAAATTTTATCTTTGATTCAGAAGGTACTTTAGGATTTCCTAGCATGGGAAAATCATTAGAAATTGTCAGTCTCTTGTAACATTATGGAAGTGCTGGTTTATCGATATTTTTCTGTGGTAAGAGAAGCAGATAATCAAATCTTTACAGAAACAAAATCCTGCAGAAAATAATGCTGGCAGTCTGCTGATTAAAGTGTCTGAATAAAATGGATTAGGTAAATAAAAAGAATGAGCATATAAGTAGAAGAAATTGTAGTTTTTAAATATTAAATTCAGAAACTTTTGATTAATTACTTACCTTTCATGTCATATGGCTTAAAGATTTTTCGCCTTATTTCTTATCCTTGAAAACAAAGTGAAGTGTATATGAGAGCTCCAGTGGAATAAAAACAGCCCATTATGGGCTGGTCTATTGCTTCTTCAACAAAGCTCTATCTACTGTCATGGGGCAGCTTAGTATGATAGAAAGAAAACAGATGTGTGTTTCAGCTCTTCTACTTAATAGCTTTGTGAGTCAAGCAGGATATACAACATGGTTTAGTTGTGCTACAGTAGAAACCCTTTCTGAAATTTCTCTGGCACACTACTGCACGTGTGTATGTTTGACTCACAGTGCGTTATCCAAGGTAAATTGGCAGAGGGCCTCTGCCCACGGGTCATTCAGAGACCTGGGCTGGTGGAGGCTTTCTGTCAATGCCTGCTTCAAACACCGTCGAGAGTGGAAAGGGAAATGTGGCCAATCATACAGGCTCTTAACATTTCTACTTGGAAGTGAGACGTAATTTCTGTCACATTTCATCTGCCAGAGTAAGACACATTGTCAAAGAAAAAGAAAGTAGGATTCTACCATACATCCAGAGAGATATCACTAATGACAACCACACCATGTGTTTTTGTATAAATCTCTTAGTGTGTCTGAGCTTCATTATTCTAATCTGTTATTTTTTTAAAAAGTGGAGGATTTCCCTGACTTGATGCCTCTTCCTGTGACCCTCCTCTGAACTTTTGTGTATCCTAGTCACCAGAGGAAAGGTGTTTTTTCATTTATTCAGCAAATAATTTTCAGCTCCTTCTATGTAAGGTACCAGCTAGGCTTTGGAGACGCTGCAGAAAGCAAAAATAGGAAAGGCTCATCTCCCAGGTCTTATGTTCAGTTGGATTGACAATCAGCAAAATAGATACATATCTATGTAATATTTCAGGTGGCAAAAAATGCTAAGAGGAAGAATAAAGTAGAGCAGATTTGTTTCAAGGAAAACTTAAGAAAAGGGGGGAAATAATATATGAATATCAGTAGGTGAAGCTTTCTAGATGATAGAAGAGGAAATGCAGAGCCCTAAGCAGCATTCTGCTAGGCATTTTTTAAACTACTTTATTGAGGTATGATTTACATATAAAAAGCTGTACATATTTAAGAGATACAACTTGATCTGTCTAGAGATAAGAATACACCCATGAAACCATCATCACAATCAATGCCGTAAACTTATTCATCACCTCCATAAGTTTTCTCCTGCCCTCTTGTTGTTTTTATTTTGTTTTGATTTCCTTTTATAGTAAGAGGTAAAAAAGGAAATATAAGATCTACCCTCTTAGTACCTTTTTAAGTAAATAGTACACTATTGTTAATCATATACTCTATATTGTAGGGGAGATCTCCAGAACTTATTAATATTTTCCATAAGTGTTCTGCTAGGCTTTTTAAACATTTATTTAGAGACAGAATCTTACTCTGTCACCCAGGCTAGAGTTCAGTAGTGTCATCATAGTTCACGGCAGCCTCGAACTGCTGAGCTCAAGTGATCCTTCCACCTCAGCTCCCAAGTGCTAGGACTCCAGGCATGCACACATTGCCTGTCTAATATTTTATTTTCTTAGGGACAAGTTCTCACTATGTTGACAAGGCTGGTTTTGAACTCCTGGTCTAAAGTGTTCCCGAGTTGGGATTATAGGCATGAGCCACCATGCCCAGCTCTCTGCTAAGCATTTTGAGAAGCAGAGAGACCAGGATATCTGGAGTGCAGTGAGTGAGGACAGTGTTAGGAGGTGGGAGAAGGGATCAGAGAGAAGGCAACATGTCAGATCATGCAGGGAGAGCCCTGTAGGCAAGGTTAAGGACTTTGGATTTTTTTTCTGAATGAGCTGGGAAGCATTGTAGGGTTTTAGACAAAGGGGTGTCATGATATGATGTAAATTTTCTCTGGTTTCTCTGTGGAGAATAATCTATAGGACGGCAGTGATGGAAGCAGGAGCACAGCTGGGCAGCTATTGTAGCAATCGATGTAAGATAAGGATGGCTTAGACCCAAGTGGTGGAGGTAGAGATTGGGAGACATGCCGGATTTTGGATGCATTTTGAAGGTGGAGCTATCAGATTTGTGAATGGATTGAATGAGAGATGTGAGTTTACCACAGTAATTACTGGATATAGATGCCATTCATTCATACCACAAAACCAACTGATGTCCTGTCAGGTGCTAGTGCTGTTCCACAGTTGGGGTTACAGCAGTTGGGTTTTCATGATGTTGAATTCTAGTTAAAGAAGACAAATGATAAATAATTTGAATAATAATTTTAATATGATAATAATCAGTAGTTAGTGCTAGAAAGAAAATTTAATCAAGGGGATGTGAATGATGTAAATGGCTACATTGGACAGGCAAGCCCTTGAGGAGCTAAGGCCTGAGCCAAGAGGACTGAGATGTGAAGTGATGGGGGAAGCAGGGGCATTTGGTGGGGCGGCACTCGAGGCAGACCACATGTAGTGCAAGGATCATAAGGCTTGGGTAATAGGGGAAGATATGTCATTGCAGTTTAAACATCAAATGGGGGGACAAAGTGCTTCTGTATTATTAGGGAGGTCAGTATGGACCAGATCACACTGGGCTTGGCAGGACAGGGAAGAATTTTAGATTATCATGATTCCTTGGCAATAAGAAGTTATTGTAAGGTTTCAAACAGAGAACAATATAACCTAATTTGTCTTTGACATAGGGAGGAGAACAACATACACTGGGGCCTGTGGTAGGGCAGGGGGCGAGGGGGAGGGAGAGCATAAGGAAAAATAGCTAACACATGCTCAGCTTAATACTCAGGTGATAGGTTGATAGGTGCAGCAAACCATTATGACACACGTTTACCTATGTAACAAACCTGCACATCCTGCACACGTATCCCAGAACTTAAAATAAAATAAAATAACTCACAGTGACTGCTGGGTGGATAATGGGTTTTAAGAGCACTTTGACAATGAAACCATTTAGGAAGCTATTGTGTTATGACTAATTCCACGTGCTTTTCTTATCTGAACACAACAGGTTCACATTGGTTTTGTTTTTAAAGTGAAACAAATATTTGCCCCTCCATGCTCCTACCACTGCTTCTTCATCAGCATTCTTAGGGAATGAAGTGATCCACAGAAGACTTCCCAAATGGCTGTGGTTTCCCTCTTTAAGGTCTGTATCTTTAAAAGCACATGGTCCATTTCAGTGAAAGTTTTTCTGAATATTTAATACATACTTACCATTTAAATGGAAGATAGTGAGTAAAACCTAAACTTTTCCTTTGCCTCATGGCGGTATTGGTGTTGGTTAAAAATGATGACTTCAGATCTCCAGACCCATGAGCTTTACAGATGCTAGCTCTATTCTTTTTCCCTTGGCTCCTGACTGTGATGTCCTTGTGCTTCGCTTCCACAATCTCCTATCCCCAGGTTTTTAGGACACATTTAATCTTCTTTCTTGATACATTGCTACTTCTCTTGTTGAGTATTTGAGGGACTTGGTGACTGTTACATTCTTCCAAGGCCACCTTCTTTTGGCATCTGGTTCAAACTATGTCTGTTTTTGCTAGAAACTGTCATATGAATAAAGGAAAGAGTAGAAATTATTATAGTCATATTGCAGAGCAATTTGAACATTCCGCTGAAGTTGGATATGTGCTACCTACAATCCAGCCATGATAATTCTAGATATATGCCCTAGAAAAGCAGGTACATATACACAAGAAGACACATTACTGGAATGTTCACCAAGGCATCATTCGTAATAGCAAAATGGTAGAAGCAACCTAACTGTCCATACAAAAAGGGAATGAATAAATAATCTGTTTATTCATATAATGGAGTATTGCATAATAAAGTAACTGAATTAATGCTGTAGGTATCAATAAGAATAACTGCAAAAATGTAAAGTCAAAATAAAAAATTTCAAAAGGATATAAAAGTGTAATGTAATGCTCTTTATATATATTTTAGAAATACCAAAATAATATGTGTGTATATACATATGCATACACACACACACATGTACATAACTAATGGCTAATACAGTATAAAAACATGGTAATGATACATAAACATTTCAGAAAACTTCTGTGAATAAAAGCAGGTAGAAGAGAGAAAGGAGGACCTAGTTGAATCTGCCCTTTTTAAATGCTATGTTAAAAAATAGATACATATGTTTTTAACCAATCTGTACACTGTTCTTATCTATTATGTCTGGCTTTTGACTACATAAGGTATCAATTTATGATTTTTTCCATACGATAGAAATATTTAATAATTTGAAATATCATATAATAAAAACATGTCTTTTATAGTTCTTCCTACAAGCTGTATTTGATCACTTCTGTGGTTTTATGGGTAGCTCATAACATCTAGTCACATCATAAAATTCTTTTTTTCTTGTGATTCGCTGAATCATCTTTAGGCGTGATGCTTAATTTTTGACGTTTAGGTTGACTGTTCAGTAAAATCACAGGAATTTATTGTAAGATCTAACCAAGGGACTGAAATAAATTGAATGTAGTGAAATTTGAGGCATTGTTTCAGCCACCTTAAAGACCACATGATCTACTGATACAGTTGTTAAATCAACTCAGATAAACATGTGTGCTCCAAGTTGGAGAAATCTGAGGCAGAGAAAAAGAATTATCCCAGGTGCCCAAGTCCACTTACATGAACAACTTGAATTGAGCACTATTAATACTAGGCGCTTTTGCCAGGAGTGATGGCATGCACCTGCAGCCCCAGCTACTCAGGAGGCTGAGGTGGGGGCATCACTAGAGCCCAGGAATTTGAAGCTGCAGTGAACTATGATTATTCCACTGCACTACAGCCTGGGCAACATAGTGAGACCCTGTCTCTTTAAAAAAAAAAAAAAAAAAAAAGAAAGAAAAGAAACCCTAGGCTCTTCCTTCCCCTCTCCCCAGACAGAGTCTGGTGCAATGATCTCGGCTTCTACAACCTCCGCCTCATGGGTTCTCATGGGTTCAAGCAATTTTCCTCCCTCAGCTTCCTGAGTAGCTGGTATTACAGGCATGTGCCACCATGCCTGGCTAATTTTTTGTCTTTTTAGTAGAGATGGGGTTTCACCATGTTGGCCAGGCTGATACCGAACTCCTGACGTCGTGATCCACCGGCCTCGGCCTGGCCTCCCAGAGTCCTGGAATTACAGGCATGAGCAACTGCGCCCCGCCCCTTGGCTCTTTTTAAAAAATGCATTTGTTTGAGAATAATGAATAGAAAAGGAAGTTGTGGCATGAACTATCTGAGTCTTCTATTCTTCCACTACTGGGAGATTTCTAGGCCAAATATTCTTTCTAGACAGGGGCATGCTTGATGATGCTTACAGTCTATAAAGAGTCTGGTCTTGTTCTCCTTTCATCCTCTCTGGAGAAAGGATAATCAACAACAGAAATTTTTAAAAAACCCTAATACTTTAGACAAGTCACATTCAGCCACTCTGTGGAAACACTGATTTTTCTACAAGGCTTTCTTAGAGAATAAATATTAACACATAGGCTTCATGGGCTGATAGATATTGTTGTGGTTTCAATGTGTCCCCTCCAGAATTTGTGTTGAAATGTAATCTGCATTGTGGAGATATTAAGCAGTGTGGCCTTTTGGAAGGTTATTAAGTCATGAAGGATGTGCCCTCGTGAATGGATTAGCACCTTAGAAAGGGGCTGGAGGAAACTAGCTTAGGACCCTTTGCCCTTCTGCCTTCACCATGTGAGGATATGGTATTCAAGGTGCCACCTTGGAAGCAGTGAGTGGGCCCTCACCAGACCCCAGATTTGCTGGCACCTTTATCCTAGACTTCCCAGCCTCCATAACTGTGAAAAATAAATTCATGTTTATAAATTACCCAGCATCAGGTATTTTGTTATAGCAGCAGGAATGGACTAAGAGAGATTTAGTATGGAATCCCAAACAATGAAACAACTATTTGTACTTCTAAAATATAGGTAGTTCTCAAAAGCATTATGTTCGGTAGGGTAGCTCTCTAACATATCTCTAAAGTCAATTAAACATTATGGCTTAAAAATGAGTTTTAGTTTCCTCTCTTTGAACTTCTATAAAGAAAATATAGCTTTGAGACTTGAAAAATTCAGTGCTATAAAACGTCTTTCTAGGGTAGTTTGGGTAGCACCAGAGGCACCTATAATTAAAATTACATATTTTCCATTAAAAAAATTCCGTTTTATAATTTTCATATAATTTTTTTATTATCAATAAAGAGGTATTTTTTGATTTGTACAACTTTATATATAGCACTTTGTTTCATTAAACAAATGTCATTGATTTCATTAGCATAAAACTTTATTTTCTTCACCTTAATTTTGAATACAATTACCAAATAAAAGTAGCTTTTATCTTTGTCCCCTTGAGGTTACAGATGATATCCTATTGATTTCTCTGTGTCTCCCAAGCACAGTGCCCACACATGGTAGGTAATTAACTGTCTGTTGACTGGTTAAATTATCTGTATTACAAGTAAATACAAAATGCCAGGTTTTATAAAACACT
Source organism: Nomascus leucogenys (assembly GCF_006542625.1). Taxonomy (NCBI): domain Eukaryota; kingdom Metazoa; phylum Chordata; class Mammalia; order Primates; family Hylobatidae; genus Nomascus; species Nomascus leucogenys. Next base: position 62,596,197 of record NC_044401.1, on the reverse strand, counting down.
CATTCCATATTGTCTATCACTCCCACTCTATTTTATTTTTCACCATAGTATAAGTTATTATTAAAATGTTATTAAGATCATCTGGGGAAGTTTGCTCACTTCCATTCTTGAAATTATTATCTTCTCTTAAGAAAAAACTCAAAATGTTTAAAAGCATCTCTGATAGCTTGGTTCTTGTTTGTATAATGGGATAATTTTATTTCTTCAGTTGCCATCCTGCAAACACTTTTTCTAAGTCTTTAGAAACCTCTTTTTTTTAAATTGCTTTTGCTTCATATGATAAACTTTAAGCCTGTGGCCTTCTAAAATGATTCAGTCAATCAGTTCTGACATCTGTTCATCTCTTCTTGGTAGCACCCTCACCATTTCTGCAACTATTTCCACTGAGTCACGTTTCAGCCTGTGTAGAAACTCATGATGACGTGTTGTTTTATACCACTTTACACTTTGTGCATTTTGCCATTATGGGGGTGAGTTAATGTGCTATAAATGTACAAATTCTTGTTATCACAGTAAATTCTAGGTAGAGAACAGACCATGGAAATGTTTTTTTGATTTGTATTAGTTTAAGAAAATTAATAGGTATCTCATGTGACTAATACCAGAAAATTTAAGAACTATAAACATGCAGCCAAGCAAGAGGGCAGTCATTATGAGTATTTTCAGAGTGTATTGTCTGAGAATACGGTGGCGTTTTCCATTGCCAAAAAGAAACGCACATACTTTTCCACTAGTAACTTGGGAGAAATACTTTTTCAGGTATACAATGCAGGGAGTTACTTGACCTGAAATGGGTACTTAAATTTCATTGATTGTTTAAAGATAAGTAAATATTTTTCCCTTTTTTGCCAGAGTTGTTTTCATGTAACAATGCGATACATCTTAAAACAATACTTCCATTATAACATGCTTTATATGTATTATCTGACTTGATTCAGGTGATGACTATTTTCAGTAGATACCGTTGCTGTCTCCATTTTACAGATGTTATAGGCAAAGTTAAAGGTGTGTAGGCAAGTTACATTGATTCAAAGTGATGGACTTCAAGCTCTTTGCCTCTATTTTGTTGGAACATTCATTAAATCATATAGCACCTGCTATGAGTGGAGACTTTCAACTCGTAAAGACCAGAACATTTAGGGAACAAAAGTACTCACAGCACCTGGGACCAAAAAAAACAAAAGAAAAGAAAGAAAGAAACAAAAACAAAAAAACAAAACCTGTTAAAAATTTCTTCATCACAGACAAGACTCTTTCAAGGGTACTGATAGCCATGGGACAGAGGAAAGGACAGGTAAAGGTGATGGGCCAAGGAGAGTAACATCACCATCCTCAGCCTAAGCTGCAGGATTGTAGGGAAAACTAAGTAGCCTCTGGGTAATAGAACCTGCTTGGGAGAGCCGTTGCGTGAATTCACTTTGTGAGGTCCAAAAATAAATGTGACTTAGATACGTTCACACCATTCCTCTCTTTCCCTTTTTTCCTGGGTTACCTGGTGTCCACCTGGCTTTGACTATTGCCAATACCCAATGCATGGGTGGAATACAGTGAGAAGGAACCTGCAAGGGTCAATGGAGGCAGAGGCAGAGAACAAGGATGAGAACAACAAATTTTAAAGAAGCTGTCTTGAACATTTGGGGAATAGAGGTTGGTGAGAAGACTAGCTAAGATGTTTTGTCTGTCTGTTGTATAACGGATTGCCTTGTGGCATCTCTTATACAGGTGTCTATACAATTTTTAATCACGTTTTAAAATGTTGGATGAGTATTTCTTTTGAGTGCAATAAACTTATGGTGAGACACACTACTATGTGGCCCAGTTTTATTCAGGATATGTAGGAGATGGAGTATTATAAAGCTGCATTCATGAAGATTCTTACTAGATATTCTCAGATGGTAACATTTTAATGGCTAAAAATAACACATGCTTTCAAAGAAAAATCTATTACTCAACTTAATGTAACCAGTTATATATATATATATATATATATATATATATATAAAATACACACACACACAACAGAGAGACAGAGATACTTTTTGACTTACAATAGGGTTGCATCCCGATAAACCCATCATAAGTTAAAAATACAGTAAGTCAAAAATTACATTTAATACAGCTAACCGAACCAAATGTCGTAGCTTAGCCCAGCCTAACTTAAACATAATGAGATCACTTACATTAGCCTACATTGGTCAAAATCATCTAACATAAAGCCTATTTTATAATAAAGTGCTGAATACCTCATGTAGTTTATTGAATACTGTACAGAAACTTAAAAACAGAATGGTTATGTGATCATTGAAGTACAATTTTTACCAAATGTGTATTGTTTTGGGGGACCGTGTGTATATGTGTGTGTGTTCATGTGAATTGGAACACACACAGTTGCTTTTGCAGCAGTTTTGAAGTCAAGATACAGCATATACTAATACTGGTTTCACAAGGTAAAGGCCATTATTATCGCTATGAGAATTCGGTGAGGAAGATACTGCTTTTAGCTGGGTAGAATGATGTAGATAAAATATATTTAGGAGTTTCATGTGATGAGCTACATTGCTACATATCTTATTTCTTACTCTTTAAAGAAATCAACAAGCTTTTTATGTCTTTATTACAGAATAAAATAGAGTAATATGCCAACATATAGGCATTTAATTTTGTCAAATTCAACTATGGAAACTTAGAATGAAAGGAAATAGGAGGATATAACAACTTAAATGGCATCAGCAATTTCTCACACTATTTCACCCCAAGACTGTTAGCCTTAGTGACCTTGAGATAGAAGAAGTGAATCACTTAGATCTCTTTTTATTCCATGCATGACTAGAGGAAGCATCTTAGGGTGCTGCATGTGAGCATTACGTTTAAGAACACAACGTTGTAGGAGTATTTCTTGTATATTGTGCCAGGGGCTTTGTCTGCTTATCAGTGGTGCAATGCATCATCGGTGAACTAGGATTTTCATTTTATCATTAATTTGTTATCCTGAGAGTGGCAACTTAGTTTTACTTAAAATAGCTTCCATAGTTCTAAGCACATGTGGAGACCCCCTGTTCAGAGGAAAAAGTTCTATTTATTTCCATATATCTTATTAATGATGACACCTTTTCCTAAAGTCTCCCCCAAACTGTTTCTTCTCACTTCTCATTAGCAAGAATGACATCACATAGCCAAACCAATTCCTGGCAAGGAAAAGGGTATCATGATCATTTACTTAGATCAACCATGATTCAACCATAGGCTTGTGGATGGGCCCATCTTCTATGATGCACATGGCCAGTCAAAGGAAAATTTTGGATTCCAGTAGAAAAAAAAGAAAAGAGATTAAATATTGATTAGGCAGGTGCTGCAACATATTTGTTCATTAATGTACTGTAAAGCACTATTTGTATTTTGCATTTATACATTCATATTACTTTATAAGATGGTATACATAAGACCATGTATATTGTACTTTTTGGGCAATATAAGGACTTTTTGTAGGGCCAATTTTGACTGCAATTTTTGCTATATGATCAGAATTACACTATAATTCATGAAAAAGACAAGACTCAACTCTAATATCAATATTAGCCTTAGTTTACCAGTTATCACTATCGGATGTGTCATAAGCATTTGTTTTTAAGGTTGAATAGAGAACCTGACTGGGTGCTATAAAAGTTTGATCAACAACTTAAATGTTTGTTTGTTTGTCTTTCTTAAGGAAAATGAGCATTGAGTTTCTTCCTGCTTCACATTGAATATACCATACCAAATCTATCCCTACATTCAGATACTCAATCCACAAATACTGAGTACCTTCTGTATGCTGACCACTGTTCTAACCCTTGTGGATACAGTAATGAATGAGATAGATAAAGTATTTTTTCTCAAAGAGCTAACATTCTATTGTGAGAAAAAAATAGAATAATCAGAGAAGTCAACAAAAACAAAAAATGTGAGATACTGAAGAGCATGTGAGAGCAGGCCAGTGGGTGACTACTTTAGGGGTCAAGGAAGTCCTCTCTGAGGAAGCAGAGTTTAAGCTGAAATCTAAATGACAAGAAGGAGCCACCACGGAAACACCAGAGAAGTATATTCTAAGCATTGGAAATAGCTGGTGCGAAGACCCTCAGGTGGGAATAAGCTTGAAATGTAGCCAGCAAGTGGGAAAGAGGAAGATGAGGTCAGAGAGGTATAGGAAGACTAGATCATGTGAGATTTTGTAATCCAGGTGAAAAGGACTGGTTTTCATTCCGGATATAGTGGCAAGTCATTGGAAAGATCCACTTGATCAAAAAGTGACAAGGTAACACACTGGATAAGGTATGGGAACAGTATCATAGGGAAACAATTGAAGTACAGTTAGGCTGTTGTCCAGGTGAGAGGTGATGGTGGGAAAGACCAAACTGGTGTAGTGAAATGTACAAAAATTGAACAGATTCAGGATGTTTGGGAGATAGGATGGAAGAGGAGTGAGGAAATGGGAGAACAGGGTTAACTTTCAAATTTTTGGCTTGAGCTACGGCATAGATGATGAATTTTTTTCTGAGATGAGTAGGAAGTAGGTTCATTGAGGAGAGATAGGCAGAATTGAGAGTTCTGTTTTGGTCCTATTGAAATAGAGATGCCTGTCAGACATCTTTGTAGAGATGCCAAATAAACAGTTGGGTGCATCAGCCTGGAGTTCCAAGAAGAGACTAGGCCTGGAGATAGAGATTTGGTAGTCATCTGCATAAAAAAAGCAAAGAAGTGCTCACACAGTTATTTTAATTAATTCCACAGAGGCTTCTAAAGTATAATTTGGAGAACTGAAAATTGATGGGTACTTATTTATTGAAACATTTGTCTTGAAAATTTGTTGACAACACAATTGCTGAGAAATTAATTGATAGTTCATGACAAGCAGTGATGGCTCATTTCATCAAAGTTTCCCTAAAAGACAAAGAAAGTTTTATATTATTAGCTTTGGCTTGCTTTGAAAATTTGTTTTTGCACATCACTGTTTTGGGTTAGCAATAAAATTCTCTGCATTTGCTTCATAAATCAAACAAGGACACAATTGTTAAATAGTCTGTATCATATTAATTAGGCTCTGAAACAAAGCAAGCATTACAGCCATTTATAACAGGGTATTGCATAAGTTGCTAATCAATGAGAAAAGCAACTAATTAACAAGCAACCAGTCAGCATTTTGAGGAGAAGTTGGTGACTTTCAGCTTAATTAAACCTTGCAGGTGTCAGTGATGATATGAAAGAATCTTTAATCTGTTTGTGTTGAAATTCCCCCAGATCATTTTCACATCTGTACGTGTTTAAAGCCCCTATCTATTTTCATGTAGGTAAAAGGATTTCAGTGTCTTAAAACAGTTCACATTTTTAAAAGCCCTATTCTTAACTAAATCATTAAGATTTCTTCTGGATTAAGACAGTGGAATGAAGTTCATCATCTATTTCACTCTAAAAATAATAAACTGAGAGGGCTAAGCAGCTTTATTGAAGTATAATTTATATACCCTAAAATACACTTGTTTCAAGGGTAAAATTTAATGATTTTAAGTAAATGTATAGAGTTGTGCAATTATTTCCACAGTATAATTAGAATAAAGGAAATTTTAAAGTTTGGACAAATTTATCCGTGAGGTATCAAAATTAGCTTGTGAGGGAGGCTGGATATACCTAGCCTTTAGGAATGACCTATAAAAGCACTGATACATCTTTCCTTCTAGCCTTTAAGTGTTTCCAACCATCTGCTAAAGCTACCATCAAAAATAGGATTCTAAATGGGATGAATCAAGGATTAAGAGTAATCTATTCCTTAAATAACTTTTAAAATACCATAAATTCCTCTTTAATTACAGTAGATTATTTGGCAAAATTAGGAATACTAGTTCCTCAAGCTGCCTTTTTTTTTTTTTTTGTAACATTAAGTTCTGGGATACATGTGCAGAATATGCAGGTTTGTTACATAGGTGTATGTGTGCCATGGTGCCTTGCTGCACCTATTGACCCCTCATCTAGCTTCCCTCCCCTAACCCCCCCACTCCCCCAACAGGCCCCGGTGTGTGTTGTTCCCCTCCCTGTGTCCATGCGTTCTCATTCTTCAACTCCCACTTATGAGTGAGAACATGTGGTATTTGGTTTTCTGTTCTTGTGTCAGTTTGCTGAGGATGATGCTTTCCAGCTTCATCCATGATCTCATTCCTTTTCATGGCTGCATAGTATTCCATGGTGTGTATGTACCACATTTTCTTTATCCAGTCTATCATTGTTGGTCATTCAGGTTAGTTTCATGTCTTTGCTGTTGTAAATAGTGCTGAAATAAACATACATGTGCATGTGTCTTTATAGTAGAATGATTTACATTCCTTTGGGTATATACCCAGTAATGGGATTGCTGGGTCAAATGGCATTTCTAGTTCTAGATCCTTGAGGAATCGCCACACTGTCTTCCACAATGGTTGAGCTCATTTACATTCCCACCAACAGTATAAAAGCATTCCTGTTTCTCTATAGTGTCACCAGCATCTATTGTTTCTTGACTTTTTAATAATTGCCATTCTGACTGGCATGAGATGGTCTAAGAAAAAAGAACAAAGCAGGAGGCATCATGCTCCCTGACTTCAAACTATACTAGAAGGCTACAGTAACCAAAACAGCATGGTACTGGTAGCGAAACAGACATATAGACCAATGGAACAGAACAGAGACCTCAGAAATAACACCCAATTTCTACAACCATTTGATCTTCAACAAACCTGACAAAAACAAGCAATGGGGAAAAGATTTCCTATTCAATAAGTGGTGCTGGGAAAACTGGTTAGCCATATGCAGAAAACTGAAACTGAACCCCCTTCTTACACCTTATAGAAAAATTAAGAGGGATTAAAGGCTTAAATGTAAAACCCAAAACCATCAAAGCCCTAGAAGAAAACATAGGCAATATCATTCAGGACACAGGCATGGGCAAAGACTTCATGATGACAATGCCAAAAGCAATGGCAACAAAAGCCAAAATTGACAAATGGGATCTAATTAAACTGAAGAACTTCTGCACAGCAAAATAAACTATCATCAGAGTGAACAGGCAACCTACAGAATGGGAGAAAACTTTTGCAATCTACCCGTGTGACAAAGGCCTAATATTCAACATCTACAAGGAACTTAAGTTTTCAAGAAAAAAACAACCCCATCAAAAGGTGAGCAAAGGATATGAACAGACGCTTCTCAAAAGAAGACATTTATGTAGCCAACAAACATATGAAGAAAAGCTCAACATCACTGATCTTTAGAGAAATGCCGTTTTTTTTTTTTTTTTTTTTTTTTGAGACAGAGTCTCGCACTGTTGCCCAGGCTGGAGTACAGTGACATGATCTTGGCTCACGGCAACCTCCACCTCCCGGGTTCAAGTGATTGTCCTGCCTCAGCCTCCCAAGTAGCTGGGAATACAGGCATGTGCCACCAGGCCCAGCTAATTTTTTTGTACTTTTAGTACAGATGGAGTTTCACAATGTTGGCCACGATGGTCTTGATCTCTTGACCTAGTGGTCCGCCTGTCTTGGCCTCCCAAAGTGCTGGGATTACAGGTGTGAGTCACTGGTGGCCAACCTGAAAAATGCATTTTTTTTAAGAGATAGTTCTCTCATGACTAATTCAAGGAATACAAGGATTCTTTCATAATGATAATGTCTCTATTTCTTCTCAGTTATAATCTCTGTGCAAGATGATGTCATTTTCAAAAAGTTGGAAATGGGCAAACACTTGTATTTGAGATTTAGATAAGTATGCGTATAAAAAATATTTGTCATATTGAACACATTACAACAATTATTTGAAATTTCCAAGAGATGGATAATGATTTGTTGAATGGAAGTAGAAAATATTAAGTAAAATAGCAGCCATCACTTTCTATGTGCCAGAAACTGTTCCGAGCACTATCCACACACTTAGGACAGTGCCTTAAATACTACATGTAGTATTTAGAATATATACATGTTTACATATAATATGGGATAGGTATAGGGGAATGGATAATGCTTAGAACCATCCTGGCACATAGAAAGTGATGGAAAACAGTTCTTAGAACAATTCCTGGGACATAGAAAGTGTTGTAAAAATTAAATGTGGGTATATATTTATATATATATGGAATATGCATGTATATGTGTATAAATAATATAAGTATATGTGTATATGTGTGTATGTATGTATGTGTATATGTGTAAATATGTGTGTATGTACATATATAATATATACATATACATTTTATATATATACGTGTTTATGTATACACATATTAATACAAATGTTTGCTCTATATAAATAAGCTATATATGGGACATCCAATATAAATATCTATTCTATAAGATTGCTGTAAAAAGTAAATGAGCATCCATATGTACATTATATACACACTCACTTCATTTTTACAACAACCTATGAAATAGGTATATTGATCCTATTCCAGAAACTAAGAAACTGAGGCTCATAAACAGTTTGCCCAAGGTGTCCCAAATAGTAGCACAGCAGGGATAATTAACACAGACAGGCTCTGGAGGCATTGCTCTTATTTAATCAGTATCTCCTATTGGAAATTTTGATTATCAGTATTGTTCATATCATATGGCTTCAATTGTTTATCATTAGTGAAACCTACAATGTTTCATTCAGTGTTCCAATCTAATAAAACAATTTGTATCTGCTGTGACATACTTCTCTTAAAAATGTCAGGTATTTTCAGACACATTGGCAACCTGGTATTGTGGAAGGAGTGGTAAGTTTGGAATCTGGAGACTTAGGTTAGAAGTCATAGATCTTCCAACAGATCATTGCAGAGACTGGGAAATTATTTAGGCTCACCAAACCAGTTATCTGTAAAATAGAGGATATGTTCCTTGACCTGATACCACTCTATTGTGCCTTCATAATAATGAGACAGTAGCAGTTACATTGCCTGAGAGTTTCTGTTTACTGGAGTATCTCTTCATAAAGTGTAAGTTCTTTAAGGGCAGGGACCCTGTCTTTTTTACTCTGTGTCTTCAACATCCTTTAGGCTACTCCCTGTCATCTCAGAAGCACATACTAAATAAGTGCAGAAGCAAAGTATAAAAGAAAAGAAAATATCATGATTCCCAAGACAGTTGTCATCAGGATCAAATGTAAATGAAATTCCGTTCTTGGGCTCTTGCTACCAGCTGGCCTATGAGTAAAACACCAGGCTGGTGCTGCTTCTAGTAGCAATAGACATTGATTGAAAGGCACAGAAGCAACCTAGAAATTGCATTGATTGTAAATATTTTCAAATGAATATCTTGAAGAATGGATTCAAAACATTCCAGTATCCATCTATGGGGAAAACATTTGCAGCCTCTGTATATACCTTTATTTTGTGTTTCTATTATCTCTTAGAGTCTTTCAAAATTGTTTATCAGAGACAAAGGGTGGCTGTTGGATCATAATTGTAAAATGATGGACATCAGAATAACTAGTTAAGTAATGAGAGAAGGAGCAAGTCCTGTAGAACTTAGTTCTAGGATATCACACAGCAAATTTCAGGACTCTTCTTTAAATCCTTAGGGAGAGGTCTTTTTATTTGCCTGATGAAGAACATGAGGGAACAAGCACTTTTTCCTTGAAATGTTTTTTGTACTGATCAGATCTGCTAATAACTCAACATAGACAGACTACCAGGAATGCAACTGCTTATATCCTCTCTGTTCACAAAACATTGCAGTGCATTTGTTGTGCCTTCATTTTCCTCAACAGTACTCAGAGCTCATGACTTTAACCCTTTTCAGTTTTGGAATCAGTTGTTTCTAAGATAGAGGCTATGCTTTGTTTCTGTACCTGGTACTTTTTTCCCCTGGCATAAATGAAAGTGTCTCTTCAAATATGTACCCAAGTAGTAATATATTCTGTCCCAGTCCCTGGAGAGCTGTACAAATTGGAGGTAAGCCAGTCATTCATTTGATTATATTAAGATTAAATGTTTAAAACAGGGCAATGCCATACCATATGAAATCATATTTTACTTCTCACTTACTTTAGCTCAGTTACTTTGGTGATGCAGGAAGTGGTTTTGAATTTAAGATAGGCATTCAGGCTGGAGGCAGGGTCTCATACCTGTAATCTCAGCACTTGAGGAAGCTGAGGTAGGTGGATTGCCTGAGTGCAGGAGTTCAAGACCAGCCTGGGCAACACAGCAAAACCCGGTACCTATGAAAATACAAAAAATAAGGCAGGCATGGTGGCATGTGCCTGTAGTCTCGGCTACAGGGGAGGCTAAGGTAGGAGGATCACCTGAGCCCAGGAGGTTGAGGCTGCAGTCAGCCATGATCATGCCACTGTGCTCCATCCTGGGGAACAGAGGGAGACCCTATATCCAAAAAAAACCACATATATATACAACATATATATATGTTTATTAAGGGTCCATAGAAATCTAGGTTATAGAATAGGTTATATGATAAAATATTAGCCTCATACCTTTATTCTACTCATAAAAGATTTAGCTGTATAAATATTGCCACAGGTTGAGTTTAATCATTTGTAATTGCTTGGCTTTCAGTGAAGAATCTGTTTACTCAAGAATGTCCTTGTGTGTGGAATAAATCGGATTTTTAGAAAAAAACCTCATTTACACAGAAATATGCACATCACTGTACTCTATAACAGCCCCCCTCCTGTGTAATTATTGTTCCTTTGAAACAAAGCACTCTTAATTCCAGAATGCCTGTGTTAAAAATTGAAGTTGGTTAGGTGTGATTTTTCCTTTTGGATCCTCTTCTGGATGTTAAACAAAAGGAGACTATATATTTAAAAGACAGAAACCTAAACATGAAATAAGAAAGACTGGAAATTTGGCTCTAGAAAGTACATATTTGAGGCTGATTAGGTTATTTTAACTCATCAAATCTTAATTTCATCCTTTGTAAAATGAAATAATGAAAATAATACTTGCCTTATAAGCTTGTCTGGAAAGTTGACTGAGACAGGTCCTGCAAAAATCTTGGCATGTTGCTGGACACATAGAAAGCTCTCAATTAACGTAAGCACCCCCCTTTTCTCGCCTCTTCCTCCTCACCTCCTCATCACTAATGTATATGAAAGTATAACATGCAGCAAGGGAACCAGACTGAGTCTGCCTCAACACATTCTGGAAGGAAGTATTCTGTTCTGCCTATGCTCCTTTCCAGAAGTTTTATTCTAATTGTCAGATGTGTTCTACTTCATCTGTGTAATTGTTTGTGATAACACCTGGAGAGGTCTTAACTTTTGTATCTTATAAAAGCACCAAACACCGCATGTTCTCACTCATAAGTGGGAGTTGAACAATGAGAACACGTGGTCACAGGTCACAGTAAGGGGAACGTCACACACTGGGGCCTGTCAGGGGATGGGGGGCTAGTGGAGGGATAGCATTAGGAGAAATACCTAATGTAGGTGACTGGTTGATGGGTGCAGCAAACCACCATGGCACGTGTATACCTATGTAACAAACCTGCACATTCTGCACATGTACCCCAGAACTTAAAGGATAATTAAAAAAATTAAAAATAAAACACCAAAATATTAAGTGGAGAGTGACTTAATGAACCCCATGGAATGAGAACGAAATACAATGTATATGCATTTAACTTGTACAGTTGTAAGCAACATTTTTCAGTGGGCTGTGATATTAATTCCATTTCACAAAAGAATTTGTGAGAGTCTCAAGCAGGTATGGCCAAGAGAATGATCCTCATTCTGATTTAGCTTCTCAGAAGATTGATGTCCTCTCTGGCATCTTTTATGTGTCCAGCATGATACTTGCAGCAGACCATTATGTGCTGTCATGCTGCTTCTTGATATCCAGACTCTTGGTGTGCTCTGCAGAACTGCAGCCTTGCTACATGTTTCGTGCAGGAAATTCACATTAAGGGATCCTTTTCCAGAGAGATTGCTCAGGCAATTTCAGTTCCATCTCTGTTCTAATTGTTGGAAAACACCCCCTTTCTCTCAGTCTACCCTTGCTCTGCATGCCTGTCTTTTGCTTTGCTGTTTCTAGATTCTGCTTTTGGTTATGTATCCTGTACTCACTGTGGCAGTAGGAGGAGATTTAATATTTATTACCTTTTGGTGGGAAGAATAACTTCCAGATGAAAGTCCAGCTGAAAACATAGTCTCCTTTGGACAAGAATATAAAGACTTCAGTCTGCCAGAGTAGCATTACTAGACACCTGGCTGCAGTAAATGTGATGTTACTTTTTTTGACATCTCTGCTCACTGCAACTTCTGCCATCTGGGTTCCAGTGATTCTCGTGCCTCAACTCCCCAAGTAGTTGGGATTACAAGTGTGTGCCACCACGCCCAGCTAATTTTTTGTATTTTTAGTAGAGACGGGTTGGACAGGCTGGTCTCAAACTCCTGACCTCAGGTGATCCACCCACCTCGGCCTCCCAAAGCTTGCTGGGATTACAGGTGTGAGCCACCACGCTCGGCTGGACAAGCAAGTTTTGAAGCAGAGGATTGTCTGAAAAATCTGGAATATTGGGGCAATTATGGAGAAGTAACAATTAGTACTGTTCATTGAATGTTTTAATGTTTGCCAGACCTTTTGAGTTCTTCATATACATTATCTTAGCCTACCTAAAGTAACCATGTAAGGATGTGTGTTAATATATCCATTTATAGATGAAGTAACAGAAACTCAGATAAGGAGATATTTCATGCAAGATCACGCAACTGGTGTGGAAAAGCTGAGATGTGAGACTGGTGCACTCTGACGCAAAAGCCAGCACTCTTAGGGATTAGGTTTCTTTGTGTGAAAAGTAGGTCATATGAGAATGATGGAAGCATACAGCTACTTTTCTTTTTTACCAAATACTAATTCTGCATATACACATAATAAAGTAGTTTTTCTGTAGCTATCAAGGAGTTGCCTGAAAAGGAAAGGGTGACATCAGAAACCCATGCTATGTAGTGGGGGCATATTTACTCTGACCTTAATAAATGCTTTAAAGCATTATAGAAAACTACTTCTCTGCCCATGGAAATATGACAAAATCCTTTCATCTTCACGTTTTTCAAAAGTGATATTCTGGTGGGCCTGCAGATAGTAAATATTAGCTTCTTGAAAGATCCTTTATTGAGACTAATTTTTTTTTTCATTTTTATTCTCATGGTTTTTTTCCCTGATTTTCTACCCCCTTGTTTTGCCCATTCATGGTCCATATATTTTTGTCATTTTAACTCCTCATCCTGAAGCACAGCAATCACTTCTGAGTTTTGTGGATCGCTGCACAGATATTCTGGTGGTATATGCTATTAATCCTTATCCAACCATACAGCAGTTCTACCTAGGCTTTTGGGTGACATTTAGCTGTTACTGTGGAGCTTCCTAGTGGCATCTAGAGGGAAGGGGGGCAGGGGAGGTTAGAGGATAGGTAAACATAAATCAGGTTTGTGCAAACAAGCATGATGAATGCTAGTTCCCAAAGTGCTCTGCCTTTTGTCAAACTTATATATTAGGAGAGAGGGTTGTGCGGCATGATTGATGAATCATAAAACTGCTCTCTCCGGTGAAAGGGCAAGCATAGGAACCACTGCAGTAACACGGTAGCTTGGATACATCACAGGGCTTGGGAATACAGAGTGGAAAACAATAATATGTGTATCAGCCTGAATGAAACAGTAAAGAGAACAGAGCAGAGTGTCCCCTGACTAGGAAATCCAGATCAGTCAAAAGGAAGTGAGTTTGGAGAAGCAAAACAAGATACAATAGGTAAGGGTTTCTTAACCAGGCCTCACACATAGGAAACAAAACAAAACAAAACAAAAAAACCTCTCTGTTCATTAACTATTTACTGAAATTTAGCTGTTTCTTCAATTATTAATGAGATAATCATGGAATTTTGATCAGTTACAGTGGCTTTACCACTACCAGAAGTCACTGATTGATTTCTTCGTATACGATAGTTATTATATGTATCTCAAAATATTGTTTATACCATTCACTACTTTGAAATTTTAGTAGCTATTACATTCACCACTAGAAACATATGTTTTATTACAAAATTTAAAAATACTTTTATAATTGTTCTTCAGTATAAATTGTTGCCTTTGTAACTCTGTATATGATATTTTATGCACTAGAAAATACTATCCTGAAAAAGCATTCGTAGGTTTCACCAGTGCACTAAAAGGGTCCAGGAAACAAACAAATAAACAAAAAGTGTGAACTCTTATGGTCGATGCTGTTTTTAATGTTAGGTGAGATTCAGCTTTTTAAGAATTTAATTTTTAGAAAGCTTGAGAGAGAACAATGTCTACTTTGATATATTCAGTACAATACATTTTGCCACAAGTCAGCATCTACCATGAATAAAAATTAATCTGGGGACTAATGCCTTACCTTCTACTTGTCAACCTTGCAACCTGCCTGTCAACATGAGACCATGGCAAGCTTTTCAGATTCATCAGTGCTAATTCAGCTCCCATTTCCTTTACTTGTATTATACAGATAAAGTTTGCAATGAGATTAAGAGTCTTGGCTCTTAACTGGAATTTCTGATTCTCTTTTTTTTTTTTTTTCGAGACTGAGTCTCACCCTGTCTCCCAGGCTGGAGTGCAGAGAAGTGATCTCGGCACACTGGGACCTCCACCTCCCGGGTTCAAGCGATTCCCTTGCCTCAGCTTCCCAAGTAGCTGGGGCTACAGGTGCATACCACCACTCCCAGCTAATTTTTGTATTTTTTTAGTAGAGACAGGATTTCACCCCTTGGCCAGGCTGGTCTCGAACTCTTGGCCTCAATGATCCACCCACCTCAGCCTCCTAGAGTGCTGGGATTACAGGCGTGAGCCGCTGGCCCTGGCCTCTGATTCTTAATTTTAGCTTAAATTTATCTACTTAATTAGATATGTGAAACTGGATATATTATTTTATCTCCCTAAGCCTCAGTTTACTCATAATTCGAGTAATAATAGTAGCTACCTTATAGGGATGTGGTGAAGGCTAAATGAAATAAAGAGAACTTAAAACAGTATAAATACATAGTAAGTGCTTAATACATAATTGCCAGTATTGTTTTCAGTATATACTGTAATCATGTGCTTAATAAGAATTGTAACCCACTGCCATCTTCATCCTCCAAAAAGGTAGTAGGTCTCTAAGAATCCATGCACAGCTCCCACGACACCACAAGAGCAGACTTCTGGGATCCTGGACATCCTGGGACCTCTTCATAGGATGGCTTGTATATTGTATTCTAAAATTATTTTCATTAAATATTGGGTCGATATACAAGAATACTTACAAAGTATACCTAAGGTATAAAGAATAACAATGTGACAGATACTTAATGACAGTTTAAGCCAATTATCATTTACCATTAGCTCTGAAATTTCCAGAATGCTCCTCTGTGATACCAGTCTCTTCCCTCCCAAGTGTAACCGTGATCCTGAAATTTGTGTTTATTATTCCATTACTTTCGTGGTTTTGCTACATGTATCTCCCAATATAAAACTTTGAGTGAATGGAGTTACGTTGAAACTTGTGACTTGCTTCTTTCACTCAGCTTAAGTTCCTGAGATTCATCCGTGCTGCTATAACTAGATCTAATTTGTTTATCTTATTTTCACTTTTGTATCATTATTTGTGAATTGGTATTCTATAATTTGCTATCCACTTACTATTGATATCTTCTCTTTTTTTGCTATTATCATTAATTTCTGCTATGAATATTGTTAAATATGTCTCCTGCTGCACCGGATTCTAACAAGTAGCGTTGACTCATGAGGTATTTATATCCTCAGCTTCACGAGATAACACTAGATTGTTTTTCAAACAGTTGTTGTTGTTACATTTCTTCTACCAGTATCGAATTGTTCCTGTTCTTTCACATTCTGGACAGCACTTGAGAGTGTCAGACTTTTGCCTGTCTGACAATTCGTTGAGTTTGAAATGATATCTCAATATTTTAATTTGCAATTAAACATCTCCTTATTTGGAGAAGTTCTGTGTATTCTGGACACTGTCTTTTGCCAGTTCTCTTAAGTTGCACATGTATTCTCCCAGTTGCTTGCTGGCCTTTTCACTCTTATTTGGAGTCCTTTGATAGAGCAGAAGCTCTTAATATTAACATAGTTGAGCCTTTTAAGGTTTTTCTTTATGATTGTACTTTGTGTCTTATATCTTAAAAATCCACAATCTAAGGCCGAGGTGGGCAGATCAAGAGGTCAGGAGATCGAGACCATCCTGGCTAACACCCCGTCTCTACTAAAAATACTAAAAAAAAAATAGCCAGGCGTGGTGGTGGGAACCTGTAGTCCCAGCTACTTGGGAGGCTGAGGCAGGAGAATGGCGTGAACCGAGGAGGTGGATCTTGCAGTGAGCTGAGATCGCGCCACTGCACTCCAGCCTGGGTGACCGAGCAAGACTCCGTCTCAAACAAAAATCAAACAAAATCCACAATCTATTTTTCATATGGGTAAAAAGGACTAAATAAAATCCCCTTATATCATTTAAGAGGGAAAATAATTACCCAAGAGGAGAGGAAACAATTGGGTTGGCTTGGAAGTGGTTATTTTTACATTTTTTCATCTATAGCTACACTGTGGGTAGAAAAATAGAAAAATAACTTGTGATAACCCAGATTACTTAGCATCTTTAGATAATAAAAGTTTAATGTTACTGTGGCATTGACCTCTAATTTAACTTAATGAGTCTGTTTTCTTAGTCAACTGTACTAGATGCTAGAGATACAAAAATTGTTACGAGGAGGAAGCAAGTGTCTAGGCTTCCACATCTGGATAGCCGTTCTCACATTTATCACATCACAGGGATGCAATTCAAGGGCAGTCCACAGAAGTTTATCTGTGTTTCATTTTATAATCTTAGTATTTTGTATGTCCATACTCAGTCTGCCCTTGGTTCTCACTCCCCACTTTGCTCTTCTTTGTATATAATTTGATTTGTGCCTCATCTTCTTACTAGTCTGAACATGTTGTTGAGGTAGGATATCTAACCATCCTGGTTTGGCTGAAGTTGGGAGACCTCCTGGGATGCAGGACTTTTAGTGCTGAAACCAAGCCCCAGGTACCTGGGACAAATTGGTCACCCTACTTTGAGGGCAAGGATTATGTATGTTGCATCTTTGCACCATGTGCAATTTGTTTTACAGGGTTTACACATAGACAGTAGTTTTTAAATGGATTTTGCATTAAGTTGGAAGGCACTCAGTGCTGACATGGATCCTAGCAGTCATTCTTGCAAGTTATGTTTATTTTCTAGCATCTGATTTCATGAAGCTGCCATTTTTCTTAGACATGTTGACTCTTTTTTCTTGAATCTGCTGACCTTAGGGTAGGTAGCAATAAGCTTTGCTTACCAACAGGGCTCTGTCATCTACATGAGGGATGTTGCCATTAGCTGTCTTTTTTTTTTTTTTTTTTTTTTTTTTGAGATGGAATCTCTCTCGCTCTGTCGCCCAGGCTGGACTGTAGTAGCGCGATCTTGGCTCACTGCAAGCTCCGCCTCCTGGGTTCAGGCCATTCTCCTGCTTCAGCCTCCCGAGTAGTTGGGAATACAGGTGCCCACCACCACGCCTGGCTAATTTTTTGTATTTTTAGTAGAGACGGGGTTTCACCCTGTTAGCCAGGATGGTCTCGATTTCCTGACCTCGTGATCTGCCTGCCTCCACCTCCCAAAGTGCTGGGATTACAGGCGTGAGCCACTGTGCCTGGCCAACTGTCATTTTTGCCTACAAATGCATCAAAGCTTGTTTATTAAAACAAATTTATTATGAATCAGGATTAATTAACAGATTAACATTTAACCTACTTTAATTGAAGATATTCATTTGATTTTGTTCTGTCATCAAGTAATCACAAAAGTTATCAAGTTTTCTGCCGTTGTTGAATTATCCTGGAGGTGACATTTTTGTGTACAAATTGATGAGGGACTCGTTTCATAGTATAATTTGAGAGGTGGCTGAACTGGCTTCTATAGCTAGACATATTTCCCCTTTTGGGCTAGTGAGTGCCTCCATTAGTTGTCACCCCTTCCATTGCAAGCCATTTTTCCTCCAGCATTACCTTCTAAACCACAAATGCCTGGAGAAGCCTCAGCATATTAAGACAGTTTTGATCGGTACCCCTTTTAGCAGAAGTTATTTTTTCAGCTGCTTTCAAAAGTAACAGAGGAGAGGGAATTTGACCTCGGGAAAGCAATCGTGAGGCAGCCAGGTAGGAGGGCGCCCCAGGAACACTGAGGAGCAGGGGCAGGAGGCTGTAGCTGTGCGTGTGGGAGCCGGGGTAGGACACCTTAAGAGAAACGGCTTTAGAGATCAACGTTGCTATTCCACAATGCTGTGATCTTGAGCAAGAAAAAAGTCTTTAACAGGTTTGATTTATGAGAATATTTTCCACTCTCGATAGAATGCAATGGATATCTGATGCAGTTTTGTGCCACTCTAAGTGACTACTGAGAGAAGATTTCCAAATTCCTCTGATTGCCATCAGTAAGGAGTGATGAAGTGGGATTTTCTTTTCTAGTTGCCTTTATCAGTGTCGGTGAAATGAGAACAAAGCTCTCTATTCTCTCAAATTAGTAAGAAATCAGATCTGAATCCCCAAAATCAGTTGAACATCCTTCAACCTGTAGTTCCATGTCTGATTTATAGACAGTGGTAACTGCCATATTGAAAGAAGTGTAATCTTGTGATAATTCAGAACTGGACATGACCAAAAAAGTGGTTTTTAATCGCAAAATGTTTTTTGGATTGTAATAATTTGGAACTGGATGTAACCCAAAAGGGTTTTTTTGTTTGTTTTTTACTCATGATGTAATTTGTCTGAGAAAAGCTTCCCCTGTTGTCTGGCAAATAGATTAGAAGGCCTATTTGAGTAAAAATCCAACTGCTGTTATGGTGGACCTTCAGAATAATTTAATTTGGTCACTTGTCCGTAGCTGTAGTGAAATTTTGTCTTAAGAAATGGTATCTGAAAGGGACTCACGTTACAGACTGAATGTCTCCCCCCCCGCAAATTGAAGCCTTAACCCCGAAATGTGACTGTGAGGTCATAAGGGTGTGGCACCGATCCAGCAGCATTGCTGTCTTTATAATAAGGGGAAGGGACACCAGGGATACATACACAGAAAAGGCCCTGTGAGGACACAAGGAGAAGGTGGTCATCTGCAAGCCAAGAAGAGAGCCCTCACCAGAAACCAATCCTGTTGGCACCTCAGTCTTGGACTTACAGCCTCCAGAACTGTGAGAAAATAAATTTCTGTTGTTTAAGCAACCCACTCGGTGGAATTCTGTCATGGCAGCCTGAGCAGACTAATGCAGCATCTAATTTTAAAATAAATACTTTCCAAATATTCAATTTTCCCAAGTCCAGTGATCACCACTTGGTTTCTGAATTTCATTTTCTATTTTCTAGTGAAGAATTTTAACCCTGTTCCTTCCCATTCTAGGTTCACAGACTGACTTCTGGTCCTTGCTGGGGGTGCACTAGCCTTGGAGGCTGGTGACATGACTTTATAAGAAAATAGAAAGCCTAAGTTATAGCACCAGCTTTCTTAGTTTTCCACAGTTCATGGTTCTTCCTTAGGCCACTAATATTCCTGATACATCTCTCTAGCTTTTGTCATAATCAAAATCAGTTGACTGTATAATACGTGGTGCCTGCTTGCGCTGATGCTGTGTTATTCTGTTTGTTTGTTTGTTTGTTTGTTTTTGAAAGGGAAATCTTGTAGATTACTAGAGAGTTCATGATACTCTAGAATCAGTTTTGCCACAAACTAGTATTAATCCATGGACATTTCTCGCCAGCCCAACCTGCCGCAGAAACTCAATTTGAGGGTTTTCTCGATGTTTCTCATTAAGGTAACTTTCATCCTCTGCTAAGTTATCATTTCTCTTTACCTGGAGCCAGAAAAGTAGGACCTTGAGCCTAATCTGCCTCTCTACCTGCTTTTGTAAATGAAGTTTCATTGGAACACACAACCGTACTCATTGGTTTATGTGTTATCTGTGACTGTTATCACACAGCAATAGCAGCATTCAGAAGTTGTAAAGGAGCAAAAAAAGCCACAAAACCATCTGAAGGCTTTGTGCAGTGGCTCATGCCTGTAATCTCAGCACTTTGGGAGGCCAAGGCTGGTGGATCACTTGAGGTCAGGAGTTCAAGACCAGCCTGGCCAACATGGTGAAACCCCATCTGTGCCAAAAAATTCAACAAAAATTAGCCGGGCATGGTGATACACAACTGCAGTCCCAGCTACTCGGGAGGCTGAGGTGGCAGAATTGCTTGAACCTGGGAGGCAGAGGTTGCAATGAGCCAAGATCCTGCCACTGCACTCCAGCCTGGGCAAAAGAGTAAACCCTGTCTCAAAACAAAGAATCTGAGCCTAAAATATTTACAATCTATATATCTATCTTACTAAAACATATACTTAAGGAAAAAGTTTGCTGACTATTGCTTTATGTTACCTATTGGCTTGACAAGCCCAATACATTCCTATTTCTTATTACTACGCGAATTATAAATAATACTGAGAAACTGTAACTTAATATTGTTAAATCTTCTTCTCTGTAATTATAGTAAAATTTGAGAGGAATTAGTATGGTATATCCCTATCTGTTTATTAAGGGAGTGTGTGTGTGTGTGTGTGTGTGTGTGTCTGTGTGTGTGTGTCTGTGTGTGTGTACTATGTGTTTAATAAAATCTTAGGAATACTAGGATTTGTTGAGTAGCGTTCTTGTTTAAAAAATGTGTAAAATTTAAAATTATGTAAATATTCATAATACAGAAGTCTTATTAGCTTTAAAGATTTACCTGGGTAAAGACAGGCATTGTCTGTACTTGATCAAGTAAATTTTCAGTTCATTCAAAATGTATATTTTACTTGCATCTTACCAAACCTCAACTTATAATCAGTTGACCAAGTTACAAAAGTTTTTTCATTCCCATCAGATCTCAATCTATTTTGGTGGAGGTGGGAGTAGTAATATTATAAGGCAAAATCTCTCATCTGTTCTCCAGAAATTAAGTCTTAACAATGTTTTCTAGGAGTAATAGCCCTGATGCAGTGCTTAATGCTTTATTTCCATATTTGTTATTTCTGACTGCTAGAAAGCAAAGGTCACTAGTTCAGGAAATTAGCTTGAGGGGGAAAAAGGAAAGTAGTTACTCTAAGGTTAAAATCCATATAGTGTGACAGGTTATTGTGATGAATATTTAGTTTTGAAAGACTTCATTTATTATGTAATAGCCATATGCAGTTAACAGAATGCTTCTGTTAGTGAACCTCACAAATGATTTAGTAACCCCCAGAGATTAGCTGGATGTTCATATGCACTAGAAGAAGAAAGCAAATTTGACATTAAAAACAACACATAATGCAATGAAAACAAAATACCCCTTAAGAGTTACCATGTACTATACAAGACCCATCAGTCATCCCCAGTACCATTCAGAGCATGAGATTGGTTCAGTCATGTCCACCATCTGGTTCTATACCAGTTTTCAAGTCCCAATGATCATAGTTTTAATAATGTACCAGGTGCCATATTAAGGGCTTCATATGTAAATAATTTTAAATTTTTTTTTTTTAATTTGAAGAAACAGAAGTCAGGTTAACGAATATGTCTTAGGTAAAGTAAAATTCAAACCAAGTAAGTAAGAGTTCAAAGTTTACGCAGTATTAAAAATCATTTCTGGCCAGACATGATGGCTCACACCTGTAATCCTAGAGCTTCAGGAGGCCAAGATGGGAAAATCGCTTAAACCCAAGAGTTCAAGACCAGCTTGGGCAACATAGGGAGACCCTATCTCTACAAAAAATT
Source organism: Nomascus leucogenys (assembly GCF_006542625.1). Taxonomy (NCBI): domain Eukaryota; kingdom Metazoa; phylum Chordata; class Mammalia; order Primates; family Hylobatidae; genus Nomascus; species Nomascus leucogenys. The sequence goes on along the minus strand of NC_044401.1, from coordinate 62,574,385 downwards.
GAAAAATTATCTGGGCATGGTGGCATGCACCTGTAATCCTACCTACTTAGCAGGCTGAGGTGAGAGGATCACTTGAGCAAAGGAGTTCAGGGCTGTTGTGAGCCATGATTGCACCACTCCACTTCACCCTGGGGGACAGAGCAAGAACCTGTCTCAAAATATACATACACACACACACACACACACGTGTGTGTGTGTGTGTGTGTGTGTATATATATATATATATACACACACATACATATATCTTCTGCAGCCACACTTTGTTTACCTGTCTCCTGATCTGTAATCTCTTAAAAGACAGAGACTGTATTTTGCTAATTATTTAATTCCCCTAGTGCTCATCTGGTACATTTTCTACCCATTGTAGTTGTATCTTATTTAGAGTCTCATTTCTAAAAACTGTGCATAGACAAAATTGGTTTTCAAAACCTTTTAGGCAAAGCCCATGTTGGAGACTGACATATTACATTTCAGTAAACCCAATGCTTCTGAATTTCTTCATAACACTGGGAAAAAAATGGCTGGTTTTCAGTTAAGCATTACATAAAGGACTTTTCCTATCCTCGGGGGTCATGTTGTATGTAAAATATATTCTTTCATACACCAGAATTACACTCAACATGGTATTGAGAGGCATGAAGAGATCAAGACTTACTCAAAGAGTTTCAAATTTATGCCTCTCTTCTCCTGCTCACTGTGGGGCATAGTATTGACATTGAGAGAACCCCAAACAGCATTATCCTTGAGCCTCTTAGGGTGTGATTTAACTCACATAAGTTAAATTCACCAATGGTGCCAAAATATTGTACCAAGTAGAGATAAGGACCTCACATTTCTTTATCACTTACTATCTGCCAGCCACATTGCATGAACTCTGCACTTAATAATTCTCATGACACTGTACAAGGTATATGTCATCACTGTCTTTGTGTGATGAGTGATGAAGCTCAGGTGTGCCTCAGAAAGGCTGAGTAAATTCCCCAAGGTCGCCCTGCCAGTGAATGCCAAAATCAGGATTTAAAGACCTCAAATGCTTTTAACTATCTAGCTTTGCATTTTCCTTAAGAAATGTTGATTGAAAAATTACAAGTAATAGTATATATAATTTATATTTTGTATATATAATTTATGTATACATTTATGTAATATCTATTTATAACATATATAAATTATATATACAATGTAAGGGTGTACGCTATCTGCCTTTTGCTTCAAGTTGATTTTTATAAATAGTCTTCTCCATGTTGTTTCTATATTCCAAAGAATTATTTAACGTAGTGAAATCATCAGCCATTTGTAAATAGGAGTCCAGACATGCAAACCTTAGCTATAGCCCCATGAAGGCTACAACAGCTGGGAGCACTGTTCACATAAAACACAACATAAATGATGCCCCCATCCAGAGTGCAGAACAGTCACTGCCCTTGCCTGCTAGCTAGGCACTGGATTCATCAAGAACATTTTAGGAACAGATAAACTCCTAAAACTCTTTATCACACTTCATTAGTTAGATTCAGTGCTATGCATCCAAATTTTGCTCCTGTACATATTTAATAAACAGAGATGTCAACACATTGTCTGATTGTAAATTGTGAGGATTTCAGCATGGCGGACTTTGGGTCCATAAACACATCGGTTTCTCGTGTTTATACAGAAAGTCAAGCTTCATTTGGGGCTTAAATCCATTGTGAAAATGCAGTAGATCTTTTAATTAGGTGAGGGTATTTCTAAAGACATATTTAATGTCTATTTTGTTAGTGATGATGCAATCACAAAAACAGCTAGATCCAAAATATCCTCTCCACACTCACAGTAGTCCGCCACCTGTAAAGGTCTTTAAGAAAGCTGAAGCACTGTGTTCCTAACCTTGCTGGCATGAGGTTAATTCAGAAAGTCACTTGGTCTTTGCTCTTGACCTCAAAATCTACCTCCTGTTAAGAAGGAGAAAAAGGAAGAAAAGCATTTGCTCGTCACTTGTCAGGAAATAAAAGGAAGAAATGGGATATTGAGAGTAAAGTAGTATAGTGGAAACACGCATTTTCTATTTTCTCCTTTAAGTTCCATTACCTTTCAACATTGTTGATATTGTAGATGAAGAGATGCTTGCCTACTCTCTACAAATGATATCCCATTACAAGAACAGATAAACATAGTGGTTGGGAAACAATTTAAATAGTTTCTGAGTTCTTTGGAGGATTTCATGTAAATTCATTAGTAACTCTGGAACTATCTACTCTGCATTTAAGGAATGAAAAATGTATTAGTTTCACTACACAAATGTATTAGCTTCCACTCTGTAGTTAAATGAAAAATGTATTAGCTTATATGTATAAATATCTTAACATTCAGTCTGTGGTATTTTCTCTCAGATATTACTCCATTTGAACTAGTCTACAATGCAAACACTGCTTAAAGTCTCAATGCTGGAGAATTACACTTTTTAAAAAATTTTCTTAAGTAGCAGAAAATATTTGTGTATGCAGCGATATGTATTTAATATAGCAAATAAGTATTCTTTCCTAAAAATGCTCTTTCAGAACTTATTCAATGCTATAATAGTTTTGGAAACTAAAGAAGGATATTAGTTTTTGAAAAACTTGAAAAAATGCTCTTTCAGAACTTAATCAATGCTATAATAGTTTTAGAAACTAAAGAAGGATACTAGTTTTTGAAAAATTCTAGGGCCGGGCGCAGTGGCTCAGGCCTGTAATCCCAGCACTTGGGGAGGCCGAGGCGGGTGGGTCATGAGGTCAGGAGATCGAGACCATCCTGGCTAACACGATGAAACCCCATCTCTACTAAAAATACAGAAAAAAAATATATATATATATATTTTTATATATATTTAATATATATATATATTAGCTGGACATGGTGGCATGCACCTGTAGTCCCAGCTACTCAGGAGGCTGAGGCAGGGGAATTGCTTGAACCTGGGAGGCAGAGGTTGCAGTGAGCTGAGATCACACCACTGTACTCCAGCCTGGGTGACAGAGCGAGACTCTGTCTCAAAAAATAACAATAAAATAAAAAATTCTATAAATGATTACATACATTAACCACTTGAAATCTAAAAACAAAAATCCAGTATTGGGGTGAAGATTTTATTCTTAGTAGAAAGACCTGGCATGTGCCACTCAGTTATTGAAAGGATTCATTTCATGTAGTAACTAAATATAGATCAGCAAGACAGATATCTCTGAACCATCTAGGGGAATTTGTAAGTTTTCATCGAATTTTTTTTTCTAGTGAGCGATGTTGCTGTATTACACTTAAACTGAAACCTATTCACTCTGTACGCACCTGTTCAATGCCAACACTCTGGATAACTGTTAAAAATTCCTTTCCCTCTGTGTCTCCTTGAAAAATAGCCTGTTACATTTGATGGGTCAATCTGACAATCTCCAAAGAAAAATAAAAGTAAAGTCAAAAAAGGACAGTGTGAGATACTGAGATACCAAACTGTAATTGGACATGAAAGTATTTTCTCTTCATTTTTCTGGTTCTCACACACTTTTTCCTCTATTAACAATTTTAGCCGTGCCTTATCTCCCATTTAACTGTAATTTGAAAGTGAAAAATCTGTGAGTAAAAAAGGTGCTGTTTGTGTATATCTACATACATAAACATTCATGCATCTCTATCCCCACATCCAGTGGCTCCTTCACCATGGAATAACTAGATCCCAATTTTCTGTTGCTTTGTCTTTCAGTTATTTTTGGAGGCTTTCACAAGGGCGCCTTGAATGTGCCCACAGCGGGACTTGATAGTTGGAGGCACCACCCAGCATCTGACCTGCTCATTGCCTATTGTGGCTTTTTCTGGCCATGTTCAGAGCTTGCTCTTGGATCTTGATGAAAGTGAAACTGGCCAGATTGTCCCATAGCACTAATGTTTATCGTTTCTTTAGAATAAACATAGAAACTGAACCTCCCAGTCTTAAAACTTGAGAAAGTTACATTTGTTGAGTTCCTTTCTCAGGAAACCAACCATCAACTCTCCAAGGTAGTTTCAAGGAACTGAAATGTACCAGATCACCACCTCTGGATAATGAGACACCAGATCCCTCACACATCATTATTGCCTAACTGAGCACCTGCTTCCTGTGGACCAACTTCTCTTCCTTACCCCTCCCTAATTCCTGTTTTCCCACATATGGTTACATTTCTTCCCTGCTATATAAACCCCTAACTTTAGTTGGTGAGATAGATGAATTTGAGACTCATCTCCCATCTCCTTGGCTGCAGAACCTGATTAAAGCCTTCTTCCGTGACAATTCCGTGACAATACTTGTTGTCCCAGTGATTGGCTTTCTCTGCAGTGAAAAGCAGAACCTAGACCAAACCCCAAACCCTTGGCGTTTTGGTATTGGTAACAAAAGCTGCTACCACCTTTTAGGAGGAGGAGGACAATAAAGCTAATTCCACATACTCTAAAAAGTTTACATCATCAGGCATCAGAATGTACTTCATCCCCTCTCTTCTTTGGCCCCTCTCTTACTATTGAGCAACATTAATTATGCTTATTTAAATTAGACATAGAAGATAGAATATTTATTGCCTACAGGGGCTGTGTAATCATTTTATAAAAGTCAGACACCTACAACCTTCTCACCTGGGGAAAAAAAACAGGAATTATTTATCTTTACTTTTGAAATTATCTGAGTTAATAAACACATCTAGAATGGAAGTGTTTTAGAAAATAAATAAAAGTCCTTCTTAATGCATTTTTTATTGGATAATCTCCAAACTCCCCAACCCAAACTCATATCTGTTTATTACTTTATAACTGTATCCCCACTCCTAATATGAACAGTGAAGTCCAAATAAGCTTGTAAAACCCAAACAAAATTACAAACACCAACTATCTACCAATAGAGGCAGATAAATTTTTATAAGCATCGACTTTTATGAAGACAGTTTTCTGGTCATTTAAATGTATTTGCTGCTGAAGGACAAAACAGTATTAACTATCTCGAAGGCAGGGGGTTTAGAATTAACAATACTCTTCCATATACATCTCTATATCAGTTTTCAATTATTTATAATTATAGTGCATAGTTTGCATTTTCTTCTTTCTTTCTTTGTTTTTTTTTTTTTGTTTTTTTTTTGTTTTGAGATAGGGTCTCACTCTGTCACCTAGTCTGGAGTGCAGTGAGTGGCATGATCTCAGCTCACTGCAACCTTGACTTCGAGGGCTCAGGTAATCCTCCCAACTGAGCCTCCCTGGTAGCTGGAACTACAAGTGTGCACCAACACGCCTGGCTAATTTTTATATTTTTAGTAGAGACAGGGTTTCACCATGTCAGCCAGGCTGTTCTTGAGCTCCTGGGCTCAAGTGATCTGCCTGCTTTGGCTTTTCAAAGTGCTAGGATTACAGTCCTGAGCCACTGCACCTGGCCTCTATTTTCTTTACATACACAAGGTGTTTAAAACATTTTTTAATAAGCTAATTGTAGAGGTACAATTTATAAGTGAATGGATTAGCAATTTGCCCATAGTTACAAGTTTAAAAGCAAAATGGATTCTGATTCCAGGTATGGCTTCCAAATTCTGGCTTTTTAAAAACTGCAAACCATGATCAAAGTTAGATTAGGCATTCGATGAAGAGTCCTCCTTTCAAAAGGAGCCCTCCTTTGCCTCATCTCTAAAACCAGCAGAGTACACACACTTCAGATGCTGTTCTTCAGGTTGTGCAATACAGGGGCCCAAGTTTGTCACCCCATGATTGGTCCCTACCTCAACAACAAACATCACTGAGCTTTGAAGGTACCTCTGCTGTCTATGTTTCTTGGGATTTGAATTCATCCTTTTGATTATTACTGGCCTGCTTATTCAACTCCTATAAATCCTCGATTCTTGTCCATTAGCCTGTATGTTTTACTACAGTTGTCACCACGCATGTGACAGTGGGTTATCTGCCTAACCTCTGATGTCCCTCTAGATCTGTCATCTAATACTCATGCCTACCCTTGCCTAAATGTATTTTCTACATTTCTAACTTCCAATTACAGATGCTTCCCTTGATTGACTCTTCATCAAATGTCTAATCTAACTTTGACCATGGTTTGCCTTTTTAAAAAAGCCGGAATTTGGAAGCCATACCTGGAATCAGAATCTATTTTGCTTTTAAACTTGTAACTATGGGCAAATTGCTAATTCCTTCATTTATAAATTGTACCTCTACAATAGAGGTAGATAAATGATAGGTCTTTAATGAGTTACATGTATAAACTGCCAACCACAGCTGTGGAATTTATAGGAATTTAACAAGTGATAATTATTGTTCTCCTCTTGCTTGACTTTAACTTCCACCTTATTGGAAAAATTTTTCCATTAACTTCTACCTTAATGGCCATTCTCACATGGCGTCAGATTCATGACTCTGTGCGGATTCTTTAAACCTGTTAGTGCTCTTTTGGATCCTTGATAATAGCCTTTCTCTGTTTCCAGCCTCACCATCAAACTCCTGGTTTCATGTGATTCAGTGTTGTGCCCCTGTCCCCAACACAGCTGTAGCAATAAAAGGTTTCCCTTTCAGTGAGATGTGAATATGCCTTAAACCTCTTTAAGCCCTTAAAATGTAACTCGAATTTTATTTGTATTATAAAGAAAGTTGCGGTTTACAAATTGAAGATTTCTTTAATGAAGAAACATCTTTTTTTTACTTTCTGACACACATTCAGACATGTTATTAGCTTTTTTAAAGCTGCAATAATCAATAAACTTTGATACTTATCTATTTTAATTCTATTCAGAACTCAAAAAACTGTATCAGAGTGAATTTCTTTATATGAAAATTAATATTGTTGATGAAACCATTTAGCTAGACATACACAGTGTGATGACTAACAGGCATCTCAAAGTCAACTTTGACCTGACCTCCTCTTTTTCTCCCCCAAACCTGTTTCACCTGCACATGTCCCCATTTCAGATGATGACAACTTCATCTTTTTCATTGCTCAGACCAAAACCTTAAATTCTTTTAAAATTGTTTGCTTTCTCTCATGTCCCTCAGCAAATATGTGGCTTTACCTTTAACATATATTCAGAACCCAACTATTAGTTGTCACCACCTTCCATGCTACCATTCTGGTCTGAGGCAGCAGCAAGCATCTTTCTTCTGGAATATTAAAATACCCTCCTCATTGGTCTGCCTTTTACTCCCTACAATCTATTTTACAATTTGGTCTCACTGCTTTTCCCCTTTCCTCCTACACTGTATTCTCAACACAGCCATCAGAGTGATTCTTTTAAAAAGTAAACCAGAACACAACATTCTTTTTTTTTCTTCAAAAACTTGCATTGACTCTCCATTTTACTCAGAGCAAAGCCAAAGTCCTTCTCTTACTCTGTCATGTATAACCTGCACTGCATCCCTCCTCAACTATCTGACTCCTCTCCTCCTAATTCTTGCTATGATATTTTCATCTTTTCCTATTTAATTCTGTCCTAGTTCCACTGGTGCCCTGCCCCACCTGTTAACATGCCAGGCTTGTATCTGTCTTCAGCCTATGGTCTACTACTCCCTCAGATCAGTGCTTGCCCACCTGCATCTCTTACTCAAAAATTTGCTCATACCTCACCTTCTTAATTAAGCTATTCTAAACACCTATTTCCTACTGCATCTTATGCACTTCCCTCCATATTCATTGAGCTCCCTTATCCTGTTCCACTTTTTCTTTTTTTGGTAACATTTATAAACTTCTAACACACTATATATTTTGCTTATTATATTTTTAATACATTCTTCAAGGGCATGCATCTCTGTTTTATTACTTGAGAATAGTGCCTGGCACACAGCAAGTACTTGATGCATATTTATTAAATGCATGAATTTTTCTTGGTCTTAAATAAATTTATTTGGAAAATATTTAATACATTTGTGTTTTGTTTAGTTGGGGGTTTGTTACTACTGCTATTTCTATAAAAGGTTGAAATACAGAAGGGAAAAGAAAATCTCACCAGCTATCTGGCCTTGTACAGATAAAGCCAAATGATTGAATGGTTGACTGAATTGACTGGTTGTTTGGACATATTTTTTGTAATAGCTTAAGGGAAAACTAAGCTATCTGACTTCCACCCCTTTTCCCCTTGCTAGAACTAGAACGGTCAAAAAGGCACATAATACACACTTGGGTTTTAAAGAATTTAGTTAATTGAATTCAATGAACCAAAAATACAGTGAAAATCATCAACATTTATATGTAAAACAAAATCTGTTTTTGTCTGGCTTAAAGGGGATGTAGCTGGGGGCTAAAGGATTAGAAATGAGTAAGAGAATAATCTGACATTGCTTTGCTTTTCATGCAAGCTTTCTAAGCTCTCAAATGGCAATGTTGGAGAATTCATTACATTGTGGTAAAGTATGACAAGTTGAAGAGTTTAAATTGAGTAACAAAAGCAAACACTAACATATTATACGTGAAAACTGCCATTGAAACAACAGATCAAAAACTGTACTCTTTAACAATGTAGTGCTTTTTATATTTTTCTTTATTCAGAGATTTTGTAAGGCTATTTATGGGTTAGCATGGAAGGAATAAGGCTTTCTACCAAAAGCAGACACACAGTTTTTGTACAGAAATATGTCTACCAGGGATTATATAATGAGGAAATGGTGAATTGATGGAAAGAATAAGATAAACAAGGGGGGAAATGTAGTAAAGAATCAGTGGTTACCTGATGCAGTTCTTTGAGAAAAGGATGATTGGGTAATGGGAACACTTACAAAGCTAAACAATGACTGTGAGATAAATAACTGGACACAAGAACAGCTGTTGAATATCTAGTGAGTGTGTGTGTATATATGTGTGTGTGTATATATATGCGCACATATACATTTCACACACACTTGCACATACACACACACTTTGTATGAGGAAGGTCTATGATCAGAAATACTGACATCACTATTCGGTCCTTGATGACAAATTTTTCACTCCTGTGATAATTCCTTTATAGCTGATTGACTTTGGAACCAGAGAGTCCCTTCTAAAAATGCAGCTATTCCTAGGATTATAGGTTCTCATCAAGACCTCTTTTTAAATGTGTCACATTTGTCAGGTCACTTTTTTCTCTGAAGGAGGCAGCATCAGAGTGCTGGACAGAGGATAAGAGGGGAAGAGAATAAGGATGATTAACAGGAAGAGAAAAAAACTGCAAGGAGGTCATAAAGATTTTCCTTGATTTCTCAATTGTGCCTTGGCATGGAACTAAGACAAATTCTGCCAGGTCGCCCATTAAAAGTCAGTGTACTTAATACCCTCAAAATTAGTGTGATATACAACTTCAACTATATGTTTTTTAAAAAAGAAATGCACCAAACACATTAAATTTTAATGATGGATAGAATTAAATGCTGTCATATGCTTGGCCTTTGCAAACTGCTCCATTACTTATTATAGGTGCTTCTGGTGTGACATGTGAGCGCTAAAAAAACTGTATTGAATTTATCTGTAAATAGATTTGAAATGATTGGTGTACGTTATGTTGACACTTCCCAGGGAGTACATATTATTTACATTTTTCGCGGACATGAAAGCAGGAAACACTTAAATTGTCCAGAAATCAGCCTTTGCATTAAAACATCTGCGTTATTTTATTCCTCATAACCGCAGGAAATATCTCATTTAAGCAATCTTATAAGTCAACTAAATGCAAATAAATTCTCCAGTGGAGAATGACAAGTTCATCAACTTGATTCCCTCCTACTCCCAACATTTTCTGTCTTGTTGTCAACTGCTTCACATTGTCTGTTCAGTGGATGTGTTTGTGCACCATCTTCACAATGACCCTAGTCTACATTCCTGGTTATATATCATTACTCTAAATATCCCCCCCAAACTGTGGCAAAGCTTTGCAGCACAATGAATTACAATGCAATTTTGTATCATGGAGGTGAATTTTTTAAATTTTGTTCTTTGCTGTTTCGCCAGAGCTGATTGATGCCAGAAAGGAAAATTGCTTAGAAACTAGGATTCTATCATAGCCTGTATTGACAGATGCAACTTTTAAAACCAGTCAGATTGCAAGACATTTTTATATCATATTGGATAATATACTTAATTATGTCTGTACTTCTTTCACACCTTAACTTTGGTGAATCTCAAAGTATTTCATGAAAACTTGGGGAAGGAAGACACCCTCCGTATTAGTCAGGGTTCTCTAGAGGGACAGAACTAATAGGATAGGTGTGTGTATAAATGAGAGTTCATTAAGGAGCACTAACTCAAATGATCACCAGATGAGGTCCCACAATAGGCTGTCTGCAAGCTGCGGAGCAAGGAAGCCAGTCCAAATCCCAAAACCTCAAAAGTAGGGAAGCCAACAGTGCAGCCTTCAGTCTGTGGTTGAAGGTCCAAGAGTAGAACTTAGAGTACGATGTTTGAAGGCAGGAAGCATCCAGCATGGAAGAAAGATGTAGAGCGGGAGATTAAGCCAGTTTAGTTTTTCTACGTTCTGCCTGCTTTTATTCTGGCTGCACTGGCAGCTGATTAGATGGTGGTGCCCACCCAGATTGAGGGTGGGTCTGCCTTTCCCAGTCCACTGACTCAAATGTTAATCTCCTTTGGCAACACCCTCACAGACATACCCAGGAACAATGCTTTGCATCATTCAATCCAATCAAGTTGACACCCAATATTAACCATTAAACTCTCCTTCCTCTATTAAACCACGTAAATCATATAAAGTATCTCACGTCTTTAGTGCCATTGCCTGCTAGCCTGACCATATTTTTGTATATGTGCGTACACATATACAGGTATGTGTATACGGAAACAGGTATATGTGTACATTCTTGTGTATATTGGTATTATAGCCAAATCTAATAAGTGTAGCTTCCCTGTATTTGATGAATCCCCTCCTTAATGTCTCTCCTCCTGCCCACTGATCACACACATATTTATTTCTGCATGTAAAAGATAGGTACTTACATTTTTCTGTCCTTCTGTCTTTGTTCCTGCTATTCCTTCCTCACTCATCTCCACTTGTTGAAACTTTGTCTGCCCCTCAAGACCCAGGGGGCATATTTTGTTCTGATTGTTTGGGTCTCAATTCAAAATCTACCAACAGATAGGATGTGTGATTTGATGCAACTGACCTAATCATTCTAAAGCCCAATGTCCTTTTCAGGGCAGTGGTGATGGTAATAAAAAATACCTCATAGGGCAGATGTAAGGCTGTATTGAAATAATCTTTTTAAAACATTATGCACAACTCTTGCCACAAAGGATGGGCTTAAACAATGCACACTAAACTCAGTCATCTCTATGGAGCCCCTTTTTTTATTATTATTATACTTTAAGTTTTAGGGCACATGTGCACAATGTGCAGGTTTGTTACATATGTATCCATGTGCCATGTTGGTGTGCTGCACCCATTAACTCCTCATTTAGCATTAGGTATATTTCCTAATGCTATCCCTCCCCGCTATTTAATAAATGGTGCTGGGAAAACTGGCTAGCCATATGTAGAAAGCTGAAACTGGATCCCTTCATTACACCTAATACAAAAATTAATTCAAATGGATTAAAGACGTAAATGTTAGACCTAAAACCATAAAAACCCTAGAAGAAAACCTAGGCATTACCATTCAGGACATAAGCATGGGCAAGGACTTCATGTCTAAAACACCAAAAGCAATGGCAACAAAAGCCAAAATTGACAAATGGGATCTAATTAAAGAGCTTCCGCACAGCAAAAGAAACTACCATCAGAGTGAACAGGCAACCTACAAAATGGGAGAAAATTTTTGCAACCTACTCATCTGACAAAGGGCTAACATCCAGAGTCTACAATGAACTCAAACAATTTTACAAGAAAAAAATAACCCCATCAAAAAGTGGGCAAAGGACATGAACAGACACTTCTCAAAAGAAGACATTTATGCAGCGAAAAAACACATGAAACAATGCTCATCATCACTGGCCATCAGAGCCCTTTTTATCTCTATGTATTAATCTCTTCTCAAATGATCTCAGTGATTTGCTCTTAGAAAGCTTTTTGTTTGTTTATTTGTTTGTTTGAGATGGAGTCTCTCTCTCTGTCTCCCAAACTAGAGTGCAGTGGTGCTATCTCAGCTCACTGCAACCTCTGCCTCCCGTGTTCAAGCAATTTTCATGCCTCAGCCTCCAGAGTGGCTGCAACTACAGGTGCCCACCACCACATCTGGCTAATTTTTGTATTTTTAGTAGAGGTGGAGTTTCATCATGTTGGCCAGGCTGGTCTTGAACTCCTGGCCTCTATGATCCATGTGCCTCAGCCTCCCAAAGTGGTGGGTTACAGGCCTGAGCCACAGTGCCCAGCCGGAAAGCTCTTATTGAACGATGTTCACTAGTCTAGTGACTTGTGTGCATGTCCATCTTCTGCATTACTGAGCATGTATAGATCTACAATAACAAAACTGTGTGAGATGCTGAGGACATAGCAGTAAAAATACAAGTAAGGAATCCCTGATTACCTTTCAGCTGGAGAAGACACATAAACAAGCCGACGTCACTGGCATATTTTCAGATAGTAATAGGAGCTATAAAGGAAATGAAAGTGGTGATGTGATAGCCATTCTGGTTTGTATGTTAGGAGCTACATTACAAAGAGTAGACTGAGACCACACTATTGCTTTAGTTTCTCTTTCAGAGGCTCCCTGACTCCCTATATGTGAGGTCACAGGCATCCTATATAAAGCTGCCACAGCTATACTTCGTAGCTTCTCTGGCAGCTGCTTCCTCCCTTTCATTCAAATTTATTTGCTCTCATCAGATTTAAACGGATTTTCTCCTTGTATCTGATCACCCCACTGTGTCTTCCATTTTACTCAGATTAAGGCCACAGTCTGACTGGTGTTGATTTCAGGTTCATGCCAAGACAGTGTAAGTAACTCTCATTCCTCCTTATGATTCCATTTACTACTGCCTTAGAGCACAAGCACAGAGCCAGGGCATCTGTCCTCATGTCCTGCTCCCCAGTGTGTGTTCTTCCTTAAATAACCAGGTAGGGAAGGGCAGATAAGGAAGCCCCTAAAGGCAAGTCCTAATGGTCTTCCAAAGGGAAAGGAACTTGGTCATAGATGCTCTCAATAATAGTACTAACTCCCATCGCTGAGTTTTATTTTAGAGACTCAGAATGGGTCTAGTGACACTTGCTCTCATAATAAAGTAGAAGAAACATTTCTTTTGGATAAATTGCCCATAGGCTTCATTATCAGAAGCGCCATACATCTAGATTTCTAACACTTTTACCATCTTTCACCATGAGCTCCTTTCAGAAACTCTCTTGAGTCTCAGAGCCAAGAATGAATGCTGAGAGAAAAGGGAGATGATACCTGTCTTGCCATGCTTTACCCTGTATTTCTCTGCCTGTCTATCCATCACTCAATTCAGATGCATACTTTATCCTTCCTTTTTTCTGCAAAATACCTCTGTCTAAACCCGAGAGCACAAGACTATAGTAGAACTGGATTTCCTAAGTGAATCCATGGATTTGACTCACCATGTCCTGTAGGGTTTGTCTATAGGAGAGTCACAGAAACTAGGACATTTGGGCTCTCTGACCAAGAATCATTGAAAATGGGCCCAAGCTTTGTGTGGCTAACCCTGAGTATACTAGATTAATGCATCTGTTTGAAATGCATGTTAGGGTTGCATCTAGAGATAAACGCAGTGACTCTAACTGATGTCAAGAAAAGCAACTAACGCCTTATCTTGTATTCTGCAAACATCTAGTATTATTCTGCTTGTTGCCAAGGCACAGGCTTCATGAATTAATGCCTCCTTTCCCAGTTAAATATTCAAAACTCATTTGCCTGAACTAAGTGGTAAAGAAAAAAAGTTCAAAGATGGGTGGTGGAGGAGCGTTGCTTGATTATACCGAAAGCATTTGATTAAATCGATTTGAGAGCTACAGCCAAATTAACGAAGACTGGCACACTTTACCTATCTCTTTCTCTTATTTTTCAGACATGAAAATTGCTCAGACTTCAAGTCTAGTCTGTGTGAAAGCATTAAGTGTTTCAGAAATCAACATGTCTTATCAATTTATTGTGCTCTGGGGAAAAAAAAAAGCCAGTTAGTGACATTATTTCCTTATGTTCTAGAAAGCTGACCTACGTTATTGTACATCAGGAGTATAAGCAAATTTCATTGTAAAGAGGTTCTTGTGACAAGATCTGTGAAGAACATGATGTTATTAACTTAGACGTCTGCACTTACAATATAGCTTTTCCAAGACAAGTTTTGCTGGGCTACAGGTGGTTATTTAAGACAATCAATTTACATAGAACAATTTATTCTTTTTTCATGCTGTTAAAGCAAATTGGTATGTAATTAGATTTATATACTGAATAATCTCATTTGCATATCCAATTAATTCTTCCTGTTTTAATTTGCTAGGGTTGAATTCACATTAGTAGTAAAAATAACACTTAAATTATCAAGGCCTCAAAATTTCCTTTGCTGTAGCTTGTTCAAGATGTTGCATTTAAAAATTGGTCCCCAGCATTCTTTACAAAATCTACTGGGAATATGTGAAAGATTTTACTTAAAAGTGCCCTTAGCCAAATATCACACTTGAGGTTCACTCTTTGTTCATGATGAAGAGGTTAATGGGTGGTAGAAAGCTAGTCTTTGCCACAATACCCAATAATATTCAAAATAAGGAAAACTCAGATTCCGTTTTCACCCTCGGACCTTTCATGCTTTGGAGTATGTTTGAACACTGAGACATACATGCACAGAAATGAAATCTCTTCCCGAATAATTTATATCTATTCTTCAACTGTATCGCTTCAACTATGGTTGTTTAACACAATAGGAATATATATACTGTAGAAAAATATTATTCTTTTTGGATTCAGATACACCAGAGCTTAATATTTGTTTGTTTCTTTTGCCACTTCTGATGTTGGGCAACTGATTTTGTCTATCTGAGAGTCAGTGTCCTCATCCGTAAAACCAAAAGAGAATAATATGTGCCTTTCTAGAATGACTATAATTTCACATGGCATAACATATGAAAGTATCTACTAGTGTGGATCCAACAATAGAAGATGTTCAGTCAGCCATGGTATCTGGTCTGTAATAAACATATATAAACACTATCAATCAAAATGAATGTTCAATTTCTAGGACTTCATAATATTTTTATTAAGTTCAGTCAATGTTTGTTAGTGGCCATTTTCATTGCCGGACTTTAGATTCAAATATTGGCTAAGCATTTTGTGCAAACTATTTAGTCTCTCTATGCCTTAGTTTCTTCATGTGTAATTCAGGAATAATAAAGAGTATTTTTGCCTCGTATAATTGTGGTCAGAATTTAAGGGGTTAGTATATACCCTTAGACTACTCCCTGGTGCACAGTAAGCACTCAATGAATGTTAACCATGGCTATCATTGTTATCATGTTGAAAGAATAGGTACCCATATCAGAGTTTCTTTATTGTTATCTATTAGTAAGTGTTAGGACTACCATAACAAAGTGCCACTGACCGTGTAGCTTAAACAACAGGAATTAATTTTTTCATAGTTCTAAAAGCTAGAAGTCCAAGATCAAGGTGTCAGAAGTTTAGATTGTTCCTGAGGACTCTCTCCCTGGTTTTCAGATGATCACCTTCTCCCTGTATCCTCACATGGCCTTTCCTCCGAGCGTGTCCCAATTGTCTCTTCTTATAAGGACAGCAGTCAGACTGGATTAAAGACCACCCTAAGGTGTCATTTAACTTAATCACCTCTTAAAAGGCCCCGTGTCCAAATACAGTCACATTCTAAGGTACCAGGGGTTAGGGTTTCAACATGAAGTTTGGGGAAACATAATTTAGCTCATAATGCCAAGGCTGAATTTCCCTTATACCTGGTAGAGACCCTGAAGCTCTGCTTTCAGAACTGATTTTAAATGTAAGCATACCTATTTACTTAAGGTGTTTAAAAAGCAAGGCCAGGCACGGTGGCTCACACCTGTAACCCCAGCACTTTGGGAAGCCAAGGTGGGCGGATCACCTGAGGTCAGGAGTTCGAGACCAGCCTGGCCAACGTGGTGAATCCCCATCTCTACTAAAAATACAAAAATTAGCCAGACATGGTTGTGGGCGCCTGTAATCCCAGCTACTCGGGAGGCTGAGGCAAGAGAATCGCTTGAACCTGGGAGGCAGAGGTTGCAGTGAGCCGAGATTGTGCCATTGCACTCCAGCCTGGGTGACAAGAGGGAAACTCATAAGTAAATAAATAAATGAATAGCATAGGTAACCTATGCCTTATCTCAAGGTCTCGGCCCATTTTCTGCAGCTACAGCCATGGTTTCAAAGTTATACTTTTATTTTCTCCCCTCAGATTTTTATAGCCTGTGCATCAGATTCATGTAATAGAAATGTCATAACATTTATATTAGGTCTCCGTTCCAGAGACCTAGGTTTACACCTCATATTTGTTGTTTTTTGTACAAATATACACATACAAATTACCTAAACTCAGGCAAGTTATTTTACCTCCGTGAGACCTCCTTTTACTTATCTGTAAAAGGGGACATATTTCCTCACAAACAGATGCAAACTAAGACAGGATAGGGAAAAGAATTTTGTAAATTCTAAATTGCTATAGAGATACCAGCTGACTCTGCTTACTGAAAAGGCAATCTTAATTCCATTTTCTATTTTATGATGATTGTTAGTTTACAGTTATTAATATTAAATGGCTTTAGTGGTCACTTTAGGAAAGACATTTACTTTGTTGTTAAACCAATATGTTTACAATTAGATATTAGTTTATTTCTGGATTTGAAGATAACTGTAATTTGCAGTTGACACTTAGGCAAATTGTTATGTTCTGCTGCATACCCATTTTAAAATACAAATCCTTCCCAGTCATCACTGAGTGTATATAACAACTGCAAAGAAAATGCTCTGAAGATTTTTTTTTTCCTGTCAAAATGCCACTTTGCCTTCAGAACCACCATCTAAACATTATCTTAATGACACTTACTTTATTTGGAATGCCAGTATCCTTTGTGTAATTTTCAAATAGCCTACAGATATTTGAAAAACTTTACCACCTTCTTCATCATTTCAATCTGGGGAATGAGCATCCTATTACTGGCATGCCTTGTTTTATTGTGCTTTGCTTTATTACACTTCACAGATTCTGAGTTTTTTACAAACTGAAGGTTTGTGGCAACACTGCATGGAGCAAGTCTACTGCCACCATTTTCCCAACGGCATGTGCTTACTTTGTATCTCAGTGTCACATTTTTGTAATTGTGACAATAGTTCAAAGTTTATTCTTACTATTATATCTGTTACAGTGATCTGTGATCATTGATGTTACTATTGTAACTGTTTGGGGATACCATGAACCGCACCCATATAAGATGAAGAACTTAATCGATCAGTGTTGTACTCTGACTGCTCCACTGACTGGCCTTTCCCCCATCTCTCTCCCTTCTCCTGAGGCCTCCCTTTTCCTTAAGAAACAACAATATTGAAATTAGGCCAATTAATAACCCCACCGTGGCCCCTAAGTGTTCAAATGAGAGGAGGAAGCATACATCTTTCACTTTGAATAAAAAACTAGAAGGAATTGACCTTAATGAGGAAGGCATGGTGAAAGCCAAGATAGGCTGAAAGCTACGCCTCTTGCGCCAAACAGTTGGCTAAGTTATGAATGCACAGGAAAAATTCTTGAAGGAAATTAAAAGTGCAACTTCAGGCAACACATGAATAAGAAATTAATACAGTCTTATTGCTGATATGGCAAAGTCTGAGTAGTCTGGATAGAAGATCACACCAGCCGCAACATTCAACATTCTCTTAAGCCAAAACCTAATCCAAAGGAAGGCCCTAATTCTCTTCAATTCTGTGAAGGCTGAAAGAGGCCTGGAAGCTGCAGAAAAGAAGGTGGAAGCTAGCAGAGGTTGCTTCACAAGATTTAAGGAAAGAGATGGCACCTCCTTAACATAAAAGTGCAAGGTATAGCAACAAGTGCTGATATAGAAACTGCAGCAAGTTTTCCAGATCCAGCTAAGATAGTAAAGGTGGCTACCCTAAACAATAGATTTTAAATGTAGATAAACAGCCTTATATTGGAAGAAGATGCCATCCAGGACTTTGATAGCTAGAGAGGACAAGCCAATGCCTGGCTTCAAAACTTCGAAGGATAGGCTTACTTTTTTGTTAGGGGTTAGTACAGCTGGTGACTTTAAGTTGAAGACAATGTTCATTGACCATCCTGAAAGTCTTAGGACCCTTATGAATGGTGCCAGATCTACTCTGCTTGTGTTCTTTTATAGAACAACAAAGCCTGGATAACAGTGCATCTGTTCACAGCATGGTTTGCTGAATATTTTCTGCTGGCTGTTGAGACTTACTGCTCAGAGAAAAAGATTCCTTTCAAAATATTAGTTATGTTTGACAATGCACCTCGTCACCTAAGAGCTCTGATAGAGATATATTAGGAGATGTATATTGTTACCCTGCCAGCTAACACAACATCCAATCTGCAGCCAATGGATCAGGAGTCATTTTGACTTTCAAGTCTTATTTAAGAAATGCATTTTATAAGGTTATAGCTGCCATACATAGTGACTTCTCTGATGGATCTCGGCAAAGTAAATTGAAAATCTTCTAGAAAGGATTCACCATCCCAGATGCCATTAAGAAAGTTTGTGGCTGGGCATGGTGGCTCATACCTGTAATACTAGCACTTTGAGAGGCTGAGGCAGGCGGATCACTTGAGGCAAGGAATTTGAGACCAACCTGACCAACATGGTGAAACCCTGTCTACTAAAAATACAAATACATCTGTCTATATATATATAGATATTTTATATATAAATATATATATTTATAAATATATATAATATAAATTCATATTATATGTATAAAATATATATTTTATATATACATATATATATATATAAAAGGGAAGGGAAGGGAAAAGGAAGGAAGGAAATTTATAATTCATGAAAAGAGGTCAAAATATCAACCTTACCAGGATTTTGGAAGTTGATTCCAACTCTCACGGATGACTTTGAGGGGCTTAAAGCTTTCAATGGAGGAAGCAACTGCAGATGTGGTGGAAATAACAAGAGAACAAGAGTTAGAAGTGGAGCCCAGAGAGAGAAGTGATGGAATTGCTGCCATCATGATAAAACTTGAATGGATGAGGAGTTGCTTCTTATAGATAAGCAAATAACATGGTTTCTTGAGATGGAATCTATTCTTGGTAAAGATTGGGCAAATGGTTGAAATGACAACAAAAGAGAATATTATGTAAACTTAGTGGGTAAAGCAGTGGTAGAGTTTGAGAGGATTGGCTTCAATTTGAAAAGCATTCCTACTATGGATAAAATACTATAAAACAGCATTACCTGGTACAGAGGAAGTCTTTCATGAACGGAAGACTCAATCAATGCAGCAAACTTCAGTGTTGTCTTATTTTAAGAAATGGCCACAGCCACCCCAACCTTCAGCAACATCCACCCTGATCAGTCAGCAGCCATCTCAATTGAGGGAAGACTCCCCCTGCAAAAAGATAACAACTTGCTGAAGGCTCAGATAATCATCAGCATTTGTAATAATAAATTATTTTAATTAAGTTATGTACATTGTGTTTTTTAGACATAATGCTATTGTACACTTATTAGACTACAGTATAGTGTAAACATGACTCTTGTATGCAATGGAAAACCAAAAAAATTGTGTGGCTCGGTTTATTGCAGTATTTGTTTTATTGCACTGGTCTGAAACTGAGCTTAAGATATATCTGTATAGATAAGACTATAAATGTATGAAATTTCATAGGCTGGAGATATCTTAAAGAATATCTAATTCATTTATAATCCTGTTATAAAGGTTATAGACTCTTTACTGTGGAACGCAAGGATATTAACTTCTTTTACTAGCAGACATTGAGTGAACAAGTTTATATGTCAAAAAGACTGTTACGGTGTTTTCCTTTCTGATGCCTTCTAAGACATGGTGGACCTACCAGGATAAAGATTCAAGAGTGGCCACTGCAGTCTATTTAACAGCTCCATTCTTTCACCACCTCCTTTGATCTCATCTTTTTGAGCCTCCTTCTTTGCAGTGAAGGGACAAGCAGGGTAGAAAGAAATATTCCCTTAGGATCCTCTTGCTTCCTTTGTGCTCCCGATGATCCGTTTGTATTTAATCCATGGTCTAATGCCTTTATTCTCTCCTTCTCCCTAAAATAGTGTCACTTCACCAAGGACACCACATAGGTAGTCAGTCATTTGGTTCTATCAGATTCTCATGGAACCTACAAGACAAGCACCTCTTTCACTTTTCTGGGAATGGCCTCCTCTTAGCATATAATCTGGGCGTTACACTGAAAAAAGTCTAGCTCTTCCTTTGATTGAGTAGCATTATCAAAACTACCAAGGGCCAGACACGGTGGCTCATACCTGTACTCCCAGCACTTTGGGAGACTGAGGCAGGAAGATCGCTTGAGCCCAGGAGTTTGAAACCAGCCTAGGCAATGTAGGGAGACCTCCATCTCTACAAATTTTTTCTTTTTTTTTGAGATGGAGTCTCACTCTGTTGCCCAGGCTAGAGGGCAGTGGCGCTATCTTGGATCACTGCAACCTCCACCTCCCTGGTTCAAGCAATTTTCCCTGCCTCTTACTCCTGAGTAGCTGGGATTACAGGCACCTGCCACCACTCCTGGCTAACTTTTGTATTTTTTTTAGTAAAGATGGGGTTTCACCATGTTGGCCAGGCTGGTCTCGAACTCCTGACCTCAGGTGATCCACCCGCCTTGGCCTTCCAAAGTGCTGGGATTATAGGTGTGACCAACCGCGCCTGGCCAAAAAAAAGGTTTTTTTTTTTTTGAGTAGCCAAGTATGGCAGTTCATGCATGTAGTTCTATCAACTTGGTAGGCTGAGGCAGGAGGATTGCTTGAGCTCACAAAGTCAAGGTTGTGATCTAGGATTGCACCACTGCACTGCAGCCTGGGCAACAGAGCAAGACCCTGTCTCTGAAACAGACAAACACGATAACATACCAAGAAATTTGGGAACAGAAGGGAGATAAAAACCGCATCCCAATTACACATTCACTTACAAAACAGATACTTAGAAAGTGCCTCAATAAGTACTAGTAATTTATGTAGTACCAGTGGAAAGTGATCTAATAGTCCTATTATTTCAACTACTATCCTTATGGATCTGCTAATCTAAACAGACATCTCTCTCCCAAAATACAGTAAGCGTTTGGCAGATAATGAAAGGGGACTGCTGTGCAGCTGCTATGGGGCATGGTATTGAAACTGAATCCAAAGCCCACTGGGTCTATGAGGTAGATGGAATGTGACAGGGAGAGAAGAGAGAAAAGACTTCCTAGAGAAGGTGCTGATGTTTCTAGGCACACAGGAATTAACAAAGAAAACTCAGCAGGGGCCCAGAGCACAGGGACTTGTCCAATGAGATGAGAGAAGCAAGGAAGTAGTAGTACACGTCTCAGTGGAATCCTTGCCTTAGTATGGTATGTGATTTTTTATATTGCAGAGTGGATCTCATGTGTGAATGTGTTCTCCATCATAGACATGTGGTCACTTATCAGTGTGGTCATTTATCAATCACATTTAAGCTGTTGTTTAAAATACTTATGGATCTTTTCTTTTGGAATTTTCTTTATGGCTTGTGTTTTATTCCTCTGAATATTTTAAGTGCTTGTAAATCCTTGTCCTTTGAAGTTAGATTTCATTTTTGGCAACAGCTAAGCTTTCCATATTTAGAAACTTGCTCAGAGCCATTTCACGGTAAATGTTGGTGCTCATGCTGGATAATACTGTTTTTTGGTCAAAAATGAATTGTGACTATAAATTAATGAAGCTGTTTTTTTATGTGGCTTATAAATCTGTTCTCTATAGTTTTTAAAGAGGGAGTTTTAAAACATACGTGTTAATACATGTGAAAGCTTTTTTAAAAATTGTAAATCTCCACACTAGCAAGGACTTTTTAATTTTTATTAATCATTAAGTTATATTACATTTCAACATACTGCTTTAAAACTCAATAAATATGTTTTAAATTCTCTTTTAAACTACTAGTTTCTTAAGTAATTGTTCATTTGATGCTGTCTAGCGGTTAAGCAACTGGTAGATTAACCAGAGCTGTAGATTGAGCTCTTTTCCAAATATTTAGATTTTGGGTTCCTAGAGAAATACCTTAAGAGAATTGTCAAATGAGGAAACTGACATTCAGAAAGGAGAAATAAGTAAGGGATCTAAGATCACAAGGGTAGTAATTGACTTACCAAATAATATAGTTTCAAATTCCTGACACTAAGTCAACTAAAGGTTGGTCCTTTCGCTCATGTAGATCTAGTAATTTTAGCCAGAAATACTCTTCTTTCTCCTATTTTCTCTCTAAAACCTCTGCCTTCAACCTCCGTTAGTCTCCCCATCTCTTTTTGTATTGCTTCTATCTGTGTGAGGGTTTGGATAACAAGAAGATAGTCTTCTTGCCTTTCTATTTCCTTTATTTTTCTTCAGTGACTGCTCAAAAATCTTGCCCAGAATGGACACTAAGTGAATGAATTTCTAATTGTTTTGCAGCTTTCTCTTCTGTTAGGATCAAGTGACCAGTTCGTCTCTACCAAACCCAGGAAGTGTTTTTGATTTATGTGATTTGTGGTTTTGAGTTATAAGTGGTTCCATAGGGCCAACTGGTAGCTAGAAAACAGTAAGTTTGGGACTGTAAACAGTCACAGGGAAGTGGAAGTTTTTGGTTGTTTTATTGTTGTTAATTCTTTGTTTTGTTGCCCTTGGTAGACAAAACTTCAGTGATGATAGAGCTTACAGTTGCTAATTTACCCAATTCCATGCTTTGCTTTTTGAAAGCAATTGCTGTGTTTCCCTTCAGGGGATGAGCTTTATCTACTCCTTCTACTCCAAAGCTGAGCTATAGGAATTCAAGTGGGATCTGGAAATACCATTGAAGAAAAGGGTTTTTTTGACCACCGTGGCAGTGGACAGTTGTTTCTTTCCATGGCCAGCCTCTTTGTTGTTTGTTGAGAATACTGTCTAAGAAAATCCCCTCAAAATTAGAAGCCTCTGAAAACTATACAGATCGCAAGGGCCTAAAAGGAAATGTTCTCATTTTAATTATTGTGCTTTCAAAATTATACTGTTTGTAATCATGGATATTGAAAAAGACCAAACATTTGAGTTTAATTATGTGCTTTATAATCCTAAGATACCATCCTTTTTTCTCATGCTTTTATATACCGTGTTTCCCTCTTTTCTACAACACTTAATAAGGCCAGCCCAAGGGTATTAATTCTGGGAATGAGTAAAAATGGTGTTATTCTTTCTCGAAGCCTAGTCAGGTCAGTCCACAAGCATTCAGCCCTGCTCACAGTGTGTATTTGAAGAATGTATCTTTGTTTAGAAAAGAAAAGGAAGGTTTGGGAAGAGTGTGGATTAATATTATATGCTGCTTCCCTTTGGGCCTGTTTTTCCCCCCAGTCCTTTCGTACCCTAGCAAATATAGTTAGGAGTTCTGGATTGCACATTGTAAGAACAAATAGGAATCTGAAGGCCTTCCTGGAAGGTGTGGGTCATAGTAGCTTCTTTACTTCTTCTTATTATCTTCTGCGTGGCGCTAGCTAGTATGCCCCAGATAACACAGGGAAGGAATTTGACTCCTTGACATCTTACATGCAGCTGAACGCTTGAGAATGTATGGAACTCTCTGAATCCAGGTAGCATCTCACTCTGAATGTCAGATGGATTTTTAAAAAATTTATTCCCCAAATCATTGTTTATGAGGAAATTTTTTGTCTAAGGTGCAGCCACGTAGAGTCACTTATTCTGTGAAGAGTCACACCCTATAAGTGATATAAATCCTGATATTTCAAGGAATTTAGAAAATATGTTTGTTTTATTCCTCCTCCCTCCAGTGGGATACAGAATCTTAATGAGAAGCTTATGTTGCCTTTTGAATCATTAACTCTGAAGAGAGTTCAGGAATGTTAGACTTGGGAGATTAATAACTGTAACTGCAAAGAGAAATCTTGTCTGTTAAAGAATTTGTGTGCACTATTGCATCACTCAGTATGTATGCCAGGCTTTCTATTTTTAACATTTTTAATGACAGGCTGTCTCCTTGGTTCTGTATGCCCTTCACCTTTGTCAGAATGAGATTGATAGTGAAAGTTTCTCTGCTGTTCTCATAAAAGTTGAATTAAGGGTCTTGATTTCGGTTTAATGTACTGAAATCATTATCTCGCATTCATCTGGCGGTCTCTTCTCTGTTTCTGTTTCCTACTCTGCCTGTATTCTAGCATGCAGGGCAGTTGGCAGGGACTAGCCATGCAAAATAATAGCTGTTCCCAGAATAAGTCATTGAGTCATCTGAAAGTACAACATTATAGTGACATACCTGACTTCTCTATAATGCAGAAAAGGGAGTCATAATAACTTAAAGCATTGCACACTGCCAGAGCTATTTGAAATGACGGAATATGAATATTTTGACATCTAGTAGTAGCCTAGTGCCTCTTTGCCAGAAGATGCTAATGAAACAAACATGGAAATCACTGCAATATTACCAAGATTGTTTTGACTTTCTTTCAGGATAATCCCACTGGGTTTTCAACTTGCAAATATTTGAATGCTCATCACATGGAGGAGGAAGCTGATTTGTTTGCAATAGAACCTGAAAAAATGATGAAAACTAAAGATACTTTCTACCTTGGATTTAGGATTTGCTTTCTGATAATTAGAGATATCTCAAAAATAAAATAGGCTTTCTAGAATGGAAAAGATAAGAATGTTTTATTGTCCTGGAGGCATTAGAATTGTAACCATATTTGGCAAGAATGTTGAAGAGTAGCACCATACATCCCAGGGAATTTTTAAAACAATTAAAAGAGAATAATTATAAGTCGAAGTTATCAGGAAGGAAGGACAGATGTAATCTCATTTCACTGCATGATAGTAAATGAAGGTACATATAACATTTCTAAGAGATAAAAAATTTACTCAAAGTCCAAGAAATTCAGAGTAAATTCGAATGGATAAGAAGGTAAAAATGTAGTCTAAGGATTCTAACTCCTTCTGCCCATGCAAAAAGCAGTTATGTTTACAATCCCAGATTAAATTGCCCAGAAGTATCATCAGATCCCCTATCTGGATCTCTTTAGAGCGTGTTTCACCAATTGTAATCAAAGATTTGTTTTTATGACTGATCGATGTCTGTTTTCTCCCATTACGTTGTAAATTCCATGAAGACAGCAACTATGTCTGTTCTGTGTTTGAATCGCAAGTTCTAGTACAGTCCCTGGAGCATAATGCCAACTAACTTAACATTTGGTGAATGAATTAATGAATGGATACATTGTGGCAATTATAATGTGACAATAAATTATTGAGAGGTCAAGTTTCAAAAGGGAGGTCTAAGCTACTGAATTTTCTGAAAGTGTATGCAGTACTAGCTTATGTACCAAAATCTTCCTTCAGATGTGTACGAGTCAGCAGCAACTGGAGCTTGGAGGTGGTCTATAGACCCCAGTGTCAATATCTGTTCAAGTAGTCTATTCATACCTTGTCAGCTGTCTTCCTTTTCCTGTGGTGGAAGGACTGCCAGTTTCATCTAAGTGGTTTGCCTCAGAGTTCAGGAGAATAGCTCATTGGGAGTTCTGGTCAGATATTTTCAAACTCAAATGAGTAAGCTCTCTGAAAAACCTATACATAATGAAAAATAGTTTAAGATTACAGTGGTGATTTGATGTAATCTGGAACAGTTCACCCACTCCTACTTGGCAATAAAAATAAATTATATAATGGGACAGCCAACTGTTACAGCTTGGAAAACTGTTAAAAACTCAAAATAAATATATAGGTTAATGTCATGAAATACTTGACCGGACAAGCGTATTTTTCCAATTCTAAGGGTAGAAAGTGTCTTTGGAAACATTCCTACATGTCAGAAAACTAAATAAAAATGGCCTCTGGCTTCGAGGCACTTATTGGAAACCTATTTTAAATTGAATACACAAGCCAAGATAATACAGACTGTTTGATAAGAAACATTAGAGAAATCTATAACATGAGGCTTTTTATTATAGGTTTATTACATCAATCTCTCCAGTGGGTAATGGAACTTGTAAATATACTCTTATGTAGGAGTCTCCTTGCGGGCTTTTTATTCATGCTGAAGTAAGCACAGCAAACTTATTTGCTGTCAGAGTACATTGAATTTAAGATTAGTATTTATTTTGGTTCTAAGGAGGTTTTGCTTTTGTGAATTGAAAGTTGGATCAGCTGCATGAAAACAAGATGGGACTACAGGGAGCACAGGAAGTAAATTAGTTTTTTCTAAATATGCATTCTGTAAACCTACGTATTTAGCTAGCATGGGGCGCGTATGTGCAGTTCCTCAGATGGGTGAGTCATGCATCGGATGTGTATGTTTATGGCTCTGTGGTTTGGGTAGAGATAGATATTCAAAATGGCATATTGCACTTACTGTTTTCTAATGCAAATAGTTCTAGAGAAAAAATATATATGTTTATAAGAAATATTTCTTAACCTCTTTTTGACCAGTGACTTTCTTAATTTCAGTGGGGGCATATGAAATAAAATCCTCAAAATCATCAGCCACACTATACATTCCATATCACTGACAGATAACACTGACAAATTATTCCGGCTTGTTCTGATACCTGAATAGAATGTATCAGGCGTAACTGAAGCCATGAGAATGACTTGCCCATACAAAGGATTATAATAGTAAATAGCTATGTTTTATGAATGACATACTAGATACTGTGCTAAGTGATCTATATGTGTTATTTAGTGCTATGCTTATGAGACGGCCAGGTCGGAGGGGGTACCTGGCAAAACTCCAGCCAGCCTGCACCCTGGGGTGGACCCACAGGAAGTTCGCACCATTTGCAGCGGGGAGGAGCCCGGCCCCTCCTCTTCCTGTGTGGAACCTGGGATTCGGCAGGGTGGGAAGTGCTCTATCAGGGACTTTGGCCCAGCAAGAGTCCCTATTTTCCTTTTTTCTTCCTTTCACCCAATAAAACCCTGTCTTACTCACCCTTCAAACCGTCTGTGAGCCTAAATTTTCATGGCCATGGGACAAACAAGGACCCCATCATTAGCTGAACTAAGTATCCTGCGATACTTACATCACATGACTATGAAGGCAGGTACCATTGATACTCTCATTTGTCAAAGACGGAAAAGTAAAGCTCACAGAAGTAATACGATTTACTGAAATTCACACAAATAAATTTAAAATCTGTTCCATCTATCTATGTTGTGTTGTTACCTTAGGATCTCACTTCATATTTGTGAAGAATCATCCTTCCCATTTCCTTAAATACCCAAACCACGAACATTTGTACCATCCTTTATTCCTTTTGGACATTTGTGGCAGAATGTCCATTTTGTTTAATATTAGCTCATAATCTGGGAAGTGAGTAGTAGTATTCACATTTTATCTGAAGGAAGTGAGACTTAGAGAGGTGGAGTGACTTGTCCAGGCTTGGTTTACTGGTTCTTAGTTTCAAACCTTTTTTTTATAATGAAGCTCACGCTATCTCCAGCAGAGCATGTTCAAGGTTCTAGGTCCAGGGGGGATAAGCTGCAAATCATGAATCCATAAGAATAAATACCTACTTGCATTTTTTTATGTGGACATGCAAATAACACACCTACACACACAAACACACACACACACACACACACACACACACACACAGAGCTAACCTAATATTTCAGGTCTCATGAATTATATTTGCTTTAAAAATACAGTGAGATCGGAAAGAATGTTCTGTTCAAAAAAATCACATACTTTGTCTCATTAGAGACAGAATTGATACTCTTTATTGAAGAGCAAAATTCAGTAAGAATCTTCTTAAAAAAGGGAGCAGGCCAGGTAGTGGCTCAGACCTGTAATCCCAGCAATCTAGGAGGCCAAGGCAAGCAGATCACTTGAGGTCAGAGTTGGAGACCAGCCTGGCCAACATGGTAAAACCCCGTCTCTACTAAAAATACAAAAACTAGCCAGGTGTAATGGCGCATGTCTGTATTCCCAGCTACTTGGGAGGCTGAGGCAGGAGAATCACTTGAACCCAGGAGGTGGAGGTTGCAGTGAGCCGAGGTCACATCACTGCACTTCAGCTGGGTGACAGAGCGAGACTCCATCTCAAAAAAAAAAAAAAAAAAAAAAAGAAAAAGAAAAAGAAGGAAGAGAGGGCAAATGTGTATTATCTTATAGGTATTACCCTAGTCTGCAGTGAGGTTTTTGTTCTCTTATGTCCCATAAAGATCAGTGAATTCTAACGACTTTTACATTAATGTTCAAGTTGGTCCTTAATTTTATTATTTCCCTTTTCACTTATTTGACTTGGCTTTCTAAATACCAGATGGTCAGCCTGAGCCCAGAGCCACATCTTTTCATTTTTTATGCTTTACAATTTGCCGTAATATCTGGTATATTTGATATGCACGATCCTAAATGTACTCATCCTAAATGTACACACTATTTTTGAGAGACATTTTAAACCCAATAACGTGTAAATTTCTTAAAACATTGCTCCTGTTGAGATCCATCGAACAGGAAACCTGGTCAGGGATTCTGTGAACAGCTTCATTTTCTCAGCTATACCTTGTACATGAAATCTTATTTCTGTTTGTCTTTCATTGGCTTTTAAAATAGCATGACGATTTGATGCAAAGTCACTGGGCTTTGGCAAATCTCTATTTCCTCCCAGAAATTTATATTTCTTCCCAAGCTATTCTGACTGTGAATAATCTATGTGAGGAGTGACCTCAGTTCATTTGAAAGCATCCAACATCCTGAAAACTGTAAAGCCACAGCACTCACTGATTTTTCAAGGTCTAAGAGATGGTTTATAAATGATTTAAAAAAAAAACGATAGTAGTATACTCAAAACATTTTTTAAAAAAGAAATAGAGTTATGAGTCTACAAGGACTTATTTAAGAAAGATGTCCTAATATTGGGGGTGGCGGATTCACTAGCACTGTTATATCAAACAAGTATTTCATGTGTGAGGAGATAAAGCAGCAAACTATACAAAATAAACAGCATGTGTTCACCTTAGATATCTAGGACGCTTTACTTTGAATAAATTTTCTCTGCTTTTATGAATCCAGAGCAATATTGTCTGTTAGACAAGTTCTGAGTTTGGTCTGCTTCAGGCCTGTCTTAACCCTGCCATTAATTGGCATATGTCCAGGCAATTAAAACTATGGTATTGAGCAGATTAAAAAAGAATTTAAAGCACCAGAGTCATTTGAAATTCCAAGGTCAAATGGAAATAACGTTGAATTATCTTCTTTTGGGGATTATACCTGCCTGTATTTGTCTCCACCAGAGGTGATAATCTAGACTTTGGTTACCTACTCTTTGCATCCTCAAAACGGGAACACACAGGAATGCATTTTTCCAAAGGCCAGAATGACAGATATAAGATCGAAGTTAAACACAACTGATGCCCAGCATGTCAGAGCAGGACAAAGAATCAGAGGCAATTTAATCCCACCTTTATGCTTTTGAAAGACAAAAGGAACTCAAGCCCAGAATGGCAAAATGATTTACTTAAGGTCTTCACAACTAGGCGCCCCTCTAATTCTGGTAATAATTAAAATCAACAATATGTATTGAACACTGACCTTTGCCAAGCACTGTTTCAAGCTCTTCACGTGTTTTTTTGGTTTTATAGTTAAGGAGCAGAGGTAAAGAGACAGTGAAATAAGTATCCTCTGTATCCTACTACTACCAAACAGTTTTTCTTCAGCTGAGCCAATAGCTACCGTCTTCCAGCTAATTCTTAGGCAGACTAAGATGACAAAGGAAATACACTAAGCATAATTTAGCTTTTTCTTATGTCTCCAGTTCTTGTTCTGAAAGTGTGTTCATGGCAGGGAAATATCCCAAAGCCAAGCAGCCCCAAGGAGGAGTGCCTCTAGCATGAGTATTCCAGAAAATCATCAACCTCTGAATACTTAGGTTGACTCTGCGATTTATGTATCCAGGACTGAAATAAAACATTTCTGACTTTCTATACAAGATTACGCAATGTTTATATTATTCAAGATCAGCTTTTTCCAAAACATGCTCCGTGGATCACTCCCTTCTCAGGATGCTGTATAGGAAAAAAACAAAAAACCTGTGATCAAGTAATTTTTGTTTAAAAAAAAAAAAAAAAATCCCGGCCAGGCGCAGTGGCTCATGCCTGTAATCCCAGCACTTTGGGAGGCCGAGGCAGGCGGATCACCTGAGATTGGGAATTCAAGACCAGCCTGACCAACATGGAGAAACCCCGTCTCTACTGAAAATACAAAATTAGGCAGGCGTAGTGGCGGGCACTTGTAATCCCAGCTACTCAGGAGGCTGAGGAAGGAGAATCACTTCAACCCAGGAGGCAGAGGTTGCAGTGAACCGAGATGCCATTGCACTCCAGCCTGGGCAACAAGAGCGAAACTCCGTCTCAAAAAAACAAAACAAAAAAAAACCCTGCATTATCCTGATGATGTTCATTATCATATGGGAATTTTAAGAATACCCATAATAAATGTTTTTTAAGTCAGCATTTCCCAAATTCAGACAAACGCAGAACCCAACCCCCCGCCACCTTTTGTTAAAAAATTCATGTTAACCTTCCTGCAGAGCAGATATCAAGAAAGATGTGTGAGAGGAAATTTCATTCAAAAAACACTTATCAAGTGCTGTTATTATAGCTGATGCTGGGTTATAGAGATCAAAGACCCAGTTCCAGAATTCATAGAGCTCACAAGCTACAGAAAGAGATAAGCTTGTAAATCACAGTTATAATACAGTTTAGTAATTAGTGTCATGCACAAAAATAGGGGATATGGAGCTAGAAATTAAGATATTGCTCACCACCTTGCTGTTGAAGAGTAGTACTGACTGCCGTATTATATTATCCCTAAATTCAGAGGCTTAATATACTAGAAATTTTGATCTCACTCATACAAGATTCAATGGAGGAGAGTGGCAGCAACAACTATGGTCCATACAGTCATTCAGGGATGCAGATTAATCTTCAATGTGTGACTTTCAAGATGTCTTTGGACATCAACATCCAGCTGCTAAACAAGAAAAGAGAAAAGTTAAAAGGAACATTGTGCAAGACGCTTTTATGATCTAGGCCTGAGAGGATACGTTTCTTTCACCTGTGGTCCAATGGCTGGAGTTCATTCATATAAGTACAACTAACTGCGAGAGAGGCTAGGAAATGTGGGCTAGTTCTGGGTCCAGCAAGGATGGGGAAAGGGTTTGGTAAGCAGCGAACTAGTCTCAACCTCAAAGGGCAATACGAACTTAGGCAACAGAAGGTATAGGGACATTCCAGGCAGAAGTAATCAACTGTCTGTTGACATAAAGGAAGGGCAATCATGGCACTATTGACAGCCTGCAAAAAGTGTGATATGGCAAGAGTAGAGACCACCTGTGGAAGAGTGTAGGAGACAGTATGGCTGGGAACGGTGGCTCATGCCTGTAATCCCAGCGCTTTGGGAGGCTGAGGTGGGTGGGTCACTTGAGATCAGGAGTTTGAGACCAGCCTGGCCAACGTGGTGAAGCCCCATCTTTACTAAAATACAAAAATTAGCTGGGTGTGATGGTGTGCGCCTGTAATCCCAGCTGCTCAGGAGGCTGAGGCAGGAGAATCGCTTGAACCCAAGAGGCAGAAGTTGCAGTGAATGGAGATCGTGCCACTGCACTCAATCCTGGGCAACAGAGTGACACTCTGTCTCAGAAAAAGAAAAAAAAAAAAAAAAGGGAAATAAAGACACAAGATCATGTGAGCTTTTTGTACTATGTTATGGAGCTTGTATTTTACTTTTTCAATGATGGCGATTTATTAAAGAATCTACAAATCATTGAACTAGAATCAAATTGAGTTAAAAGATTAATGGTATATAATAGGTATAGATAATGAGCTAACAAGTAATTGATGGCATAGAATAGGGATGGATTCAAGAAATACCATATTTAAAATATACATGACTTGGGGACCCAATGAATGTAAAAAGTGAGGAAGAGAGAAGGTACAGTCAAGAATATTTCCTGGGCATGTCTATCTAGTTAGATATTGTTCTGATTTATTAAAACAAGAGAATATTTGGAAAGGAATTTGGTAAGTGGGAAGAACTCATACAGGGTCTGAAGTATAGGAAGGAGGTTGAAACTTGAGGGTGGTCAGCATGTAGGTTTCCTTGAAGCATGTGGAATGAATGCAGTCTTAAGGAGAAAGAAAATCGAGGCATGCAGAGAGCTTACAACAAACCCACACACCAGAATTTAAAGGGCTCAAAGAAGAATTTGTCCATGAAGAATCTAAAATGATAACAAAGAGAACCAAGGGAAGAAAGAATTTTTTAAAAGAAGGGAGGAAACAACCCAAATGTCCATCAGCTGGTGAATGCATGCATACAATGTGATATGTCTGTAAAACAATAGTATTCAGCAATAACGGAATTAAGTACTGATGCATACATATTACAACAAAGATGAACCTTGAAAACATACTAAGTAAAAGAGTCCTGTCCAAAAAGACCACATATTGTCTGATTCTATTTGTGTGAAATGTTCAGAATATGCAGATCTATTGAGATAGAAAGATTACTTGTTTTCTGGGGCATTGAGAGGTAGACGGGGGTGGTTGGGTAGTGGAAAGAAAAGGGAATAACTGCTAATGAGCACAGGTTTTTTGCAGGAATTATGAAAATATTGTAAATTTGATTGTGATGATGGCTGTACAACTTTGTGAATGTACTAAAAACTATTGAATTATAGACTTTTTAAATCGGTAAATTGCATGGTGTATGAACTATATCTCAATAAAGCCATCAGTTAAGAAAACAAAAAAAGGAAGGTAGAACCAGTGAAGTTTGGGGTAATAGAAATACATACATCTTCTAAGCCAGCTTCTGGAGGCAAAATTCAATGGCTTCTAAACCAATACTGTGATTTTCTTTTTTGGTCCAGAATTGTATTTACATTTTTCTGTAGGAAACATTTCTGCTTTATTTGCAGTTGGTCATATTCTTAAGGCATTTAGATCATCACCTATATTTTTTTTCTTAAGTCTAGATTTTCTGTAAATTAGCACTGAATTTTATGATAAGTAAGTTGGGGGAAGTTTTATGTAGTAAAATTCTTTTAATATCAAAATTGTCTTGAAGATAATACTGTTAGCTATAAACACGTAACCTCCTATTATCCAGGGTTATATAGTCAATATCTAGACTTTCAGCCACGCCTGGGACCCAAAGTGAACCCAGCCAAATCTTATCAGAGGAAAGCATTTGTCATTATACATTTAAATTCACATCAAGGTATTCTCCAGGTTTTCTTGGAGCTGCAGAAATATCACAGTTATACATTATTTAGTAACCAGCTTGCTTTGCAAAGGTCAGGTTCATGTTATTCAAAACGTGATGCTTAGTATGCAATAACACAAACAGATTTGTTGCTTTAAAGTAATAGAATGTGATGAGTGAAACCAACTTTCTTTGGAAGAAAGATGTCTCCTTTCCTCGGCATTTGATTTGTAAGTGGGTTTGGCTTCATTAATATTTAATTGTCTTTTTAATCTGTATGTCAGTTCTTATTGCAGACTGCTTCTGGGGAGGTTTTCCTTTGAAATACCAATAACAACCATTCTTCACTCTAACTTCAAAACAAGGGCTCTCTCCGGGACACCTAGTTGTATTTCATCTCTAGGGATATAATTATTTTGTCGTTATCCACAGTTCCTCAAGGGACTGATGATGTAGGACACCCTCCTTAAAGACCTTTATATTTCAAAAGAAGAATCTGATTTGTTAATGTTGCAAATACTAATTCAGTTGGTCTTGCATCATTCTTGTGAGTTGCCTTTTCTTAACCAGGCTATACAGAAGTTGTACTTTTTTATTAGCATGTTAGTGGAGTTTGAAGCTGTTAGTTGATCTTTTCGGGATATTTTCATGAGCTTTAATAGTTTAGAAAACAGAGTGCTTTTTCTGTGGAATGCATTTTGAACATTTAAATTCATTTTCAAACACAAATGAGAATAGGGAATGAAATGATAAACAACCCTTAATAAATTTTCAACTTGATCACCTATAGCAATAAAGCTACAAAAAGAACTCAGTATCTCTGGAGATTGACATAGAGAAATTGAGATTGACATCTCTACAGCAAGTTTGAGCCTCTGTCATGTGAACTGGTCATTTTTATTTCCTGGTCACTTGGGAGAAACCTGGGTGAAAAAATTGAACATCTGTTTTTGTTTGTGACAGCAAATTACCTATGGTATGAGGCTCACCCTAATTAGGGGACCACTGTTGGCCCTCTCAGGAGAGAATGTAAGGGTAGATAAGGAGACTTAGGTTACCCTCTCAATCAATCACAATGGGGCAAAATGGAATAATTTCACACATTTTCCTTTAGCTGGATACTTGATATATGAGAAAAAATATGGGGTATCCACATCCTTAAATTTTAACACTTCTCTGTGCTTACCAACGTGGCGTGTGGTATCAGTGGAATGGATGCTTTCATCTGCCTTTTTTTGAAGGTTACTTGTGGCATTGCCTTGATTAGTCAAAGATTTTATCTCTTGGTAAAGAATATTATCAATTTAGATAGATACATTTTGAAGTTAGAATACAGCTTGTAATTATTAATGGACGAAGATATCTGACCCTTAAAAAATTCAGACTCCATA
The DNA here is from genome assembly GCF_006542625.1 of Nomascus leucogenys. Lineage (NCBI taxonomy): Eukaryota > Metazoa > Chordata > Mammalia > Primates > Hylobatidae > Nomascus > Nomascus leucogenys. Next base: position 62,539,661 of record NC_044401.1, on the reverse strand, counting down.
AGGTGTCTATGCAGCATGCAGGTTCACCTGCACTGGTATCACACCCAAGCTAGAAACAGAACAAATTCATTTGACTTTATTTTATGACTTTTCCTAGAAGAGACATAACAATGAATCATCTTGTTATCAAAGCCAATGAATATGCCTTCTTTTAGATTTCTTAATTCAGTTTGCCAGCTATTTTGGGTATTAGGAAAATGGGTTTCATGTCCTTGGGGGGTTTAATTTGCTTCCAGAGTCTCGTTTTTTTAGAATAGCTTAAGTCTTCATAGTCATTGTTTATGATTCTTCAAATAGGTCATTATAAGTAAGGTATGATTTTGAACTGGTATTAAGAAAATGCACATTGAAAAAAACTGTTTCAGGGAAAAAACATTTTCCTTTCTAGATCATATTGCAATAAGTGGCTCTTTTATGATCATTACTGATTTTTCCAAAGTAAGACATTACTGATTTATTTTATCAATGTTAGCTTTTTCTTCCAAAAAAATTCCTTGATGTAATTTTATCATGAAGAATAAAATGTTCTTTTTTTATTTTTTATTATACTTTAAGTTTTAGGATACATGTGCACAACGTGCAGGTTTGTTACATATGAATACATGTGTCATGTTGGTGTGCTGCACCCATTAACTTCTTTTTTTTTTTTTTTTTTTTTTTTTTTGAGACGGAGTCTTGCTCTGTCGCCCAGGCTGGAGTGCAGTGGCGCAATCTCGGCTCACTGCAAGTTCCGCCTCCGGGTTCATGCCATTCTCCTGCCTCAGCCTCCAGAGTAGCTGGGACTACAGGCGCCCACCACTGCGCCCAGCTAATTTTTTGTATTTTTAGTAGAGACGGGGTTTCACTGTGGTCTCGATCTCCTGAACTCATGATCCACCCGCCTCGGCCTCCCAAAGTGCTGGGATTACAGGTGTGAGCCATCGCGCCCAGCCTCCATTAACTTCTTATATATATTAGATATATCTCCTAATGCTTTCCCTCTCCCCTCCCCCCATGCCACAACAGGCCCCGGTGTGTGGTGTTCCCCTTCCTGTGTCCATGTGTTATTGTTCAGTTCCCACCTATGAGTGAGAACATGCAGTGTTTGCTTTTTTGTCTTTGCGATAGTTTACTGAGAATGACCGTTTCCAGCTTCATCCATGTCCTTACAAAGGACATGAACTCATCCTTTTTTATGGCTGCATAGTATTCCATGGTGTATATGTGCCACATTTTCTTAATCCAGTCTATCATTGTTGGACATTTGGGTTGGTTTCAAGTCGTGGCTATTGTGAATCCTGTCACTGTAAATATACGTGTGCATGTGTCTTTATAGCAGCATGATTTATAATCCTTTGGGTATCATATACCCAGTAATGGGATGGCTGGGTCAAATGGTATTTCTAGTTCTAGATCCCTGAGGAATCACCACACTGATTTCCACAATAGTTGAGCTAGTTTACATTCCCACCAACAGTGTAAAAGTGTTCCTATTTCTCCACATCTTCTCCAGCACCTGTTGTTTCCTGACTTTTTGATGATCACCATTCTAACTGGTGTGAGATGGTATCTCATTGTGGTTTTGATTTGCATTTCTCTGATGGCCAGTGATGATGAGCATTTTTTCATGTGTCATTTGGCTGCATAGATGTCTTCTTTGGAGAAGTGTCTGTTCATGTCCTTTGCCCACTTGTTGATGGGGTTGCTTGACTTTTTCTTGTTAATTCGTTTGAGTTCTTTGTAGATTCTGGATATTAGCCCTTTGTCAGATGAGTAGGTTGCAAAAATTTTCTCCCATTCTGTAGGTTGCCTATTCACTGTGATGGTAGTTTCTTTTGCTGTGCAGAAGCTCTTTAGTTTAATGAGATCCCATTTGTCAATTTTGGCTTTTGTTGCCATTGCTTTTGGTGTTTTAGACATGAAGTCCTTGCCCATGTCGATGTCCTGAATGGTATTACCTAGGTTTTCTTCTAGGGTTGTTATGGTTTTCGGTCTAACATTTAAGTCTTTAATCCATCTTGAATTAATTTTTGTATAAGGTGTAAGGAAGGGATCCAGTTGCAGCTTTCTCCATATGGCTAGCCAGTTTTCCCAGCACCATTTATTAAACAGGGAATCCTTTCCCCATTTCTTGTTTTTGTCAGGTTTGTCAAAGATCAGATAGTTGTAGATATGCGGCATTATTTCTGAGGGCTCTGTTCTGTTCCATTGGTCTATATCTCTGTTGTGGTACCAGTACAATGCTGTTTTGGTTACTGTAGACTTGTAGTATAGTTTGAAGTCAGGTAGCGTGATGCCTCCAGCTTTGTTCTTTGGCTTAGGATTGACTTGGCGATGCGGGCTCTTTTTTGGTTCCATATGAACTTTAAAGTAGTTTTTCCCAATTCTGTGAAGAAAGTCATTGGTAGCTTGATGGGGATGGCATTGAATCTATAAATTACCTTGGGCAGTATGGCCTATTTCATGATATTGATTCTTCCTACCCTTGAGCATGGAATGTTCTTCCATTTGTTTGTGTCCTCTTTTATTTAGTTGAGCAGTGGTTTGTAGTTTTCCTTAAAGAGGTCCTTCACATCCCTTGTAAGCTGGATTCCTAGGTATTTTATTCTCTTCGAAGCAATTGTGAGCGGGAGTTTACTCATGATTTGGCTCTCTGTCTGTTATTGGTGGATAAGAATGCTTGTGATTTTTGCACATTGATTTTGTATCCTGAGGCTTTGCTGAAGTTGCTTATCAGCTTAAGGAGATTTTGGACTGAGACAGTGGGGTTTTCTAGATATACAATCATGTCATCTGCAAACAGGGACAATTTGACTTCCTCTTTTCCTAATCGAATACCCTTTATTTCCTTCTCCTGCCTGATTGCCCTGACTAGAACTTCCAACACTGTGTTGAATAGGAGTGGTGAGAGAGGGCATCCCTGTCTTGTGCCAGTTTTCAAAGGGAATGCTTCCAGTTTTTGCCCATTCAGTATGATATTGGCTGTGGGTTTGTCATAGATAGCTCTTATTATTTTGAGATACATCCCATCAATACCTAATTTATTGAGAATGTTTAGCATGAAGAGCTGTTGAATTTTGTCAAAGGCCTTTTCTGCATCTATTGAGATAATCATGTGGTTTTTGTCTTTGGTTCTGTTTATATGCTGGATTATGTTTATTGATTTGTGTATGTTGAACCAGCCTTGCATCCCAGGGGTGAAGCCCACTTGATCATAGTGGATAAGCTTTTTGATGTGCTGCTGGATTCGATTTGCCAGTATTTTATTGAGGATTTTTGCATTGATGTTCATCAGGGATATTGGTCTAAAATTCTCTTTTTTGGTTGTGTCTCTGCCAGGCTTTGGTATCAGGATGATGCTGGCCTCATAAAATGAGTTAGGAAGGACTCCCTGTTTTTCTATTGATTGGAATAGCTTCAGAAGGAATAGTACCAGCTCCTACTTGTACCTCTGGTAGAATTCGGCTGTGAATCCATCTGGTCCTGGACTTTTTTTGGTGGGTAAGCTATTAATTATTGCCTCAGTTTCAGAGCCTGATATTGGTCTATTCAAAGATTCAACTTCTTTCTGGTTTAGTCTTGGGAGGGTGTATGTGTCGAGGAATTTATCCATTTCTTCTAGATTTTCTAGTTTATTTGTGTAGAGGTGTTTGTAGTATTCTCTGATGGTAGTTCGTATTTTTTTGGGATCGGTGGTGATATCCTCTTTATCATTTTTTATTGCAACTATTTGATTCTTCTCTATTTTCTTCTTTATTAGTCTTGCTAGCAGTCTATTAATTTTGTTGATCTTTTCAAAAAACCAGCTCCTGGATTCATTGATTTTTTGAAGGATTTTTTGTGTCTCTATCTCCTTCAGTTCTGCTCTGATCTTAGTTATTTCTTGCCTTCTGCTAGCTTTTGAATGTGTTTGTTCTTGTTTCTCTAGTTCTTTTAATTGTGATGTTAGGGTGTCAATTTTGGATCTTTCCTGCTTTCTCTTGTGGGCATTGAGTGCTGTGCATTTCCCTCTACACACTGCTTTGCATGTGTTCCAGAGATTCTGGTATGTTGTGTCTTTGTTCTTGTTGGTTTCAAAGAACATCTTTATTTCTGCCTTCATTTTGTTATGTACCCAGTAGTCATTCAGGAGCAGGTTGTTCAGTTTCCATGTAGTTGAGCAGTTTTGAGTGAGTTTCTTAATCCTGAGTTCTGGTTTGATTGCACTGTGGTCTGAGAGACAGTTTGTTATACTTCCTGTTCTTTTACATTCGCTGAGGAGTTCTTTACTTCCAACTTTATGGTCAATTTTGGAATAAGTGTGGTGTGGTGCTGAGAAGAATGTGTATTCTGTTGATTGGGGTGGAGAGTTCTGTAGATGTCTATTAGGTCTGCTTGGTGCAGAGCTGAGTTCAATTCCTGGATATCCTTGTTAACTTTCTGTCTCGTTGATCTGTCTAATGTTGACAGTGGGGTGTTAAAGTCTCCCATTATTATTGTGTGGGAGTCTAAGTCTCTTTGTAGGTCTCTAAGGACTTGCTTTATGAATCTGGGTGCTCCTGTATTGGGTGCATATATATTTAGGATTGTTAGTTCTTGTTGAATTGATCCCTTTACCATTATGTAATGGCCATCTTTGTCTCTTTTGATCTTTGTTGGTTTAAAGTCTGTTTTATCAGAAACTAGAATTGCAACCCCTGCCTTTTTTTGTTTTCCATTTGCTTGGTAGATCTTCCTCCATCCCTTTACTTTGAGCCTATGTGTCTCTCTGCACGTGAGATGGGTTTCCTGAATACAGCACACTGATGGGTCTTGACTCCTTATCCAATTTGCCAGTCTGTGTCTTTTAATTGGAGTATTTAGCGCATTTACATTTAAGGTTGATATTGTTATGTGTGAATTTGATCCCGTCGTTATGATGTTAGCTGGTTATTTTGCTCGTTAGTTGATGCAGTTTCTTCCTAGCCTCGATGGCCTTACCAATTTGGCATGTTTTTGCAGTGGCTGGTACCGATTGTTCCTTTCCATGTTTAGTGCTTCCTTCAGGAGCTCTTTTAGGGCAGGCCTGGTGGTGACAAAATCACTCAGCATTTGCTTGTCTGTAAAGTATTTTATTTCTCCTTCACTTATGAAGCTTAGTTTGGCTGGATATGAAATTCTGGGTTGAAAATTCTTTTCTTTAAGAATGTTGAATATTGGCCCCCACTCTCTTCTGGCTTGTAGAGTTTCTGCTGAGAGATCAGCTGTTAGTCTGATGGGCTTCCCTTTGTGGGTAACCCGACCTTTCTCTCTGGCTGCCCTTAACATTTTTTCCTTCATTTCAACTTTGGTGAATCTGACAATTACGTGTCTTAGAGTTGCTCTTCTCGAGGAGTATCTTTGTGGCATTCTCTGTATTTCCTTAATTTGAATGTTGGCCTGCCTTGCTAGATTGGGGAAGTTCTGGATAATATCCTGCAGAGTGTTTTCCAGCTTGGTTCCATTCTCCCTGTCACTTTCAGATACACCAATCAGACGTAGATTTCGTCTTTTCACATAGTCCCGTACTTCTTGGAGGCTTTGTTCATTTCTTTTCATTCTTTTTTCTCTGAACTTCTCTTCTCACTTCATTTCATTCATTTGATCTTCCATCACTGATACTCTTTCTTCCAGTTGATCGAATCAGCTACTGAAGCTTGTGCATTCATCATGTAGTTCTCATGCCATGGTTTTCAGCTCCATCAGGTCCTTTAAGGACTTCTCTGCATTGGTTATTCTAGTTAGCCATTCATCTAATCTTTTTTTCAAGGTTTTTAACTTCTTTGCCATGGGTTTCAACTTCCTCCTTTAGCTCGGAGTAGTTTGATCGTCTGAAGCCTTCTCTCAACTCGTCAAAGTCATTTTCCTTCCAGCTTTGTTCCATTACTGGTGAGGAGCTGTGTTCCTTTGGAGGAGGAGAGGTGCTCTGATTTTTAGAATTTTCAGTTTTTCTGCTCTGTTTTTTCCCCGTCTTTGTGGTTTCATCTACCTTTGGTCTTTGACGATGGTGACATGCAGATGGGGTTTTGTTGTGGATGTCCTTTCTGTTTGTTAGTTTTCCTTCTAACAGTCAGGACCCTCAGCTGCAGGTCTGTTGGAGTTTGCCAGAGGTCCACTCCAGACCCTGCTTTCCTGTGTATCAGCAGTGGTGGCTGCAGAACAGCGAATACTGGTGAACAGCAAATGTTGCTGCCTGATCCTTCCTCCGGAAGTTTTGTCTCAGAGGAGTACTGGCGGTGTGAGGTGTCAGTCTGCCCCTACTGGAGGGTGCCTCCCAGTTAGGCTACTCAGGGGTCAGGGACTCCCTTGAGGAGGCAGTCTGTCCATTCTCAGATCTCAAGCTGCGTGCTGGGAGAACCACTTCTGTCTTCCAAGCTGTCAGACAGGGACATTTAAGTCTGAAAAGGTTTCTGCTGCCTTTTGTTTGGCTATGCCCTGCCCCCAGTGGTGGAGTCTACAGAGGCAGGCAGGCCTCCTTGAGCTGCAGTGGGCTCCACCCAGTTCGAGCTTCCTGGCTGCTTTGTTTACCTACTCAAGCCTCAGCAATGGCAGGTGCCCCTCCCCCAGCCTGGCTGCCGCCTTGCAGTTTGGTCTCAGACTGCTGTGCTAGCAATGAGGGAGGCTCCATGGACGTAGGACCCTCCAAGCCATGCGCAGGGTATAATCTCCTGTTGTGCTGTTTTCTAAGACCGTCGGAAAAGCGCAGTATTAGGGTGGGAGTGACCGGATTTTCCAGGTGCCATCTGTCACCCCTTTCCTTGGCTAGGAAAGGGAATTCCCTGACCCCTTGCACTTCCCGGGTGAGGTGATGCCTCGCCTTGCTTCGGCTCACGCTCAGTGCGCTGCACCTACTGTCTGACAATCCCCAGTGAGATGAACCTGGTACCTCAGTTGGAAATGCAGAAATCATTCGTCTTCTGCGTCACTCATGCTGGGAGCTGAAGACTGGAGCTCTTCCTGTTTGGCCATCTATAAAATGTTTTAAATATGCAACTGTCCATTGCTCAAGGCAGACAGTAACCTTAATTAGCTTTTCAACATTTAAATTCATTAACTAGTTTCGTAATAGTTATAAGAAGTTTTCTATGAACCAGCCAGCCACTGGTTTAAGGCCCTGGGGATTAAGATTCTGTCCTTGCCCAATAGGAGCTTTCATTCAAGTGGGCTAGAGAATCACGTGAGTAGGTAACTGCATTGCAGTTTGATAACTACAATAATAGATATTCAAAGTACAATGACAATACATACTTACCGGTTTCCAAAATATTTTTATACTTCTCTAATGGCAAGTATGTTATTTTCCAAAGATTTGTTTGTTTTTCTCTCTGGTCAATACAATATACTGGGCAGTGGTAGAATTCTTAGATGGAAAATACGTAATCTGTGGTCAAACTATTTGGGTTTAAATGCCTGCCCTTAATAACTGGAAAACAATGAGAAATCATTTCATTTCCCCAAGCTTTATCCCAGAAGCAGTAAAATAGGTATAAAAGGGAGTGCTTTTGGGTAGCTTTGTACAGTCGACTTATGCTATCACATCTGGGTCTAAGCCAGCCTCTCCTGGCCCAACTAGACCACTCTTGCAGAGACTGATTGCAAAATATAACCCTGAATTCCTCCTGTACAGAAATGCACACTCCTTTGCAATGTGGCTTTCCTGCTTTTCCCATCAATAGGTGGACTATTACTTCCCTATCCCCTTAGTCTGGGCTGGGCTTGTGACCTGCTTTAACCAGTAGAATGTGGCAGAAGTGATACTTCTGAGGCTCAGTTTTGTGTTTTCTGTTTTTTTTGGAGACGGTGTCTTGTTCTGTCGTCCAGGCTGGAGTGCAGTGGCGCAATCTCGGCTCACTGCAAGCTCCGCCTCCTGGGTTCATGCCATTCTCCTGCCTCAGCCTCCCAAGTAGCTGGGACTACAGGCGCCCACCACCACACCCGGCTAATTTTTTTTGCATTTTTAGTAGAGACAGGGTTTCACCATGTTAGCCAGGAAGGTCTCGATCTCCTGACCTCGTGATCTGCCCGCCTTGGCCTCCCAAAGTGCTGGGATTACAGGCGCGAGTCACCGCACCCGGCCAGAGGCTCAGTTTTAAGAGGCCTTGCAGCTTCCACTTTTGTCATCTTGGAATGTTGCTTTGAGACCTCCATGGCAGGAGGCCAGTCTTGCCTACCAGAGGATGAGAGCCCATGTGGAAGAGGATGGAGGCAACCCAGTGGACTGCCAACACCAATTGCCAGACATTTCGGTGATGCCATCTCAGACCTTTCAGCCCAGCTGACGCTCCAGATGAATATAGCCACATAAATGAGCCCAGATGAAAGAACCATGAGAAATAATAAATCATTATTGTTTTTACCACTCAGTTTTGGAGTAGTTTGTGAAAGTAATAGATAACTGAAGTACCTACCTCATATAATCCATATGCCTCATAATAAAATTAGCCTTTTCAAGGTAGCCTTTTTGAACACAAACTGATTTCATAAATCTGAATTCCTCACCACAAGTTTTTTTTTATTTTTTTAATTGACACATAATTGCATATATTTATGGGGTTCATTGTGATATTTCTGTTGATATATATAATGTACAATGATCAAATCAGGGTAATTGGCATCTCCATCAGCTCAAACATTTACTATTTCTTTGTGTTGGGAAAATTTTAAGTTCTGTCTTGTAGCTATTTGAAAATGTGCAAGAAATTCTTAACTGTGTCCAGGCATGCTGGCTCATGCCTGTAATCCCAGCACTTTGGGAGGCCAAAGCAGGTGGATCACCTGAGGTCAGGAGTTCGAGACCAGCCTAGCCAACATGGTGAAATCTCGTCTCTATTAAACAATACAAAAATTAGCTTGGTGTGGTGGTGCATGCCTGTATTCCCTGCTACTGGGGAGGTGGAGGCAGGACAGTCGCCTGAACCCGGGAGGCGGAGGTTGCTGTGAGCTGATATCAGGCCACAGCACTCCAGCCTGGGTGACAGAATGAGACTTCGTCTCAAAAAAAAAAAAAAAAAAAAAAAAAAAACAAAAAAAAGCACAAAACCATTAACTGTATTCACCCTACAGTGCTATAGAGCATGAGAGCTTATTCGTCTTACGTAGCTGTGAATTTGGATCTGTTAATCAACCTCTCTCTATCCCCACTTGCCCCTATAGTTCCCAACCTCTAGTAGCTTCTATTCTACTCTCTACTTTCATATGATTAACTGCTTTAGTTTCCACATTAAGTGAAAACACGTGGTATTTATCTTTTAAATATTTTATGGATGAGACCTCAAAAGCACAGGCAACAAAAGCAAAAACAGACAAATGGAATTATATAAAGTAAAAGGCTTCTGTACAGCAAAGAAAACAATCAGCAGTGGAGAGACAACCTTACCGCATATATATATATGTGTGTGTGTGTGTGTGTGTGTGTGTGTGTGTGTGTGTGTGTGTGTGTATTATATATATATATATTTTTTTTTTTTTCAGTTAGCTTCCTCAGGTTGAAAAACACCCATATTTTTTAAAAGATGTCTTCCCTACATGATCTGGCTGTGCCTGCCTCTTTTCACCTTATCTCATTCCATCTCCTCTCTTATCTCTATTCTAGCCGCACTCTCAGAACATGCCAAGCCTTTTCAGTCTCCGGGACTTTTGTTCTCTCTCTTCTCTTTTCTCTTTCTGGAATTATTTTCCTCATACTTTAGCATGCCTGACTCTGTCTCACATAGAAGTTCTCACCTAAATGCCACTTTCTCAGCAAGGTCTTTGACTTTCTAAAATAGCTCCACCTCTCTCAGCCAGCCAAAACTTACCCAATTTCCCTATTTTGATAGCACTTATCACTATCTACAATTATCTTATGTTTCCATTTATTGTCTGTTTTTTCCACCTTCCCAAGAATGAAAGCTCCATGAAGACCAGGAAAAGACTGATGGGCCAATGTGTGTCCAGGTCTTAGAAAAAGGTCTGGCACATAGTACATGCTTAGTAAATACACACTGAATGGGAGGAAATAGCTGTTCTGAATAATGACTCAAAATAACAGAGGTGAAAGCATCTAACAGAGGACCCAGGTCTTGAGAGCAGTACCAGCAACTAAAATACTAATACACACTGCTGTTCCTACTGTTAACATGTCTTAAATGCTTTCTTTGTGCTGGACACTCTGTTAACCCTAATATGTCTGTTATCTCATTTGTTTCTCATATCAACCTCAAAGTTCTAGGTTGTAGATTTATTATCCTCCTTCTACCGACAAGAAAACTGAGTCTTAGAAAAGTTAAACAACTCAGATAAAATACCCATGATTTAAATTCACAAAGTTTAACTCTAAAGTTCCATTTTAAAATAATATAATGATACTCTGATTTCTTTTCAGATTGTATAAATCTTTCACCTTTTAAAATAATACACTGGACTATTACTGCCTGAACAAATTACTGTTTATATTATTATTCCACTTTTATCCCTCCCTTCTACATGATGATAATATTTTACTTATGTTTAGATCCTAAACACCAAACATTGAGTGAATACAGCTGAAGATGTAACCCACTGAGTTTTTTTTTCGTGGTGGGGGGCACAGAGTCTTGCTCTGTCACCCAAGTTAGAGTGCAATGGCACGCTCGGCTCACTGCAACCTCCGCCTCCTGGGTTCAAGCAATTATCCTGCCTCAGCCTCCCGAGTAGCTGGAATTACAGGTGTGCACCACCATACCTGACTAATTTTTGTATTTTTAATAGAGACAGGGTTTCTCTATGTTGGCCAGACTGGCCTCAAACTCCTGACCTCAAGTGATCTGGCACCCTCGGCCTCCCAGATTGCTGGGATTACAGGCGTGAGCCACTGTGCCTGGCCAAGACTGATTATTAATGAACAAATTCTACCTATACAATTTGGAGCTATGGGAGACAGCATCATGGAGAAACCTCATTTGAAGTGGACCTTGATGAATGGATGAGCAAGAGTTGGCCAGGTAAAAAAACAGGAATTCTAGGGGAAAGAAACGACGTGAGAATTTTTTCAGTGTTGTTTTCGAAATTTACAGAATTTGGAAGAAAATATTTTAGTAAGGAAAACTTCCTGATGGTCTTTATACTGTTTTCAAGTTCTTCGGAAACTTCAGAAACATATAAAAAGACGCAGTTTTTTAAAAAGTGGAGGGAAAATTATTAGAGAGCATGTATCATCCAGTGAAGACTAACTGGATGACATTCTTAAATAGTACTTGGCGTCTGTCCTTAATTGAAAGATGTTTGTATGAACTAGGGGCATCTAAACAGACTTTTCAATCTGTAAATGAAATCTTCAGAGCCTACAGGGTTCCGGTTTTTTAATAAGTGTCTGTTTGAGGAATACTCTGCACATCAAATAACTTAAATCCAGTAACAGGTGATAACTGTTCAGGGATTAGCACACTGGATTCTATTCTCTCTCTAGATAGATAGATAGATAGATAGATAGATAGATAGATAGATAGATCGATCGATAGATCTTATATATAGATAGATAGATGTATAGATATATAGGTATCTATATATGTATCTCTCACTATATATAGAGAGATCTATATATCTGTACATCTACATATAGATATAGATACATATATAGATCCTGAACACCAAACATCCAGTGAATATAGCTGAAGATATAACCCGTTGAGATTTTTGTTTTTTTTTTTTGTGGTGAGAGGCACAGAGTCTTACTCTGTCACCCAGGTTAGAGTGCAGTGAGATCTATATATCTATACATCTATCCATCTATCTATATATATATAGATAGAGAGAGAGAGAGAGAGCACTCTTATGACTGTTTTAACAGGAGCTTTAGGATGGCTGGAAAGTAATACAGTCTTCATAAAGAGAGGTTGAACATTATCAAACAGCATGGTTCATTGTGAGTTTTTGTTTTAAGCATTTTAAACAGTTGACTTCAAATTCCCAGCAGATGGTGGTGGCAGCAGGCAAGCACTCTAGTCAATGAGAAGTCAAAGTGAACTTTTAAAATAGTTGATTCTTAAACTTGGAAGAAAAAGGAGTGAATGTTAGAAAAAAAAATAACAGGTTTCCTACAATGCATCTTATTATGCACAAGTCAAAAAGTGAGAAACTGTACAATTTGCAATAAACACAAGAATGTGTATTTTACACTATGGAAATGTAAAGCATTTAATCCGTCTGTTAGCAGAAAACTTGAATATTATCTGTCACCAAATCTCTTTAGTGTATAATAACCTCAGAATTGTGGACCAATGTGTTTTTCTCCCAACAAAGCTTACCAGAGGTGTTTTCTTAAAGACTGGCGTTCCTGTTAATGATTTAAGGTAGGAGAAAAACAGGGGTACATTTTCTTCTTAGTAGTCCAATCCACAATATAATGATGATGATGATCTTACTGTACTTAATACCACTCTTATTGTAGTGATTTTTATTTTAATACTGTTTTTGGAAAAGAAGTAATTATTTTTAATTTTTGAGCTACTTTCTATAGATTTTTTGAGCACTTCAGAGTCTAGAATTCCAGGATTCTGTGAAGAAATTCATTTTCAGCCCTGTTGTAAAAATATTTGTTTGATCCTTGGTCATGTTTATATTTATCTCGTCCTTAATAATATTGGTTATAACTTCTCTTTTCAGTGAACATATTATACATGTTCAACTTTATCTTACTAGGTAAATGCTTAATAAAAGCCAAACTCATTATTTATGTCACTTATCTTCCCCTTTTAGTTATCTTTGTGTTTAGGCTCCTAGTCTATGGTGGTGAAAGCGATGGTTGTGGGAGGGGAGGGGAAGTTGCTTGATGTAAGTGACCGGAGCCACAGGAAATATTCCCAGCATAAAGTGACCCTGTTTGCAGATTACCTTTCTGCTTTATTTCCTATGCTGTATCTTCCATTTACTAGGATTCCTCAGGCCATCTTTGCATGGTTGGTTTATCAGAATGAAGTAAAATAGCTCTAGATACAATTTGGCCCCTCCAAATGCCAGGCCCATGAGATAGCAAGGAAACTTCATCAAATGCCAGTAATAGGAAAAGAGCTGTATGTCTTATGAAGCAGGCCCACATTAAGTCTGTAGGACTGCATGGCTTTTCTCTTGCCTTAGAAAGTCAACAGATGTGGTAACTCCCCACCAAACTGGTTCCTTTTCTTTACTTGGATGATCAAGGGGGTAAAAGTGCAGCTGTCATTTTAGCTACAAAGGTACATTTTTACATTAAACTGAAAAAGTGCACACGTGTTTTATTGAAATTCCCGCCTATATATCTGTTTTGAATTTCAGTTCACTGAATGCCCTGAAAATTAAATAAACACAAAACAGGGCTTACTAATATCTTCAATGAGGTGCTTAATTCCCCATCTTAATCAGCCGTTTTCCATCCTGTTTCTTTTTCCTGCCTGTCTGTCAAATGTTTCCTAATTAAGAATTATTCTTAATTACAAAGTTTATGTGTCATTTTATTTTAGAGGTAGTTAATTAAATTTAACACTAATCGTTGGGGATATTGCCTTTTCTGCACACACATTGATGCTTAATTATTGGAATACCTTGAATCCCTTGACTGAGGGGGAGTAGGGCATATTGATTTGTGTCTGGTATGTGGCAGCTCATACTGAATAGGGCAGAGACTCAGCCCATCAACCCGACAAAGAAGTAGGAAGCACATTTTTTCTTAGTTGATAAAGGACAGTGAACAAATGCACTCTGGTCATTCAGTGCATTATGTAACGTCTCTGAGGGGCATGGAAGTGTGATGATTATGGATGAAATTCGATCCTAAAAAGAATAGCCAGAGTAAAGCTATTCTTTAAGAGTCCTTGGATAGTTGTTAGAATGGATTTGCCTATTTTTGTATGTATGGGATTATACTGGGGTCACCCTGAACAGGTCATCCGGTTGGATGAGAAGCGAGATCCAATGGCCAGATTAGGAAAAGGATGCATTAGCTCTTGGTTCCTTCTACCCAGTCTTTCCCCTCCAGCATTCTCAGACCTGATCTCCTGGGTCACTTCTTCAGAGAAGTCTTCCATAACTATATATTGCATACCTTTCCTTGACATCATTCATTCTCACTATCATTGCAATTTATGTGGTTGATTTTTGTATTGTCTGCCTCACCCAATAAATGAAGTATCCTTGAGGGTAGATGTAATTTCTAATTTTGCTTGTCATTTATTTGTCATTTCCTTAACTAGTATTTGACACTAAATACATTTTAGAATAGATTAGTGAATGAATTATTAAATATTTTTAGAAGCTATGAGTTATTTGACTTTTTAAAAAACTACTAAATGTTCATTACGTTTGCCAGCATTGTATTATTAGGTTCTGGGAGCAAGGGATGGTTGGGTGAAAGCGAATCCCTGCCTTCAGCAATTTATAATACAATACAAAAGAAACTCATCCAACTAAATATAATATAAGCTAGACTATAATATGTGGTGTAATAGATATATGAACCCATCTCTGTGAAAACACATAGAAAGCAAATCAGCCAAGCGAGGCAAGGCTTCAAAAAGAGGGAGATTATTTGAAATCTGCCTTGAAGGTAGTTTTGGACAAATAAGAACTGGGGAAAGGGCATGCTGGGAAGAAGTAACAAGATGAGCAAGAGTCAGATGTGTAAATGAATATGATGTTAGCAAATTGTCAAAGATTGGGAAACATGATGGTGCTCAGTCCTGGCTCAGATACAGTGAGGCAGGCTTTCTGCACACTGTTGGCAGGACTGCAAATGGGTAGACACTTTTGGCAAAACACGTTAGAAGACTCACTATTTCCTCTTCTAGAAATATATTTCATAATCGGAGATGTGTGCAATTCTTTATATTCAAAATTGTCTCTCACAGCATATTTGACAAACTTCATTAACAGTCTACACAAATAATTGTAGCCCAATGATTACATGAATTATGTAATAACTATAGGATGAAACACTATGCATCTGTTAAAAATTATGTTTTTGAAGAATAATGACATGGATAGGTGCTTGGATTGCAATGTATATAAACATAATGAAAATCTCCATATAAAGTTGGATACCAGTTTTATACATGTAAAAATACAGAGGAAAAAAAGAAATAACAGTAACAGTAATTTACTAATGCTAATTATCTTTGGTGGTAGATTTACAGGTACTTTCCATTTTCTTCTGTGTGTTTTCTGTTTTCTAGATCTTCTACAGTTGTAAATATTGGTTTCATAATAAGAAAAACAGATTTAAACTTGTATATGTTATGAAGAAAATGCAATATCATATCTATGGCTAAAATACGAAATGTATAGGGAATGCTTTTAGAAAATGAATCTTGAGTTTTAAAGATTATTTAGACTCTAATGGGGGTTGTGCCTTGTATTAAGTATTCTGGGTACCAGAAAAACCTGCAAGATATGGCCCGCCACCCGAGGATTTTAAAACCTGGCTGAGAAGGCAATACATAAATATCTAATTTAATAACAATCTCAGATAATAGTTCTAGTAATACCATGGGGCAGGATGCTACAAATTGCCAAAAGCACGGCACATAAGCTATGGCCTAGAAGTTTAGAGTAGAGATTAGCCTATTGAGTAATTATACAGAATTTCTAAATGTTTTTTGTCATCTCACTGCCACACCCCTGCAGCAGCGTGTGATCTCACCAGCTGTTCAAGGGCACATGAGCTCTCAAATACCTGCCATAGCAACAGGATCAGGAGATGACTTAGAGAAGGTGGAGAGGAGGGTAAAGAGACCCCAGAACTTATATGGCTAGAGGTCCAAAAACAAGTAGATGCCACTCACTGGCCTTCCTGAATTATGTATCTTTCCAATGGAACCCAACGTAAGTATCTAAATATGTAGGTTGTACCTTTTCCGTATATGATGAACTTGATATATGTGCACCCCATGTATGTATACATATGTATGTATATTCTGTATATATTTGTGCATGTGTTTGTGTGCATACCCCATATATTTTCATGTATAAACATATATATATAGAAATATTTTCTAATAATCACTCAGTTTCTATGGCAGGTGATTATATAAACTCTCTTAAATGGATGTGCCATTTTCATTATTTGTTGCCATAAATTTGCTTCATCCTAAAATACTGTTTAATTACTAGATTGGTCAACAACATGTATCTTGTTATAATTGAAAAATGACTTACATTTTGGAAAAGAATAAGATGAATATTTTTCCAGATACCTTGGGAACAAATAAATTCCTCCATTTTGAGTGTTACTGTAAACATAAAATACTAGAATGGGATATTTTTTGTATATTCACTTAATATTTTTGTGTTTGATCTTCCAATATGAATTGTTATCCATTCACAGATATTTATAAATCCTCTACTAGGTGCAAAGCCATTGATAAGTGTTGCAAGAAAATAAAGTACAAGTGAAAGAACATGAGTCCCTATTGTCTACAGATACTGAGAATTCTAGAATATATAAATAACACTCCTTGACCATGAAACATTTATGATCTCTTGGAGGAATCTTGTGAAGAAAGGTGTTGATTTTGCCCTCAAGGCGGTTCTGTCAACCTTTTCTACCTGTGGGCTGAAGAGATCAAGGACCTCTTTATGGAAAAGGTGGCTCATTAACTAGGCTCTAGGTTACAATTGTTCTTAACTTTTTTTTACTGAGGATGTCAGAGACCCCTTTAGTCATGTGATGAAAATAATTGTTTCTTACCTGCAAAATTTACAAGCCCAGCATGTTGTATTTAATTTCAGTAATTTATGGATTCTTTCTAAGGTAATCCATGTGCATTTAGTTTACAGACGCCCACTTCAATGAGTAGTTACAATTTGGACATGCACTAGCCTAAAAACAAAGGCAATTTTAGGTAACAATACGGAAGCAAAGTGCATAAAGTATATATAGAAAATGGAGAATAGCTCTATTTGAATACCTGGAATGGGTTAATTAAAGATCTAGACTGAAAGGTAGGAATTGGTTGAATAAAGATCTAGACAAAAAGGATCAAATTCCTAATTACTGAAAATTGCACCCTGTATCATATCATATCATGAGTCCATTTCCAATGGCCTGCCTTTTAGCTATTATTAATCCTCACTTAATCCAACAAAAGTGCCCAATCTTCCCAGTTTCATTTCAAGGATAAGCCTTTAGCAACAACAAATTTTGCCCTTATCCTTCACAGGGTAGATTTCCTCTGCTGCCAGCATCCAAATGTGCATTTGACACTCTGAAACTGAAGGAGAGACTGGGACAGACCATACCAATCACTGACCCCATCATTCAGAATGATTGAGGTCTGTCTTGTCACTTTCCTGTGTGGAGACGTTTTCTCTCCTTAGATTCTCTATAAGACAAAACAATCCACCACCATTATTTTTATAGCATGCCCATCTCCCAGAGTGTCACAAACTCTTTACAACGAGAAATGGAATAGAAAGACGATGCTTTGCAGACTTGGGTATAGTTATTTTCAGACAGAAAGGGAAAATGACAAGAAGAGATTGAGTGGAGTAAAAGTAAAGATAAGGCTGCTGACTTGAAAAAACAGTCATGACAAGATTGATAGACCCTGCACAAATCCACATCTCTCACCTGCACACACATACACACACACACACACACACGCAGATGGACAGTCTCAGCAGCTTTTATCGAAAGTTTTGTTGATGATGTGATCTTCATGATATTAGTTTTCAATGATAGAAATATAATTACATGCTTATTCTTGAATATAAGTCAGTTGGTCTCTCTGAACACATGTCCACATGTTGAAGATGAAATGAGTTAATGTATGTAAACATTTAGACCAGTGCCTTACACAAATGAACACACTTCAAATGTTTTTCCATTGTTATTGATATTGATAATGGTGATGAAGATGGTGATGATTAACGGTAGTACAGTATTAACTTGTTTATCAGAAAAAAAAATTGTGGAACAGAACAAGAACCCAATAAGGTAATAAATCTTTTTAATTATTTTGACATTTGAGCAAAGGTAAACATATATAAGTAATCTAAGACTTGCATTCTGTTCCTTCCCTAGGAATGTTCCAATATCCTTTCAGGTAGTGGTTATTTCTTAAAATGTCCTTTTAGCACCACCTGCCATGGAATCACTTGTATTACTTCTTAAAAACGTGGATTCCTGGGCTCTACCTTAAACCTACCAAAACAGAGTCTCTGGGGACAGGTCCCAAAGCCAGCCGTTTAAAGAAATTCCCCACGATGAGTCTTAAGCCTACAAATTTGAGAAAGGTGTTTACATATCATTTAAAGAATCAACCTTACGGGCAGGGTTTAATCTGATTAGGAATAGTGAAGGGGAACACTGGCTCTGCAACATCTTTCACCAATTTCCCTGCAATTCACACTATTAAATATTTATTCCTTTGGTTTCCAGTGTATATATAGGAGTCTCCATTTAAAATTTAAATACAAGGGGAAGCCATTAACATCCATTAGCACGCCATGTGAATTAGGGATTTGAAAGCCAATCATTTAGCAAGGCTTCAAGAGGAGAGTAAGATGAATGAATCCCATTGAGGAAAAAAGAGCTAAGAAGGCAGGGAGCAGAACAGGCCAGCCTAGTGGAAGCATTGCAGCTGAGAATCCTGGACAGCTAGGGGAGTAAGGAAACAATGAGTTCTACAGACCAGCTGCTGGAAACAAAAAAAAAAAAAAGGAGAAATTATACAAAGTGGCATAAAATGGTTTTCAAATATGTTTGTGGTAGAGGTGGACCCCAATGACCAGTTTTGTCTGTTTCTCTCTAAGTATGGCCTACAGTAGAGTCTAATGCTGGACCCATGCATTTGAAGGTCTAATAGTGAGTTAAAGATCTCAGCATAAATCCTGGGGCTAATAAGCATGGACCCTGAGCAAGTCAGACAAAATTGCATCTAGATTTAGCCAAAGAGTATCAGCTAACTTTGTTTTAAGAGTAAACGTTTTTCTCTTCACTTATAAATACTAGTTCTCCTAAATTATTTTTTAAAGTACTTATATAAGCTTCAACATTTTTTTCCTTGTCCATGGTCATATTTAAAACAGTTTAACAAAAATTTGTTGCCCATGTTGTTTTGTTGTAATCAGTATGAACATGTCATTGTACAGATTAAAATGATAAAAGGAATCAGGAGTGCTCAAGCAAGAAGATTTAGGGGGAAACAAAGAAGAGAATATACTTAAAAGTATAATTAGCCAGGCCAGGGATCAGTGTGATAATTTATACTTATCTGAACTTGTGAAACGTGAAGATTACATTCTTGTGAAATGAAAAGTACATTTACTTAGCGATTAGCTTTTTTTTTTACATGGCAATTAGCTATGGTCATGTGTATACATATACGTTAACATCAGTAATATTTATCTGTCATCTTTTCCTTGTATCTACATTAGCTACCATCTGGTCTTTAACCTAAAAGTGTCCACATAAATGAATCATCTTTATCAGGGTCAAGTAATGGGAATAAAAAGGCAAGGTAACTTTTGTTGCAGAACTGAAGAGGAGATTTGAAGAGAAGTAACTTTGGCATCAAGATTTGAGAAGTAATGGGGAGTGAATACTTGATGTGTCCTAATCCACTTTCTGTTACCTTCAATTGGTGATAAAAATGGTAATGATGATCTTCAAATTCAAGAATACATGTAAATCCTCAAGGAAACCAAGCGGAACAGTATAATTCTTTCCCCTACTTTCTTGCATCTAGTTTTATTTCAATTTAGGAGCTAGCACTGTCCCATACAATACAAGAGCATTTGGTCTTGTACTAAGAAAAGACTTAGAAAAATTGAAGGATCCTTCCAAACAAATATGGCTGTTTTGACAATTATGCAAACCGTGTGAAGATTAAAAACCCAAGTAATCTTCATAGGTCATGGTATTGATTTAAATGAGAAACCCTAACGGCTTTTTATTTTTTGAGTTGTGTTGGGATTTTTTTTTCTTTGTGTTTTTTTGTTGTTGTTCTTGTTGAAGCATCAAACTTATCTGTTTTTCCTTGCTAGATTAAAGCCTTGCTTTCCCTTTGTTATTTAAATCACATTATAAAGGAATTAAAGAGCCTTAGCGCGGGTGGCTGTGGTTTGGGTTTACATTAGTGGACTTTTTGCCATTATGTTTCTATTCCAATTTCCAGTTTCAGTTAGCAATATTATACTCTGTGATTTGGGGCAGGAGAAAACCCAAACCACAGGCTAAACTGATTTTTGTTTGGAGAAAATGCACAGCCAATTCCCAATTACCCAAGTTGTATTTTAATCCCAGAGTGCATGGAATGAAAATAATTGCAAGTGTGAATACACACAAAAAGAAATACATCCTGTACAGAAAACTAGCTCCCTCACTGTTGGTAGGAGAACAAGGATGTTTGCTCTGGAGTGGTCAGGGAGTCCTGTTACTGAATAAGGCCCTTAACTTGAGAGTATATTTATTAAGAAAGCAGATGAGTGCTGTAGGGGAAGCTAGCAATATGCATGATGCATGCAGCCTGGTAATGAGATGCCCTTCTAGCAGTATTTAACCCTTACATCAATCCAAATCTACCTCCTTATAACTTCTGCTTTTTTGGATTAAAAAGCAAAGTAAGTCCAGTGCTTCTAACAGTATGAGAGACCACAGCAAATGTTTAAAGGCAGTGACCATGTCACCCACTGCACCCAACCCTACCCCCGAAACACACCCCATCTCCTCCAGGATATAGTTTCCCGGTTACTCCAACCATTCCTCAGCTCCAAATCTCTATGCCCTTTTTTCTTTTTCTCTTTTCCTTCTTCTTTTTATAAATAGTTTTATTGAGATATAATTAACATATAAAATTGTTTGATCTTTGATATTGTGCATACATTATACAATGATCACCACAATCAACCTAATGAACATATTCATCACTCTACATGGTTACCATTTGTGTGTGTGTCTATGTATCTGTGTGTGTTACACCCTTCTCTCTTGATGGTCTCTGCTTTCACATTTCACTAAAGCTGTACTACCCCAACTTCTAAGTCCTGTGCTCTGAGCACATGCAAAGTTTGACCATGCTATTCTCTGCTGTGGACTTTCTTATCACTTCTATAAGCCAGTTTTAGTTTACACTAGCATCTGCCCACTCTGGGTTGACTTCCTACATGCTGTGGGAGAAAACAAACAGTGTACAAATCATTGCCACCAAAAAGTGATGGTGGCCAAGTGGAGATGCTTTGGAGGTCATTAACAATATGACCTGAGGTTTAGGAATGAGAACCAAGCTGAAGATTTAGGGTTGAGATTCCTTAGCTCAGAGATATTAATGAAGCCACAGGTAGCTATGACTTTGTCTGTGAAAAGGGCAGACTTTAAATAGGGAACAATGATTTTTCTTTAGCCTACCAATGTTTGCCCACACAGAGTTTCAGTCATTTAAATATCAGGAGATCTAACAGAAAAGTCTGGGTTTCTGATTTCCCTTGGTGATATAAAAAGAGTGGAGTTACAAGTCTACAGTGCAGCAATAGCCTGAAGCTGAGCAGACATTGCCTTATATAGGCGGAACACATGCTCTTTGGTTCCCTGAAGTTCCTACCACTTGCTCCTCAACAACTTCACCCATGTACATGCCAGCCTGTCTTCTGTAGACATTTTTATTTGCAGTATATATTAGACAAGGCCAAGTGCTGTGGCTCATGCCTGCAATCTCAGCACTCTGGGAGACCGAGACAGGTGTATCACTTGAGCCCAGGAGTTTGAGACAAGCCTGGGCAACATGGTAAGACTCTATCTCTTCAAAAAAATGCAAAAATTATCTGGGCATTGTGGCATGTGCCTGTAGTCCCAGCTACTTGGGAAGATTGCTTGTGCTCAAGAGGTGGAGGTTGCATTGAGCCAAGATTGCACTACTGCACTCCACTCTGAACCAGATCCTGTCTCAAAAAATAATATCTAATAGACAATAGTAAACATATATCTATGCCTCTGATTTCATTCTCTTCTGTTGATCATTCAGTCAATTTTTTTGTAATTGAATGAGAATTTAAAGTGCGACTTTTTGATAGGGTTTTCATCAAGTTATTGGAGAGACGAAAGCCATCTAATGTTAGTGTAGGAAGAAATCTTACCAATTATTTATTCATTTTACAAATGGAGAGAATGAAACTCAAAGAGGCCAGGGCAGTGAAACTCAAAGAAGCCTTGTTCAGAGTTGACAATAAGTTAATGTCACAGGGAGGATAGAACTCAGGTGACATTGTTCTTCCTAAGTCTTAGAATCCTTAGCTATTAACATAGGTACTGACTGGTATATTTGCTCTCAATTGAACAGAAAAGTTGAGTACTTGTATCTGGATGGGAATCGAAACAACAATAACAACAAAAAATAAAAAAATAAAAATCTGTAACTACTTTGATAACTTACTAAAATATGAAAATACAGTACACAGTTATTGAAGAAATTATAAACTTATTTATTGCAGTTGTGTTTGAACAGTGCCTTTTAAAAAATAATCTGCTTATTTCTACCTATTGAGAGACATAGTTATTTTTTCAGTGTTTTCCTTTGGACCACATTGAGTTTTTTTCCCAAACACAGTTTGTCATTCAACCAAATGAAAAGGTCCTCAGGCACCACCCTCCACCCAAGAACCAAAGGAATCATTTGATGTGAAAGGTACGAGTTATGCCAGGCTCAGCACCAGCCAATTACCAATTACACAAGCTGTATTTTATCACTCCAAATACATGGAATTAAAATAATTGCAAATGTGTGTATACACACAAAACAGAAGTATATCATATGCACACAGCTCCTTGATGGTGGTAGAAGGACAGGGATATTTACTCTGGAATGAGATGTGATTCCTGTTATCGGACAAGGCCCTTAACTTGAGCCCACATTTATTAACACAGCAGATCAGTGCAGACAGCTTGATAACAAGGAAAATCCAGCAAGGTTAACTCTTCAACTAGGTTAGAGGCATGAATAGTCTCATCCAGTTACCAGCTGAAAATTTTTCAGAAAATGCACATTTCCCTAGTTAAGTGTTTCTCAAACTTAGCTCCCTACGTGGGTCTTTGTAACCACACTGGGAATGCATGGAGCCATTTCCTGAACCCAGGCCAGTGAGCTAAACATTTCTGTGGCCCAGTCACTAGTCATGGTTGAGCATTAAGAACTTTGCAAAAGGTGACAATCTAGGAATCATTAAGCTACAGAACAGGTCCAAGATGAGGAGATATGTCCTTACAGAGGTCTAATGTAGCACCTGAGAATTAAACAGTCATCCACAATTGAGACTGGAATCTAGTATGACATGACAGAGAGTTCAGAAGTTTGCAGACATAAGAAAGTAACAGCAGTGTGTGAAACATCACTTCTTGATTTCCTTGAAAGCAACTTAGTTCTGACTCTCAACCTCCATCCAAATCTTGCCAGGTTGCTAAGGAAGTTGCATTTCTATTCTTATGGGAGCCAACCCAACCCCTAGCGTTGTACACAGAAAATGGGGAAGGAGATCTATTCCAGTCAAAGTTGCTGCTGACATTCCCATTGTCAGATCCCAAGTGGTTTCTTGAAATATGGCTGCTCTCAGTTATCTGCCACTAGAAAAAGAATCCTCACTGAAGTTATAACATCAGTAGTTTGGATAGCACCTCCCTAGGCACATCGTGGAGCAAGCCTGTGGTAGAGGGAGCATTTTGGCTCCACGCAAATGCCTGACTCCCACAGAACCACATTTCCTTCCCAGTCCAGAGGAAACTTGCCATTCTTTTTTGTGACTTGCCTCAACCCATTCGTCTGCATCTTGCCAGAGACCATCTGCTTTTCAATGACCTTTTACCATTCCTTACGGGAGAAAGAAACAAAGGCAGAGAGGGAAGGAGGGAATGGATACCAGAGAGCAATTAATCTGTAGGAGAGTAGTGGCTCAGAAGGTCAGAATGGAGCAAACTCTCTGAAATCCACTCTAGAATTAGCAGTAGAGAAACTGATATGAGATGTACATTTTTCATGCAGTGGTCTGGCTCCAGTTTCCTCTACCTCCTCTCTCCTATACACCACAATATGAATTCAGGGTTTCTATAAGGTCACAGAGCAATCCTTGCCTATCTCTAGCACATACATAAAAATTCTTAGTGGTTCACTGTTTCACATATATTCTTTATGAAAACCCAGTCATACCCTGTGAGGTAGGGGTGTGTGTGTTTGTGTCTGTGTGTATTTTTTCATTATGCCCAAGAACTAAGATTATATGTCTTCTCACTACTTTTTATTTTTGTTGCTCAGGGGAAAACTGAACACATAAACTTAGAAGAGCAGTCATACCAGCCTATGAGGTCCAGATGAGCTAATAAATGTCCTCTTGCCTTTATAATCTCCAATTCCTGTGATAAGATATTAGGGCAATAGGTTTTCCAAAGTAAGTTTACATTCTATTAGCAGGTAGTGTGTATTCTACAGCTTCTGGATATTTTGCTACAAGTAACATTTCAGTTAAATTATGTTCTCTGGGACAGGTAATTAGAGGTAAAATTGCTCCCCTTTTGGGTACATGCATCCTTCCCCACGAATATTCTCATCAGGAGACAAAGGTGGCTGGAGTAAAGTCCCAAGTGTGTTCATTTCTAAGAGAAGCCGTTTAGCATATCAGAATGAGCATGATCTTTGAAATTGTCCAGATATGTAGCCCCACACTAGCTATGGGACCTTAGGTAGGTTATTTAACTCTCTAACCCTTATTTTATCATCAGTAAGTGGGGTAATAATGGCAACATCACAATTTAGGCAAATAATCGGTATTCCATCCATGAAAGGGGTTGCTGTTGCTGCCTTTACCATCCTTAACAATATCCTCTTTATTTATGGGGAAGGGTCATTATCCATCATCAAGTGACAAATCTTGACTGCCTTACCTCCTAGAGCAGGTTCAGCAGACTATAGCCTGTGAGGCAAATCCTGACAGTTGTCTATTTTTGTACAACACGTGGACTAAGAAAGACTTCAGTTGTAAAAAATCAAAAGGAGAATATTAACATTTCATAACACATGAAAATCCTATGAAATTCAAATTTCAGTGTTCACCAACAAAGTTTTATTGCAACACAGCCACACTCATTCCTTTGCATATTGCCTAAGGCAACTTTCATGCTATAAGTGTAGAGAGTTGAATAGTTGTAACAAAAACCCTTGCCCCACAAAACTTAAAATATTTACTATTGTGCCCTTTACAGAAAGAGCCTGTCAACTCCCGTGAGAAAGTGCTTCACAAATAGTCACCTTTGCCCTTGTGATCTTTGGTGTGGGTCTTGCATTTGGAATCAGTGTTTAGTTTTTATATGTGCTATTTTTTAATATGTATTGCTTGTCTCTCTGCATTGGCAGTTACCCCAGCATATCTCAGTTTCAGTTCTATGAGCGAATGTGTTGATGTCTTTGAGGCATCCCTCAAGAACTTCTCAAAATTATTAGTTATATTGCTTTATTCCTCATTGATCATATTATAAATCACCTTAGCTATAATATGCCCTCATAGTTTGTTGAAAATTTACCCAGCACTTCTACAGTGGTGTAATAACAAAGAGGAAGAGGAGGGTAGAGGGAAAGAAGAGGAAAAAGATTCATTTTTAGTCCCAATGTGGAATAATAGCAGGAAGTCTGTTATGTGGCTTCAGGACATTATCTCAGTTCCAAGCTGCCTGAAATCAAGGTGGGAGTTTTCTCCACTAGGATACTGAGAATGAGGAACTCACTGGAAAGTAACAGAAGCTATTAATTGCAGGATCTAGTCCTTGCACATTAATATTTCATCACCCTGTTTACCTGAAGCCATTGCCCCAGGGGAATATAGTAATTAGCATAGCTATCAACAACAATAGCACGTATGCATAAGTTAAAACTTATGTATTTTGACTAGCAAATTGTCTCACTAACAAAAGAGTGTTAGATGTAGTTTTTTGGTGCTGCAAAAATGTGCAAGCAAAATAAACAATTATTAGAGCTTTTTTTTCCTGTTGTTTATAGTTGAACTGAGCTACAACCTGTGCTTTTTCCCATTACAAATATATTTATGACCTTTGTTAGTTAGCACAGGAATATATGTCAACATTTGAGACAACTGGATACCTACCTGCTAGGGATGATGACATTTGTTCTTACTGCTTTGCAGAGTATCCAGGTGTGATGAGTGTCAACACCCTGCATCCTTGTTATTGTTAGGCAGCAGTATGCAATCCAGTTGATTTTCATTTAGTGTGTTGGATAAATTAAATCTCAGATTCTTAAACTTAAATGGCACACTTGGACCCACGAGAAGTATTAAGTTTCTTGCTATGCAAGTGGCAATTCTATCCGCTTATTCACAAATATTTGAAAATGCAATCCCTTGACTAAGTATTTTTGCAAATAGCAGGAGGAAAAATTGGCAAGAAGCAGCTTTGCTTCTAAGAGAGTTTGATGTTCTCCTTTCGGAAAAGCAATGAAAACCTACAGTGCCCGGTGCTTTACCTCTGCTACCTATGCCCTCCCTGCAGGCAGTTCCAATAATTTTCCTTTTCCTGCCAGCCTACTTTCTCCTTGATGTAGTTCAGTGAATATTTAAGCCTTGAGGATTGGGGCTGGAGAGAGGGGGCATTGATTTCATCAGTTGTTTTGGAACACTTGGGATCTTTTCTATTTTTCCTTTTGCGTCTTTTTTAGTATGATAAAAATTAGGATTAAATTTGTCTTTCTGAGGCCTGTTGCTGGTTATTTCTTTGACTAAAATATCCTGCAACAGTATATCATGAGCAGCTCTCTTTCTTAAAATTATTTCATAAATATTTTTTGTCATACACACACTGGCACATGCAAACACTATTTCATTTAATCTTGTGGTGACTCTGCCAAGAAAGGGAAATAGCTTTATAGAAAAATTCTGAATTAAAGTGTGTAGAATTAAGATCTCTGTGTTTCATTGTATATAAATTTTAGCTCAAATGAACAAAAGACCTCTCATTTTTATTTTTATTTTAGCATTTCTTTACCATAAGGTTAGAGTAATTTTTTAAAAATATGGTAGTCTAAAAAAACTAATGACTAAACATTAAAGACTAATTGAAAATTTTTATTAAATTTTTTTCTATTATTTTCTTAGGAAAATTCTCAAACCTATGAAATTCAAAAGAATGTTATGGTGAACACCTGTATGCATGTCAACGAGATGCTACCTTCATGATTTTATTATAACCAGCTATCCATTCTCCATCCACCCATCAATTCGCCTTTATTTTTGATACATTGCAAAGTAAACTGCAAATATCCATATGTCTTCCTAAACACCTAGTCTGCATATCATTAATTAGTATTTGATATTTTATTTACAGCTTTTTGTTTCTTTGAGCTAAAATTTATGTAACTTGAAACACATAGATCTTAAGTGGCCATTTCTTAAGATTTGACCAGTGCATATTTCTGTGTCAACGAAATCCCCAGATATATCAAGATACAGAACAGAGTTATCACAGAAATCTCCTCCGGCCCCTGTTAAGTTTTAGTTGCTTTAAATCAAATATCAATTCAGGTTGATTTTATAAGGTTTTCTTTAAAACTGTTTAGATGCAGGCAGAATACAAAAGATGAAAAAGACATGATCCCTACTCTCTAAAAGCGTATAGATGGTGACAAAAACCACCAAAATAGAAAATTTCAATTTTCAATATGTTTTAAATAGTAACATGTGGTAGATGCTATGGAAGCACCTAGCAGTGTCTGTTCATCCATCTGGACTCTCAGGAAAGGGTTTTGGAGGAGAAGTCAGCTTTAGTCTGGAGAGAAAAAATGAATAAACGTTAGCCAGGAGAAAAGAATGATAAAAGAAATTGCTCCAAGAAATAGAGTACGTATTTTAAATCAGTTTCTGCTGTTCTAGTGTTTGGGAGAATTTATGAATCAGAGCACACAGAGGAACTTGTATCGTCCTCTCAAGAATACTAGGAAACACATCACAAGAATTCATTGATAAACTAAGTCTCTGTACCCCAAGGGTATTTTCACTGCCTTCTACCTTCTGAGTTGCTGGACCCCAACTTCTAAGAAGGACACTTCTCAAACCTTCAGTGGCTACTTTTTGCTCCTGTTTTTAGACACATTCTTCTTATCCTAGCATTTCTAGGTGCCTTTCATCTTCCCAGTATAGTCCTAATCTGACTTTGCCCCACTTCCGCGTTTACTTACATCTTACACTCAAATTATATTAAACTCTCCAGTCCTCATACTTTCCTGCTAGTATGCCTTTGCCCAAGTCTTTGCCTGTTTCTGGAATCCTCTCTCTTTAATGTCTACCTTTCATAACCCCACTCATCTGCCAAGTCTTTCCCCCTGCCCATCAGAAGCCATCTTGTCTAAAAACTCCCATAGTTCTTTGCTCCTACCATTCCCACTTTTAAAGCCAAACACAGCTGTTTTGTTCTGCTGTAGCTGACAATGTCTAGCACAGTGCTCAGCACAAAGTAGGAAATTAGTAAGTATTTGTTGAATAACAGTGAGTTCTATCTTATGTCAGTGTGTACTTAGAGATCTAGAGTTTCTCTAAAACAGAGTCTGTGTTCTATACTTGTTTGCATTCCCAGAAATCATAAAGGACAGTCAAGAATTGAACAACATTGGCCAGGTGCGGTGGCTCACACCCGTAATTTCAGGACTTTAGGTGGATCACTTTAGGTCAGGAGTTCGAGATCAGCCTGGCAAACATAGCAAAGCCCCGTCTCTACTAAAAACACAAAAATTAGCTGGGCATGGTGGCAGATGCCTGTAATCCCAGCTCCTTAGGAGGCAAGGCAAGAGAATTGCTTGAACTCAGGATGCAGAGGTTGCAGTGAACTAAGATCATGCCACTGCACTCCAGCCTGGGCAACAGAGTGAGACCCTGTCTCAAAAAAAAAAAAAAAAAAAAAGGAAAGAAAGAAAGAAAGAAAGAAAGAAATTGAACAACACTAAATAAACCTACAATGCTATTCTAATATCTGAGCTGTAGCATTACAGTTCTGTTTATATTTAATAGAAATTTAAAGAGCATGTTGTTTGAGGAGTAGACCTCACAACATTTGTTTTTGTATTAGTATACTTCAACCTCTCTCTTACTACCCATGAAGGCTTATAAATGAACCATTTGTTTTTAAATTTTAAAAAGGAATCTTATAAATTAAGTGCAGAAGGAAGATGGGAAAGTCCTTGATATGGTAAATGTTTAGTTTTGGAAAGAATATCAATGTTATTTATGTAGTCAGTGCATCTATTGACTGACTACCTATTATATGCCAGGTGCTGGGCAAAAAGCCATCCCTGTCCTGGTGTAGCACTGTTTCCAGTATAGGAATATCTTACAGCAGACCCCAGAGAAAGAGTTGGACTTTGTGTATTTGGACCCTTTGATTTGTGTATGAGAAACGTATTACTGAGTGAATGGAAACCTTCTGATGGCAGATAACCCCAATTATCGGAAAGTTCTTCTTTATAGTAAGCTTTGTACTGCCTCTCTCTAACATCTTCCAGCCAGCCCTATTTCTGTCACTGGAGCCTCCAGAACCAAGTAAACCCCTCTTATGCACAGCACCTTTTCAGTATTGAAGATTTACATTACACACCCTACCCCCTAAGCCTTACCTTTTCCAGACCAAGTATATAGAACTCAAAATACTTTTTCAGAGGAATTGGTCTCCAAATTGCTGTTTGTTTTTTCTTAAACATTTTATATCAGTTCCAACATCTGATGTCAGTTTGATGTCCTCCTCAGTTTATTCTGTAACAGGTTTTGTGATAGACACCAGCAGAGGGATATTGGGGGTTGTGGGGAAGGGATGTTATACAGAAGATGAACAGAGCATAATCTCTGTTGTCCTAAAGTATATACATGGCAGGAGAAAACAATCACTTTGTCAGATTATTTCAATATGATGCTGCAAGTCATGTCAGAGATAAGCAATGGGTACTGTGGGAGCACTCAGAAGGGTAATCTAGTCCAATCTGGGTTTTAGGGAAAGAGTTTTAGAAGAAATGTCACCAGAGTTGAGTGTGAAATTACGAGCAAATGTTATCCAAGAGAAAAATGATAGGAAGGGACACAATAGAAGTTAAGGCACTGAGGTATGAAATCAGTATAGGGTGGTAGGGATGGGGGTAATGACACTATAGTTACTTATGTGAAGTATTAGCTAGAGAATGGCAGAAACTAGGGCTTATGAGGTATGTATGTATATACACATGTATGCATTAGGTGTATATGTGTGTCTATCTCTGTATGTGTGGATGTAAATGCATTCTGATTTTCTAATTCTTAGATTTTGCCCCAATTCTCTTATTGGAAATTAGAATTTTGGCTCTACGGCCAAGGACTTTATTCAGCATATTAGCTTTTCAAGAGATCATAAATAATCATCACTGATGACTATAATGACCTGAAGTATTATAACAAGTAATTTCTGCAAAGTGGAGTTTTAGGTAATACATATCATTAAAGGTATTGCTATGAGTTGAATGTGTGTTCCCTCCAAAATTCAGGTTGAAACTTCATCATGGTGGTATGAAGAGATGAAGTCTTTTGGGAAGTGTTTAAATCATGAGGGCATCACACTCATGAATGAATTAATGCACTTATAAAAGAGCCTTCAAAGAAAGTTTGCTGCTTTTTGCTCTTTGTCTCTTCTGCCATGTGAGGACATAGCATTCTTCCCCTTCAGAGGACACAGCCTCAAGGCACCATCTTGGAAGCAGAGCAAGCCCTCACCAGACACCAAACTTGCTGGCTCCTTGATCTTGGATTTTCCAGCCTCCAGAACTGTGAAAATAAATTTATATTATTTATTAATGACCCAGTCTCAGGTTTTATTTATAGAATCACAAAGAGACTGAGACAGTATGGTTATAAATCAATGTCAAGTTTCTTCCAGTTTCTTAATATGGAGGTTTGCCATTTGAGGATGCTTCATTGCTTCTCTGACCTGAATAAAGTAGAATATATGATTCTCATTATACTATTGATATTTAAGGGAATGGCTTACATCTATTTCATAAGAGTTGTGTCTCATGAATTATTTGCATTCTAGAAACCAAACTTTATCTGGAGCATCCCAATTTAAGATAGCCATTTGGTAAGTTAATTGCCATGAATGGGTGACATTTAATAAACTGTGTGAATACTTAGTAAGGGAAGGTTGCGAGTTAAAAAATAAAATTATTCTCCTGTTTATTCAGTTTTATGTATCACTCGCCAAAGCTCACCCTGCCTAATCTATGGCGTTTGAGTTCATGCATCCAGACTTGTGTTAAGAAGAAGGGTGACAAATTTAGAATTCACAGTGTGCGTTACCATGGGAAATACAACAAGCTATTAAGAAATTGTCTTTTCAATAACGTTTTAGTGTAATTAAGGAGATCATGCATATGCTCCTGGAAAGAGAGCCTATAGTATTGAGTACTAGCTAAGTGCTGAGGGCTGTGTAGAGAATGTCTGTGGTATGCCCGCCCAGTGACTGTTTCTCCTGCTTTTGCAATAGCATTTTAATTTTTCTTTGGAGAACTATACTTGTCCTATTTTCAGCAGTCCATTTGTTTTTTTCTGAGCATCCGTTTCTGTCTCCCAGACTTAAAGAGATCCAGGTTTGACTACTCAAAATCCACCCTCAAACTTGTGCTGAATCTATGTGGAAAGGAGATGTGCCTACTCATTACCATGTTTGTGGTGGCAGAATGTCAGGTTGGGGTTGCCAGTGACCGTGTTTGTCCCCACAAAGAAGAGCCTACCTGAAAATACAGACAGCAAAAGACAATGGATCTTAAGTCTTTGCAATTATATCAGACAATATGTATTTTTTCTTAAGCTAGTTAAAGTTCTCCATCACTTGAATTAGTCATGGTTTATTCAGAGAAGCAACCGATAGGATGCATAGAGAGAGAGGGAGAGAGAAAAAGATACTTATTTTAAGGAATTGGCTCATGCAGTTGTGAGGGCTGTCAAGTCTGAATTGCACAGGGCAGGCTGGCAGTCTGGAGATTCAGGGAAGAGTTGATGTTTCAGTCTTGGAGTCCAAAGGCAGTCTGGAGGGAGAATTCCTTCTTCAGGGATCTCAGTCTTTAAAGACTTTAAACTGATTGGATGAGGCCCACCCACAGGTTCCAGGGCAATTTGCTTTAAACTACTGATTTAAATGTTACTCACATCCAAAAAACACCTCATAACATTCATCTGGACTGATGTTTGGTAAATGACTGGGTACGATAGCCAAGCCAAGTTAACACATGAAATTAATCATCACACTCCTAAATGAAAACGCTGTGGCTAATCTATGCAGTAACTACTGTAGTTGCTCAGATGTTGCAGAAATTATCATAGGACTGATGTAGTCAGGAGAGGTTGTCAAGAGAACATACTATTTCATGGTAAGTTATAAAATCCATACGTTTACTATTTTGTAAATAAGGAATATCTTTTATGGCTATGAGAAAATTGAATAAGCTAATACATATGGGAGGCACCTAAATATTCAGTTTTCTCTCCCTTTTCCCTTCCATTTATATATTTGAGTTTCTGATTAAGCCTGTGTTGTACCTGAGTCTGGAACTTTGCAAGGCACTTTATGTTGAGGATTTATGTTTTAGAGATTAAATGACTTCATGTGGACCACGCAGTAATCTAAGGGTCTAGAGCTCAGAGTGACCACAGCGAAGGCACCGAGCCCTCTACTTATTTTAGAAATAGGAAGCTGTTCTCTGTGGTGATTAATTTTTTAAAAATTAAGTTTCGGTGCTAGTGTTCTTTGCCAGTCAGATGTCTACATACGTTTCCAAGTCCATACAGCTAGAAAGTGTGTTTCAAATAAAAGAATTGAAGTTACTTAGCTCCTGGCCTCATATCTATTTCATCATGCTATTTAGGCATTCTTTTAAGATATAAAAAGCAAAAATATGTAAAAATAGCCATTTCTACGTGGCAGAGTCTGTTTTAAGAGCCTGGCCAACACTTTGGGGGGCCAAGACGGGCGCATCACCTGAGGTCAGGAGTTCGAGATCAGCCTGGCCAACTTGGTGAAACTCTGTCTCTACTAAAAATACAAAACAAAAATTAGCCGGGTGTGGTGGCGGGCTCCTGTAATCCCAGCTACTTGGGAGGCTGAGGCAGGAGAATTGCTGGAACCCGGGAGGTGGAGGTTTCAGTAAGCCGAGATAGTGCCGTTGCACTCCAGTCTGGGCGGCAAGAGCGAGACTCTGTCTAAAAAAAAAAAGAACCTGGGATTGTTAGATTGTTAGTATACCTGTCCCAGGTATTTAATTTATAATTGGGAGACTAGCTTAATGCTTGGAAGAATTTGATGATGATCTTTTAAAATGTCACCCAATCTAATCACTCAGCCCCAAAATACACCCTCAGGGTATAACTTCAGATTAATGAGGACTAAGACTTCTTGGGAGAGCTTTGGAGTGGAAATTTCCACCATGGTTAATTTGCAGGAGGACATGTCTGATGTGTTTTTCTGATGGTTTCACATCTGGCAGTCTGTCTCCTAGGCACTTGGCTGTTCTCCACTCAGTTCCTTCCTGAATGTTGCGCTAGATTGTCAAATGCCACTTCAGACTAGATCTGTGCCCCTGAAAGTCATGTGCAACTTCATAAAAAAAATCTACCTGACATTTTCAAGTGCAACTCACTTGAACTTGTAAAAGTCAGGTGTAAATTGAGAATAGATTTGCACCTAAGTCTTTTTTGGTTGTTTTCAGTATTTGTTTGGAACTGACATTTGGAGAATAACTCAATTGCCCTCAGAATTGGTCCGCTGCTCACTCCAAAGTGTTGGCAGGGAGCGCTTAGTGTCCGAATGGCTAGTACAGTATGCTTCAGGTGAATTTCAGTCACTTTTATTTACTGGGTTTGGACCAGTTTGGAATGGAAATTAACAATATGTGAATTCAGTAGTTTCACCAGTGTAGCCTCTTGAGCAAGCCTTGGACACTGAATCATATTTGTTGCCTAAATATATTAATGATTATCTGGCTTAGCCTCATGGGCCTGATTCTTCTTCAACAGTAATATGTTGTTTATTGGCATTTTAGACATGGTTGGTATTATGCAGCTGAATCTCTGCACAAATTCAGAGCAGCTATGCAGGCTTCTGCCACTGGGTGAATTGATGAAGCAGATGATGTCTCCTCTCATAATGCTGCACCAAACAGATGGAATGGCAAGCTGTCTATGACTCTGAGTATCTCTGAACATGAACCTGTCCTTCTGCCTACCCTAATCATTCCACTTTCATAAAGTGCATGCACTACTGAGCCACAGAGAAATTACACAGCAAGCAGTAGACATGGTGCCTGAAGGCAATGCAACTCTTGAACTGGAAATTTAGCACACATGTGAAATCCTTCGCAGATACAAAGCCTTTCTTAGACTATGATTTTCAAAGGTAAAATTAGAGATGTAATAACCTTATGAGATCATCATGTCCAGTTCTCTCATTCTAGAGATAATAAAACTGTGATCCGGAAGTTAAGTCCCTTACTTAAGGTTATATATTTAGAGGAAGAGATGGGGCAAGAATTGCAGGCCCTTGTGCATCACAGTATTATCCTTCTAATAGAGGGTGACCAATGAATGCATGATCTGGTTTGTAAGAAAATGTGAAATCCAGAGATTTTCATCATTTCCAACAATGCAAAAAAGTTGAACCTTAGACTAGAGGCTCTTTGACCTCTTCCTGGATTTATTCTGTTTCTCTTTTTACATTCCTGCAAGGAAGGACTCTTGATATATTTTTGCCTTGTAGAAATATTCGTTTCTAATTTGGTTTGAAATTAGCCTGTCATCTGATTCACTGAGATGGAGTTAAAATAAATTCCCCTGGCAAAAAAAAAAAAAAAAAGAAAGGATTTTATCATCTATATGGATCAATTCCAAGAGTTCCCTTCAGTTTACTGATTCGTTTTCCCTACAGTAGAGGATATTCAATTAAACCTTCCCTCAAATTGGCCATAAATTTTGATGAAAATGAAAGAAGTTTCATTTAGCAAACAGTTTCTATCAGGGACTATAATAATAGAATGCAATAAGAATTATTTTCACCTATGCACCTGAATGAACATGTTTGGTCTGGTTTTTGGTTTGATTTCTATCTGTATCTTTATTTTTCTCTTTTTGTTTTTCACCCAGATTTTGTGTAGCTTGTCTAAAGTAGTTGAGATGTGGGATCAGGTGAAATTGCTCATAGATACAATAATGCTTTATACCAGTGTTTTCACCACTGATTTAGTAGTGTCTTTGAAAAATCTTATAACATTCCATACTTACATCTTTTTGTTTTAAATAGAACTGCTGGGATATGAGTTATGTCTGGTACTCCCTTATTTTTATTAAAGCATATATAGAAATTTTTTATACCCTTTGCTTGAGGCCTTCCTTGCTCCACTTAGCATCTGTAGAGTGGACATAGGCAGGAATAGCCCACTCTGCAAAATGCATCCAGTATATTTTGAGTAGAGACTGATTATGGTTACTGATTTTGGTCCTGGAAATAAGAAATGAATCAGATACAGATGGTACCTCAGTGGAACTTTAGAGCAGGAGATGAAGCAAAACGAGGGAGAAGACATAAGTGAGGATAATAGTGCACAAAGTGGTGAGCATTGCCAATGAAAATGCAGTGGTTTTCCCCCCAGCGTGGGGTATCATAGATGAAAGGGCATTTGAGCTGTAATACAGAAGGTTCTGAAGATCCACTTACCAATTTGTGTTTTGCTTTCTCTGTGAATGGTTTGAGCCAGAGCTATACGGGGAGGTGGGCAGTGGGGAGAGCGCATGCATAGCATTTTCACAAATGCTTCACAGGGCTAGACAGCAGTGATAACATCCTCAGCCCCACCCCATGTTTTACAGATGACATAACTGGGGCTCAACAAGGTTAATGACTTAGTAAGTCATAAACGCTCTGAGATTTAAGTCCTCATCTTGTGATTCCTCTTTCATGGCTGTTTTCAGGAATCCTTAATTATTAGATTGCTGCAAAAGTAATTGCAGTTTTTGCCATTTAAAAGTAATGGCAAAATCCACAATTACTTTTGCACCAATGTAAACAGGATTTTTATGATACAAGTAACTGAAACTGACTCTAGATAATTTAGGTGAAAAAGGAATTGATTGAAAAGTTAGCATGAGTTCTCCAAACTTATGGAAATATTAGCTAGATTCAGAGGAAAGAAGCCAGGGTAGAGTGAAAGGTATTAGGTAACAGTAAAATCAACAGCATTCTCAGGAAAACCTGGCCAGTAGAATGAATGGACTCTAAGCTTTGTTGTTTTCTATCTCTGTATTATTGCTCAGGATCCAAAATCTGCGAGAGAACAATGTCTGATTGACTTACTTTGAAGATGTGCCAGTGGCCACCCATTTGTTAGGGGAGAGCTAGGCATCTTGATTTATACCCTACTGTGACAGCACCCGTAAGTGAAGAGGTAATGCCACCAAAGGAAACCAGAG
Organism: Nomascus leucogenys; assembly: GCF_006542625.1. Taxonomy (NCBI): domain Eukaryota; kingdom Metazoa; phylum Chordata; class Mammalia; order Primates; family Hylobatidae; genus Nomascus; species Nomascus leucogenys. The sequence goes on along the minus strand of NC_044401.1, from coordinate 62,503,250 downwards.
TGGATGACCAGCAAAGAGAATATGTCCACTGTGGGAATACAGGCACATGTAGGTAAAAGAACAAACCAACACTGCAAGTATATATCCGTATGGATAAAGCAACAAATGATTTTGTAGGCCTGAATTAACAAATGTGACATAGTTTATTTTCTTTATAATATTAAGTCTATGACAAATATATTCTGTGCTCAGCCAAAGTTGGTGAGGCTTAACTGCACTTCTTCCATAAGCTATGGCTACTTGTTCCTCCTTGTGCCCTCTGGCATGCAGATAATTAGGCAAAATTTAAAACAGCCTGAATGTAGTAGATGCTCTCTATCAAGTGTGAGGGTTAGGATAGCATTTACCCCAAGGCTTAAAGCGTTCTAGGACATCTTTTGGGTGAGCTCCCTCCAGAAAGAGAAAGTGTTCTTGAGAAACGGCAGTATGATTAACTTTACCTAGAGGCTGAAGCACATGGTGCGTATGTGTGTGCGTATTCACGCACTCGTTTGTGTGCACATGAACTGTATGGAAGGATATAGTTAAGGACAAAAAGGAGTTTTCCAGCACAAATTGACCACATTAGGATATTATGAAACCATTAAAGATTTCTTTTGTAGTTTGTTCCATATATAGCAATCTCTTGCCTGCCTTTTCAAAGGAAATGTGGTACCAAAGTAGATTCCAAGTGTAAGACCCATTTATCTTGGCTAGAGTGTCCTTTCTTAATATTCTCAGGAATGTGTTCTGGTAATTTCTGTAAGTTTTCAAATGAAATGGGATTTACTTTTCCAAGGGTTTTACAGGTAGTATCTAATTCAATTATCACAGCACTATGCAATAGTTATTCTTATTATCTTAATTCTACAGATGAGGAAACAGAGGCACAGGGAAGGTTTAGTAAATTGCTTAAGATCGTCCGTTGTGCATTTCACAAGAGCAGAGAAGGAGTGGTTTCCCCTTCATATTTACGTCATGTATGCCTAATATAGTACCTGGTGCAGAGCTAAGATTGAATGAATGAGTAATTAAATTAGACATGTTATGGTACAGTATGAGTATATATTGCAATGTTTGTGCATCACTGAGTATAATAACTTGCATGAAATGGAAAAAACTACCTAGCCTTTTAAAATGTGTTTATAGTCTTCATATCCATTAGCTCATTTGAATTTTATAAGACATGTATTTAGTTGGAGGGTATAATTATTATTCTTTTTTAACTTACAATCAAATCTCAAAGAAGATGGAACTTGCCCATGTGAAACAATCATAACAGTTCCTAATTATAAATGATATAGAGTACTACGGGACAAAGAAATCTTCAGTAACTTTCAGTATCTAGGAATCTAGAAATTCCACATGTAACATATTAGCAAAGGAGCCCCAAACTAGAAAACTATAGATAAAAAATAAAACCATAAAGGAGTTATTAACTTAAATAAACATTAAATGAAAGAAGAAAATAAAATTGTCATCATAGTTACTTGTAAACCAGTGATAACTGCACAATACATCAAAATTGGCAGAAAATGCAAAAGCCATTCTTAGAGGAAAAAAACATAGCCCTATATGTGTTTATTTGACCAACAAAATTGAAAATAAAAGAGCTAAGTATTACACTACAAAATGTGTTTAAAAGATGGTAGTGTAAATATAAAGAAAGCAGGAAAAAGGAAACTTGAGTCTAGAAAATCTCCATATAATTATAGGGAAGAGGAGAAGAGATGAGAAAAAAGAACTAGGCTTCTTTCCAAGATTAAGTTGATCTGGGCTAGGCATGGTGGATCACGCTTGTAATACCAGAACTTTGGGAGGCTGAGGCGGGAGGATCATTTGAGGTCAGGAGTTCAAGATCAGCCTGGGCAGCATGGTGAAACCCCGTCTCTACTAAAAATACAAAAATTAGCCAGGTGTGGTGGCACACACCTGTAGTCCCCAATACTCGGGAGGCTGAGGCAGGAGAATTGCTGGAACCTGGGAGGTGGAGGTTGCAGAGAGCCTAGATTGTGCCACTGCTCTCCAGCCTGGGTGACAGAGTGAGACTACATTTCAGAAAAAAAAAAAAAAAAAAGTTGATCTGGAACACATGCCCTCTTATACATAATACCATTTCAAGACCCCTTTAAAGTAAATTACAATAAAATAGATAGTAGAAATTGAAAGTATGATATGACTCTAAAAGTAAAATCAATTTAAAAAATACAACAAAAATGATTTCCAATGGCACAAGAAAGAAGAGAAAATAAGAGAAAGAAGACAAAGCAAAGGATAAAATGGGTTATCTAATGCAGTGTGACAAAACTGGCATTCTTTGCTGGAAGAACTTCATAAGGTACAGGCTGGAAGAGTGGTTCTCTTGAACAGGCATCAGAATCACCTGCGGGACTTGTTCAAAAACAGATTACTATTCCCACTCCCATAAAATATGGATTTACATATGGACCATAAGATTGACTTTTAAAATACATTAATAGGTTCACATTTTTGTGAGACAGGAACATTTACAGAAAATGAAATGAGAGATGTTAAATACAATACTTTAATATGTAATGTATTTTATTAAAAGTGGCCATAGATGACAGTTGAAGTTTAAGTCTTAAGAAAACTATGTTTCTTACAGAACATTAATATACATCTTCCTTAACCATCTCAAGTTGCAGCCTAAAGACTATGTGAGTGATGATAGGATCAAAGATAACTGGAGCATTGTATTAGACATACATGTAATCTGAGTCCTCAAAGTGTTGCAATTTAAATATATATAGACAGACATACATATGTGTGTGTATATATATGTATTAATTATTAATTTGTTATTTATTAATTCCAAAGGCATGGTACAGAGAGCTGCATAAGAATTCTCAGCTGGCTTTGGGAGGCCGAGGCAGGTGGATCACGAGGTCAGGAGATCGAGACCATCCTGGCTAACATGGTGAAGCCCCGTCTCTACTAAAAATACAAAAAATTAGCCGGGCGTACTGGCAGGCGCCTGTAGTCCCAGCTACTCGGGAGGCTGAGGCAGAAGAATGGCGTGAACCCGGGAGGCAGAGCTTGCAGTGAGCCGAGATTGCACCACTGCACTCCAGCCTGGGAGACAGAGCCAGACTCCGTCTCAAAAAAAAAAAAGAATTCTCAGCTGTTAATACCAGAGCCAGGTATACATCTGATTTTCAATATATATAGATATCATTACTTTTCTTCTTGAAAAGGCACTGATTAAAAAATAAATTATTAGCACTAGGTATAATACTTCGATATTAGTAAATACAGAACATGCTATCTAGTGAAAATCTTATATATATAAATATATATTTATATATAAATATAAATGTATAAATACATAAAATATATAACATATAAAATATATATAATATATAATATATAAAATATATATTGTATATAATATAAAGTATATATTATAATATAAAATATATGTTATATATAATATAAAATATAAAATATATGTTATATATAATATAAAATACATAGTGAAAATGTCATATAATATATAAATATATATTTTTATATATAAATATAAATATATAAACATATAAAATATATATAACATATAAACTATATATTTTTTATATTATAATATATAAATATATAGTATAAAATAAATATATAAAAATATATAAAAAATATATAAAAAATATATAAATATATAAATATATAAAATATATAATATATAAAATAAACATAAAATAAAAATATATAAAAATAAATATATATAAATATAAATATATACATATTTATGTAGATATACACACACACATATATATAGGCTTTATAAAACACTAAGTGTAAAGTTCTCATCTTCTTTGATAGAGATTAGACATCTATTAATCTAGTAGAATAGCCAAATCACTATAGAAAATCAATTTTAAAATATGCTTTATAGAATAGGGGGAAAACCCAGTGACGTAATGCATAATGCCAGGACATCACAATAGAATGTATTTTGTGTTAATACATTCCGTGGTTTATTCCCAACGCTATGATCAGCAAAATCTGCCTGGTTTCCATCCACTCAGACGATACTCCATTGTCATTTCTGAGAAAATAGTAGCATGATTTTGTAAGGAAAAATGATGCATGATGTCTTGTTAACTGTAAGGAAGGTGCTCTAAAATATGAATCAGCATATAGAGGTGGTTGTATTGATTTTTAGTATTATAATTTGACTCTGAAGTCACGTTTGCAATTTGCTTTTCACAGCTGATGAACAGATGTCTTGCATCATCACATCAGACCACATAGTTTGCACACTTTATGTAATATTGGGGAGATAGAGTGGGGTGGATATTTCATCACAAATGAAAAATGCACACTTTGTTTCTCCGGTGATCTACCTATGGTTATTTAATGTCACCTGCCATAGCAAAATACTGCTGTAATCTATATGACTAGGTAGATGGGTGCTAAAGTACAATTCTCTTTTAACTTTGCTGCATGTTTAAAAATTTTGATAACAAATTGCTAGGGTAGGAACTAAAAGGTCACGTAGATTCCAGAGCCAACCTACCAAATTTAAATTTCATCTTTCCTGGTATGACCTTGGACAAGTCTCTTAAGGTCTCTGTGCCTCAGTTTCCTCACCTGTAAAATAAACATTCATTAAATTGTAATGAAATTTGAGTCAACATTTTCAAGGTGCCCAGAAGTGTAACTGGCATGGGGAAGCACTAGAATATGTGTATGTGTGTGTGTGTGTATGTAATTATAAAATAAAACTTCAGGTCACACACAGTGGCTCATGCTTATAGTCTCAGCACTTTGGGAGGCCGAGGCAGGTGGCTCGCTTGAGACCGGGAGTTCAGGAACACTCTGGGTGACATGGTGAAACTCCATCTCCATAAAAAAACAAAACAAAAAAGTTAGACGGGCATAGTGATGCATGCCTGTAGTCCCAGCTACTCAGGAGCCTGAGGTGGGAGGGTCACTGGAACCCAGGAGGTTGAGGCTGCAGTGAGCCGAGATCATGCCACTGCATTCCATCCAGCCTGGATGACAGAGCAAGACCCTGTCTCAAAAAATAAAAATAAAAATAAAAAAAATAAAAACAGAAAACTTCACCTACAATTTGGTAAATATCCTTGTGTTTTGTTTTTACTTGAAATTATAGGAATTTAAATTCAAAAATCTTTTAGGACTGTTTAATTCAACTCTCTTAATTCCAAAGGGGTAGTACAGATAGCTGCATAAGAATTCTCAGCTGATTAATAGCAGAGCCAGGTGTACATCTGGTTTTCAAATTGAAAGTCCCCTAATATTGCTAACACACTAGAATTTATCTTTTGGCAGTGGCAGGGAAGAGAAGTTAGCAGTTTTTGTTATTTTAACTTAATTAAATATTGTTTGATGCTTTTTTTCTTTTGTTTTATTTGTTTTTTGTTTTGAGGCAGAGTCATGCTCTGTTACCCAGGCTGGATTGCAGTGGCTTGATCATAGCTCACTCTAACCTCGAACTCTTGGGCTCAAGTGATCCTCCCCCTTCAGCCTCCCTAAGTGCTGCACATACCACCACACCTGGCTCTGTTTGATACGTTTAAATAAGTTAAAATATGTTTGAATTTTCACAACTCTGACTAGATGTCATGTGCTGAAGCACTTGCAAGTAAGGTAGCAAATATTTAGCTATAATTTAAGCTAATGAAATGAGTCTGAAAAGAATCCAATAAATTATAATATTTTAATATTACTTCCTGTGAGTCATTTTGATATATGGTAGAATTTTAAAAATGATTACTTGTTTTATATAATACCAATTCTTTCTATTATTGGTTCTTTTGGATGCTGAGGAAACAAAATATGAATTTAACCAATTGCCATCAGGGTAGGAAGCTGATCAAATACATTATCTTTAAGATTGACCTGTATTATATTTCAGAGTTTCAATGGGTTAATCTCATAGTTATTTACTTCAAAATGAAGGCTAGTTACATGAAGTTAAAATATGTAATTCTGAGCTTTACTATTTACCTTGAAAAACTAATGATGACAAGATATCTTCATTTGCTGATGATACAATGGCATTTTAAAAAGAAATGGGGTTTCCAACAAAATGTAATCATTTATATCCAAATACAACATAAAAGGTAACCCATATGGACCACAAGAAATGATTATAATTATCGGGAAAGATAGGAATAAAGGATTACCATAAGAGACTCTGTCCATTCTTGGAGGGGATACATTCTCTAGATTTTAGAGAATTAGGTTATCTCCAGCTGCTGTGCGGAAGCTCTGGGAGATAAGCAATCACTTCAGTGACAAAACTGTGAAGTTTTAATAAAGGAGCCCATTGGTATGGGCCTGAGGCTCTAAAACTGTTGCCTGATGTCCCACATCATAAATATTCAAAACATTATATCTGGAGACCTTCATGTACTTCCTAGAAAGGCAATCCATTCCCTCCTACCCAGAGAGCACATGCATGCACGCAGGCACATGCACGCGCGCATACACACATACACACACACACACACACACACACACACACACACTGCCCAGAAGAAAATGATAGGATTTTTTCCTAGTTTGAAAACATTATTATTCTATAATAAGTACACAAATGCAGTTTTTATGTTGAAGATAAATCTTTTTAAAAAAGGAAACTCTCCATTCCTTTGTAAAATATTATAATAAGAGAACTTTTAAGTGTAAACCCAGTCATGTATGGATGATCCCGTCTCGATATTGCATTGCAGAAATGCGCATACACATTTTAATGGCCGTTACTACTTGGATCTTCAGATTACATGATATATCTCTTTTCAGATATCTCATAGATCATCCCCCCTCCACCGCCACTGAATTTCATTTAGACCACAGTGGCTGAGTTTTTAAGCTAGGCCATCACAAATGAAGCCTTAACATTTGATGAAAATCCAGCAAAAATGCATATTGCATTTACAACAGACATAACCAAATTTTATTGGTAAAAATAACTATTTCTTTTAGAATAAAGAACATATTTATAGTTTTGTTTTTAAATCTTGAAAGAGACCTGAATTTATAATTAGTACATTGTGATTCTCAACCTTGGCTGCACATTAGAATCATCTGGGGGGCCTTAAAAAATACTGATGCATGGGTCTCACGCCTGGTTTATGATTATGATTTGATTGGTAAGGGTACAACCTATGCACCGGGGATTTTCACAGTTCCCTCAGGTTATCATCATGTGCAATGGGGGTTGGGAGCTACTGAAGCTAATCCCCGCAATTACAGGGGTTTATATCGTTTGCCTCAGGCTAAAGATTTATGCCAGAATTCTAGACCAGTGTCCTTTCCAATTCTATAAGATGAACAATTTCACATATTGAAAAATGTTTTTAATAATTAATCATTTAAATTCCACAATGTGGCTGGATGCAGTGGCTCTCACCTGTAACCCCAGCACTTTGGGAGGCTGAAGCAGGTGGATCACTTGAGGTCAGGAGTTCAAGATCAGCCTGGCCAACATGGCGAAACCCTATCTCTACTAAAAATACAAAAATTAGCCAGGTGTGGTGGTGCACACCTGTAGTCCAAGCTACTTGGGAGGCTGAGCCAGGAGAGCCCAGGAGTCCAGCAGTGAGCTGAGACTGCACCACTGCACTGCAGCCTAGGTGACAGAGCAAGACCCTGTCTCAAACATATAAATACAAAAAGAAAGTAAGAATAAACTCCACAGAGCATGTTTCCCCACTTATTGCTTATTGCTGAAACCCTCCTTTGTTAACATTTTAAATTGTCACTCTGTAGATATCATTACTTTTCCTCTTGAAAAGGCACTGATTAAAAAATAAATTATTAGCACTAGGTATAATATTAGTTCGAACCACAGTTAGTAAATACAGGACATGCCATCTAGTGAAAATGTCTTATGAGTATTTCAGGACATCACAATCACATATTTTACATGTGAGCAATTTTGGTTTTTAGTTGTGCAGTCTGTGAGAGTGATTTTGTTAGTTTTGCAGGCCTCAGAAAACTCCAGATAATTTAATGGCAACCATCCTGTATAGGATATGTGTAAAGCACTTTACAGGTTGCCTGTCTTGGCGAAATGTAAGAAGCAGTTGGAGAGGAAAAGGAAAAACCAGTCAGGAATAATTTAAACTGTGCATTGTCGTGGCAACTTTATTCTGGCTTTTGTTGTATTTTAATAGTGACAGCTGCACCCAGAATTTCTTGTTTCCATAACTAGTGCAATTTTCTTTTCCTGAAAGCTCTGTGTAGTTATAACCTGGTCTTTTGTTTTCCTGCATTGACTAAGGAAACTAATTTTTTTTGTTACTAGACAGATAAAAGACAAGTGTTAAAAGGTGTCAATTGCATTTTTTTTTAATATGGAGAAAGTGTCCAATCTTGTGGTCTGTCTTCAACTAATTTTAGATATGATTTTATTTTTCTGGCCACCCGTGGACTTGTCACAAATTAATTAAATGCTTCATTTCTTTTATCTAATTGAGGCCATTTCTACCTCTGATGAATAATTTCATAAAGTTTGTTACAAAGGAAAATGCTTTCTGAGTGATAGTTTATGCAAAGTAAACACACAGAACAGCTCTATTTTAACCTTTGCTTGTAGTAAAGGCTTTCCATACACTCCACAGGGAGTTGTTCCCTCTCGAAGAAGGCCAGTGTCTTCCTTTTTTAACGTACAGCATGAAAATGTACTTGACCCCAAGCTTCAAAGCAGAGAAGTCAGCTTTATCTAGTAGGGACAATGCGCATTAAATCAATAAAATGGCAGGGGTATGAAACCAGTGGAATTGGGAATTGGATTCCACTCAGGGTCAATCAGCCCAAAGTAGAGATCCAATAGTTTCTGAATGAACTGTCTGAAGCACTGGCCTTCAGAATCATTGTCAGTTTTTGATGATTTCCTCAGGCAACATAGTGTCACACAGAGCAAGAGGGTCACAAACCCAGACGCCTACAGGGGCCGGATACGGAAAAAGAAATAAGTGAAGCTGGCTAGGTAGGAGATCATAGACAGTGATGGAGACTCTGGTCAGGACTTTGGTCAGTGCGTGGGTAATCTCACACAGTCAGCACATAGTGAGTTCCAGCCAGTTTCTGCCTCCTGTGAATGCTGGAGTGTTACAAAGCCTCCTGATTTTTTAAGAGCCACTATGAATCCTTTTTCTTTTAAATGTTAGAAACTAATTTAAAATATATGAAAGCAGACACCAGCCACAAATAGGTATTTTGGGGGTCAGAGTTTGCATAAGACTTTAGATATGATATATTCCAAATTCCCTACTTTTCTGAAGGAAGAAGGAGGGAAGAAGAACATTAAGAATAGGGGGACATTTAGGATGATGGCAAGGCCTCTGAACATGCAAAAAGGGGGTTTCCATCAGCACCACTCTTCAAACCAGAAATGCTAAACGCAGAGAGGGTTAACATGGCAGAAGGAGAATTACTCATTTAGTATCACCTCTTTATAAGCAAGGAAACTTGTCTAGTCACCCAACTGCTGAGCATCAGAGCTGGGACTGGGCAATACTCATAGTAAAATTATAAAACTTGTGAAAACCTCAGGGAGAATATAAATTCCAGTTCATTCTATAATAAAGTCTCAAAGACCACCAAGGGTAATTTGTACAAGTCCTATCATTAGTTAGGGACAGAGCCTATCTACAGTTGTATATGGTACAAATATTTTTGAGCATATGAATATGCAGCCATTTTTTAAAAACTCTTCCTTCATTATATTAAGACTTTTTTAAAAAATGTTATTTATGGGATAGTTTATCAGAGGGCTGCTGGGTTCATCTGCTTTGGCTGCTAATGATAGATGAATCACCATTCAGCATTTACTGAATATACATTCATTAAAAATGCAGTCTGTGTAGGCTCTGTAGAAATATGGAAAGTTGTTATCAGTGCAAAACTTGAAATAAAATTGTATGCACATTGTTATAACTATTTTTATAGTTGAATTGCAAAAACTTGGAAGGGAATACACCAAAAGTATCTGTTAAAGAGGTAAAATTAGAAGTGATTTTTTTAAAAGTCTTCTGCATTGTTATATGGTGATATTAATTTCAATTTAAAAATATATAGCCATAAAAATAAATTATTACTTGAACAACTATTGCAAGTCCAGCAATGTGCTAGTTGCCATAGGGAGATAAAATTCTATTAGCTAGTATAGAAGAGAAAAGGTAACATCTTTTTCTCACCCATTGCAGGGTTCATGATTAAGATCCCTGTAACAGAAAACCAGATTAACAACAGAAAAGCATACAGATTTATTTAATATAAGTTTTATGGAATACTGAAGCCTACAGAAATGAAGACCTAAATAAACAGGGTGTAATATTGTAAAATATATATTTGGTCTTCATGCCATGTCCTGGCATATAATTTCTAAAATATTTGGAATCTCCAAAGTGCTGTTTTTCTGTATGCTAATGTTGACTGACCACTTCAAGATGGGGCTGGTCACCGGAAAGACAAAGACATGCTTAGAGGATTGGTACTTTCAACCCCAACCTTTGGGGAAAGAAGAGGGACTGAAGGTCAAGCTGATCACCAGTGGTCACTGTCTTAATCAATCATGCCTGCGAAAGAAGCATTCATAAAAACCCAACAGGACAGGGTGCAAAGAGCTTCCAGAAAGCTGAACACATGGAGGGTCCTGGAGGGTGGCTCACCCAAGCAGGGCATGGAAGCTCCACGGCCCTTCCCCAATACCTCACCCTATGCATGCCTTCATCTGTATCCTTTGTGATATCCTTTTTGATAACCAGCAAACATTGTATTCCTCTATGTTATTTGAGCCACTCTAGCAAATTAATTGAACCCACAGTGGGTCATGGGAACCCCAACTTGAAGCCAGTCAGGCAGAAGTTTCAGAGGCCCAAATTTGCCACCGATATCTGAAGTGGGGGAGCAGTTTTGGGGACTCAGCCTTCAGCCTGTGAGATCTGACCAGGTATATTCAAAATGGTATAGAAGGACCCCCAAGTGGTATCTGCTGCAGAATAAATTGCTCACTTAGTGGTGGGAAGAAACCCCCTCCCACGCACACACATTTGGTCACAGAAGTCTTCTGTGACCACAGAAGTGCTGTGGTGTGAAAGCAGAGGGAAAATTGTTTCAGTTTTTTCTAAACACAAGGAAAACTATTTTTATGTTTACATTTGTGAAGAGTGGAAAGTCGTATAGAGATATGATTGACCAAAAAGGGGCATGATCTAAAGGAAATAAATGGGGGAACTTAGCACGGCCTGTGTGTTCAGCTTCTTCTTAGAGTCTGTACCTTCATTCTTTTCCTCTGGATATAGGGAGGACCCCTCTGGAATGCAGGTCTTATGACCTACTTTAGATGAAGGTCAGAAAATCTTTTTATGTCCTGCTTCAGGGGAGAACCACAGGAGGAGATCAGAGAGACCTTCCTGCTTCTGCTGTTTGCTGAAGTGACAAGATGCCATATTTGGGGGTAGCGTGTCCTGAACCTAATCAATAGTCTCACTTGTAAAATGAGAATGTTGAGAGATAATGAAATAATTATAGAAAGAAATCTGAAATAAATGTACAAATAATAGGCTTTAGATTCTCACAGACCTGGATTTTTTTTCTCAGCTCTATCGTTTAGGCATATTGCCTTGGGAAAGGAACTTAACTGTTCACAAAGTCTCAGATTTGTGATCTGTGAAATCCAGATGATGATAATACCTTCATCATGGTTGAAATGAGACAATGCATGTAAAGCACTTAGTGAGAAGCCTGTCATGGAGACATGGCCGTTAAATGTTAGCTATTTTCACTACCATTGTGGATTTTATCCTTCTACAGAACTAGTAATAATAATCATAATAGCACTAGCAATCTAGTAATTATAGTAGTGATCACTCATTATTGAAATGGGCCCCCCCGTTGGCCAGGCAGTGTTGGGACTTTTATCTGATTGTTTTCTAAATTTCACAACAATTTTTTTTAAAAAAATCAGTATTATTAATAAATATTATTTAGTACTATTTATAAAGCAGGTGAGACTCAGAGTGTAAGTAGTGGTTCCAACATCTCATAGCTAGACATAGAGGAGCTGGGATTTAAATTCAGACATTTGTGATTCCAAACAGTTCTTCATACTGTTCTGTAGATAAATCTATGTGTAGCCCTAGGAAATGATGTGACTTTATATAAGCAGGAGCCAAGTGGGGAACTGTTGGAGTTGGAGATGCTTCACTGGTTGGGTTGCCTGGGATTGGATGCTATGCCAAAAAAGAACTTAAGAGTGAAACAGGAAAATGACACCTGTGGAGTCGGCCAGGCTGGCAATGTCAAGGAACCTATGGTCCAAAGACAAAACCAAACCAAACAAGTACTCAGCCCCAAAGACAAGGCAATTATAGGCAAGCAGTACTCAATGAGAAAACCAACCAGAACAGAACCAGAGACAGCCAGTGGGAGCTTACTCAGCCTGTGTTCATTCCCGTTGGGGTTGGGAATGGTATAGGAAAATGTTAAGTTGTTTATTTATGTATTTTTATGTTATTTTTTGGAGAAGGGGTCTCGTTCTATCACCCAGGCTGGAGCGCACTGGCACTATTACAGCTCACTGTAAACTTGAACTCTTGGGCTCAAACGATCCTCCTTCCTTGGCCCCCAAAGTTCTGGGGTTACTGACATGAGCCGCCACGCTGGGCCCAGTTCTAGAGTATTCATAACATTGGTTGGGCAACTTGCTTCAGAGAGCTTTACTATATTGCTTTGTCTGAGATATTCAAGTGCTTTTAAAATCTTTATCAACTCAAATTAGACTTCAACAGCATTTGGCAGCTTTCTACATATATCGTGTTTCAAGTTTTTAGATATCTCTTGTTTTTATCTATGATAGAGCTTTCACTTCCCTTTTACATTCTACTTGTTGCTTTAGGGTGATGTCCACCAGGAAAGGAATCAATAATTGGCTTTATGTACCCAGTTGAAAACTGTATGTTTCTAAAAACCTTCTAAAGGAAGCAGCTACTGAAAAACAACATAATAAAAGGAAAATGAATTGTGAAAATACATACGTAAAGGGATAAATTGTATTATGTAAAGCAAAGTAAAAACCGGGAGCCTATTTTACATTATACAGCCTTATAATTTGGAAATTTCTTCATAGCATCATTATAATGTGAGGCAGTATGGAGTATGATTAAGAGCATGGATTTTTAAATCAGCAACCTCTGTTTAAGTCCTACCTGTTACTTTAGCAAATTAGTTTTCTTAACCCCTTGTGTAAAAAAGGGAATATCCGGGGGATTTATCTTACAAAATTGTTTTAAGGACTAAGTGAGCTACTCTATGCAAAGCACATTTCACAGTCCCTGTCTTAGTCAGTTAGAGCTGTCATAACAAAATACCATAAACTGGGTAGTTCGAACTAGAGCAATTTGTTTGCTTAGAGTTTTGCAAGCTGAGGAATACAAGATCAAGGTGCCACCTGACTCCCTTTCTGGTGAGGGCTCTCATACTGACTTGCAGACAGATGCCTTTTTGCCGTGTCCTCACACGGCTGAGACAGTGCGAGCTCTTTGGTATCTCCTTTTATGAAGACAGTATCATGTCAGATAAAGGCTCTACCCCATGGCCTCATTTAACCTTAATTACTTCCTTACTTTAAATATAGGCATACTGGGGGTCGGGATAGCAACATCTGAATTTTAGGTGAACACAATTAAGTTCACAGCAGTTCACAGCCGTCCACATTACATGTTTTAATTTTATTTGTTTATTTCTTTTTCGAGAAAGGGTCTCACTCTGTCACCCAGGCTTACAGTGCAGTGGCATGATCATAACTCACTGCAGCCTCAACCTCCTGGGCTCAAACGATCCTCCTGCCTCAGCCTCCTGAGTAGCTGAGACCACAGGTGTGCGCTACCATGCCTGGCTACTTTTTTTTACTTTTTATAGAGATAGGGTCTCGCCATGTTGCCCCAGCTGAACATTTTTTAATATACCAGTTAAATTCACCAAACATACACTTGTTTAAATTTAACTCAAAGATATAACTTCTATTAACATTTCTTAACATATTGTAATTGAGATAAAGCACAGCATTATCATATATCATTATTATATATTATTAGATGATATTATATCTAATATTATTATATTATTATTATGGGATTTAGCTTACAAGATTGTTGTAAGGATTAAGTGAGATACTCTATGTAAAGCACATTGCATAGTCCCTGTCTTAGTCAGCTAGAGCTGTCATAACAAAATACTGTAAACTGGGTAGTTCATAGATATATGATTATGTATGTAGCATGTATCATGAAAATGATTTACATTTTCTCCCATTCTCTGTGGCCCATGACATTTTAAGCACTTCGTAAAAATTGGCTATAATTATTATTTTTATTGGAGAAGAGATACGCTCCATATGTCTCTTCTATTAAATTTTGCCATTTTGGAAGTTTTAAAATGTATAAATCAGTTCTTTTTAGCCTATACACAATTTTGTGAAACTATCACCACTATCCACTTCCAGAATATTTCCGTTACCCCCAAAAAGAAACCCCTTACCACCTAGTAGCCCTTTCCAACACCTTCTTTCCCTCATATACTGGCAACTACTAGTCTGCTTTGTGTGTCTATGTATTTGCCTATTCTGGACATTTCATATGAATGGAATTATGCGATATGTGACCTTCTGTATCCGCTTCTTTCACTTCTCATAATATTTTCAAGATTCATCTCTGTTGTCACATGTATCCTTTTCATGGATGAATAATATTCCACTGTATTGATCTGTGACATTTGTTTATCCGTTCATCAGTCAATGGCCATTTGAGCTATTTCTACCTTTTGACTATTAATAATACTGCAATGAACACTTGTGTAAAAGTGTTTATGCAGACCTATGTTTTCAATTCTCTTGGGTATTGTGCAAAAGAGAGTTAACAGGCCTGACTGTTGTGCTTTGAAAAGACTGGTTTAAAAGGTTGGCCCTTTATTGGCATGTGGAAACTTGGATTTCAGTAGGGTTCCCACTACCCTAACTGGTAAGAGTGGCTTACTGTTCCTAAACTGTGCAAATAATATGGTTTTTTATGAACACCTTATTTCCTTCTGGGAATCTGGAATTTTGGTATATGTCAAGCAGAGGCTGCCTACATGACCAGCCCCTAGTGAAAACCCTGGGTGCTAGTCTTTAATAAGTGCCTTTGGCTGGCATTTTCACACGTGTTTTCATAATTCATTGCTGTTTTATGTGCATCTCCTGGGAGAAGACTTGGGAATCTTGCCTCTGATTTCCTCCAGTCTTCACTCCATGTGTTTCTTCCCTTTGCTGATTTTTCTCTGTGTCCTTTTACATTATGATCTAATAAGTCATAACTGTGAGTATGAATATATGCTGAGTCCTGTGAATCCTCCTAGTAAAACATCAAACCTGGGGATGGTTTCAGGGACCCCTAACACAAGTATATACCTAGGGGTGGAATTTCTGGGTCAACTTTTTGAGCAACTGCAAACTGTTTGCCATAGTATCTACACTATTTTACATTACCACCAGCAACATTTGAGCCTTTTGACTTCATGTAATCACTCCAATAATTCTTGCCATCATTTATTTTCTGGGTTTTTTTGTTTTGGTATTTGGTATGTATTTCTTTAATAGCCACTCTACTGGGTATGAAGTGGTATCTCATTTGATTTGCATGTCTCTAATATCTAATAATGTGGAGCATCTTTTCATGTGTTTATTGACCATTTATACATCTCTGTTTGGAGAAGTGTTTATTCAAGTCCTTTACCTATTTTTTAAATTGAGTTGTTTTATCATTATTGAGTTGTAAGATTCTTTTCATATGTTGAATACTAGATTATTATTAGATACATGATTTACAAATATTTTCTCCCATTCTGTGCATTTTAAGCACTTCAAAAAACTTGGCTATAATTATTATTTTTAATCAATGATCCTTCAAATCACTAGGCTTTTCTCATTGACCAAAATAGCCTCATATATGTTATCACCATATGCATACATTTTCTTGGTTATTTTTTTAACCCTTTAACTTTTGCTATGTTGATAGCATATTGATTTCTCTATGTTGGGAAAGTATATTTCACACATTTTGGTAATTATCTATGGAATATTTATAAATACCTCTATTGTGTCCTGGATATTTTGCCCAGAGTAGAAGCATATTAACTGACAAGGGCCAACTCTTGAATTCCCTTTTAGAAAATGTTAACAACTGCTCAGATCCTACTTCAAGCTGCTTTTTGTGTCAAGATCCCAAAGGTTTGGTAAAGAATGGTTGGTTCTCATTTAAGATAGTCATTACCCAAAGTTCATTATATTTCACTTAATGTTTTTATGACTTTTAACACAACCAGTAGTTTTCTATTTATTTCCTAGGAGTAGAGAAGGATAGTTGTGTTGCTTGAAGTGTATTTTTTATTATTTTTGCTATTAAATGAGAAAAACAAAAATTCACTTTAATTATTAACTTTCTTTCCTTTTCACATTAAAATTTTCACGTTTATTTCTGTAATTTCTCAAGCCCCTGAAATACCCCAAAGAGACTTATCTAGTTAAATAGTTAATATTTTGTTGTGAAAGTTATGCTATAAGCCAAACATTTTACTTTTTCTTTTTGTTTTTAAAGTAAATGTAGACATACGCACATTCATATGCAAAATGATAGGCCCAAATTGGATCAGGGATTTTTAACCTGAAATCCATAAATTATCTTCAGGGAGGTGTCTGAAGCCCCTGAAATTGTATGTACATATTAACTACCCCCATCTACTTATCAATGTGTTCTCTAATTTAAAAAATTATTAAGAACTACTGGACTAGATGGTATCTTAGACCTGTCCAGATTAGGTTATTTTTAAAAATTCAGTTACTAACCATCAGCTTGTCAGTGAAGATATGTTCAATGAAGGAAGGGAGGGACCTTGTCAATCTTTTTTCACTACTGTATCCTCTACATATGAAACACGGTACATACTCAGGAAACATTTGTTGAATGAGTCAATGAATGAATGATTGAGGAACAATTTCTCCACAGAGTGACCTAACATTAGAAACAAGGTTCATAAGGGCAAGACTTCACTTTTTTTTTTTTTTTTTTTTTTTTTAGACAGAGTCTCACTCTGTCACTCTGTTGCCCAGGCTGGAATGCAGTGTCACAATCTTGGCTCACTGCAACCTCGCCTCCTGGGTTCAAGTGATTCCTCTGCCTCAGCCTCCCAAGTAGCTGGGACTACAGGCATGTACCACCATGCCCAGCTGATTTTTTAGTAGAGACAGGATTTCACCATGTTGGTCAGGCTGATCTCGAATTTCTGACCTCAGGTGATCCATCTGTCTCGGCCTTCCATAGTGCTGGGATTACAGGCATGAGCCACCACACCCAGCTAATTTTTGTATTTTTAGTAGAGACGGAGTTTCACCATGTTGGCCAGGCTGGTCTTGAACCCCTGACCTCAGGCAATCCGCCTGCCTGGGCCTCCCAAAGTGCTAGGATTACAGGCATGAGCCACCACACCGAGCCAAGACATCACTTTTGAAATAGAATGAAAAGTTAATTTACATAGAAAATTCAAAAATTGACTTTCTTGGTGGGCTAAGCCTCAGCTAGTTCTCTCAAAGACCTTCCAGAAGAACCAGGTTCTGTTATAAACCATAGTTGACAAGTAATCACGATATGTAGTGTTCAACCCTAGTTCTGCTATATACCAGCTTATTCTACATTCCAAGTTGTTTTGTTTGTTCATTAACTCATTCATTAAGGATGGATCAGATATCCACAGTGTGGCAGAAAGAATGATAAAAGCTGGGGAACAATGACCGCATTAACTCAAGTGTCTATGTTCTAAGAGCTTACAAGCAATAGACAAGTAAGTAAAGTATTATAAGTGTGACTAGGTAAGTATCATGGTGTACAGAATGCTTTGAGAGCAGAAGGAAAGGCCATTTCATTATAGGGAATTTTTTGTTGCCTGACAAAAATACAGATATTTCCTATTTTTTGCTACATTACACTTTGCTTCTTTTTGATGTCAATGAGATAGAGATGCCATGACATCAAAAGCCAGAAACCAATCAAAGGGATTTATACTGATTTTATACCCTATTAAATGCAGGCAGACATTACCTACCCCCTTTCCAGCCCTGTCTGAAGGTGGCTTTCTTTGATAGTCTAAACTATTCTGAGCCTGAACATTGGGCATAACTCGTTCAGAGACCCAGGGAAGATTAAAGGTAGGTTGTCTGGGACTTACACCTGAATTTTTATGTACCCAACTGAGCCATCAGTTTTGGGAGAGAGAGGGCAAAGGTGGAAAGATGTGCTTGCTCACTTTATTACTCTCCTAGAGGCAAAAAATTTGTGTCCATGGTGATTTATGTTCAAAAAGATCTTATTCTATCTAGACCACAGAAAGTCACATGTGTCTTCCTATCTATTATATTAACACTAAACAGAAACAAGGGTGCATTCTCCTTCCTGTCCCAAACACTTCCCCTCCCCCGGCTTTATAGACTTTAAAGAATTTAAAGACATTTTGTGCTTACATACTTGTGTAAGAATTATTAGGCGCCAGGAACTAATCTCAGCACTTTAAATATATTAAGGGATTTAATACTCACATCCTGTAAACTAGGCTCCATTTCACAAGGAAGTTGAGGCACAAAGTCTAAGTAACTCACTCAATGTTGCATAGTGATAGAGCTGAGATTTTGAATCCAGGCACTCTGGTTTTGACCCCTATAGCTTATGGACATTGGCATTTTTTTTTTTTTTTTTGAGACAGAGTCTTGCTCTGTTGGCTAGGCTGGAGTGCAGTGGCATGATCTCGGCTCACTGCAACCTCCACCTCCCAGGTTCAAGCAATTCTCGTGTCTCAGCCTCCCGAGCAGCTGGTATTACAGGCGTGTGCCACCACACCTGGCTAATTTTTGTATTTTTAGTAGAGATGAGGGTTCACCATGTTGGCCAGGCTGGTCTCCAACTCTTGACCTCAGGTGATCCACCCACCTCAGCCTCCCCAAATGCTGGGATTACAGACATACGCCACCATGCCCAGCCAAGAAAATTGGTTTAGAATCAGTTTTCTAATTCCATCTGCATCCCTTAAGGAGAGAAAAAGAAAACAAATCATGGTAGTGGCAGAGTAACCAAGGCTTCATCAGGTGGATCTTTTGGGGCTTCACTGTATTTGTCATTAAGTTAGGATGCAGAAATAATACCTGCCTTAGCTTATACAGTGTGGGTTGGGGAACTCTGCCATGAACATGGCAGTATTAAGCACTGCCACATGATATATTGATGCCACCACTGCTATTTCGTGTCCGGCATTGCTCTTCCTGCATATGGTACTGAAGGCACACCGACTGCTGTGTGCATGTGTGAGTGTGAATGTGTGAGTGTGTGTGTGTGTGTGTGTGAGAGAGAGAGAGAGAGAGGAAGAGAGAGAGAGAGAATTTGTTTGTTGCAAACACACTAAGCACCCTCTTACTGCTACAGGGCTCTGTCAGTTACTGCTGTTTTTGCCTGTAGTGCTTATCAGTGAGATAGCCTCAGGGTTTGCCTACTCACCTCCCTCAAGTCTTGGATCAAATATCCTTTTCTCAGGAAGGACTGCACTCTCAACTCTATTTGCTATGGTCTGAAAATTTTGTCCCCATTAAGTTCATATGTTGAAATCCTAACCCCCAAGGTTGGGCCTTGAGGAATGAGATTAGCGTCAATGTAAGAGAAGACCCAGAGGGCTGCCTTTCCCCTTTACTGTGTGAGGACACAGCAAATGGGTTCCCTCTATGAACCAGAAAGTGGGCTTCACCAGACACCAAATCTGCCAGCACTTTGTGCTTGGACATCTCAGCCTCCAGAACTGTAAGCAATAAATTTCTGTTGTTATGAAGTTAGCCAGTTTATGTTATTTTGTTAACGCAACCTGAACAGACTAAGACACTATTTAAAATTGCAGTGTTCTTCCTAGATTCTGTATTCCCTTTCTTGATATACTTAACTTCACAATATGAATGACCTTGCAACAAGCTATATAAATTACTTAATCTGCCTCCCACAGCCTAGAATGTGAGCTCCTTGGACATTGTGTTTACTTCTCTGTCTATCCTCAGTGTGAATAGTCTAGTACATAGTGAGTCCTCAGTAAACACTTGTTGAATGAATGAAAGATGTTAATCCATTATCCACTGTCAGTTACTTCTTACTTAGTTGGCATGTTTCTCAAGCAAGCAGAAGCTTTTGCAATAAAGGTAGAGAAGGTCACAGTCATCCACCTTCTCTGTGGCTAGAGGTGTATGGGAAGGGATTTGAGGATCGTTTGATAGCGAAATGAAGAGGACAGGTGGATGACTTATTCAAAAGACCCAACAACTCAATGGACATGCTTTTTACCTCATCTTAAGAAAGCTAAGAAAACGTTTTTTTCCTCTCTTTTGATAAGCCTGTGAATTCAAGTCAATGGCATTTTTTCTGCTGCCATTTATCCTTTCACAGAAAGGGTTTTTGCTTTGTGTTTGCCCAAATCAGTGTGCATGCCACTTTACCTTATGACAAAATGACATAGAAAAGGCAGAATGCCCAATAATTAGATGCAAATTTTATGCTTGTCATTTTGAAAGGTTATAAATCCCCTCTTTTATAATGTTTTCTATAGAGGATACTTTAGGACAGAATATCCCTTCTGTACATCAATATGCTGCTAATTCCAAAAAAGAACAACTTTGTAAT
Organism: Nomascus leucogenys; assembly: GCF_006542625.1. Classification (NCBI taxonomy): domain Eukaryota; kingdom Metazoa; phylum Chordata; class Mammalia; order Primates; family Hylobatidae; genus Nomascus; species Nomascus leucogenys. The sequence goes on along the minus strand of NC_044401.1, from coordinate 62,482,548 downwards.
TTGAAAGAATTGGTAACAAGTGCGGCATATGATGAATCATATTTATCCATTCTGCTCTCTATTGAAAGGAAATGGACTTTCACTTATTTCCTTCTAAACCAAAGTTTCAAGACATAAATATTGACAAAATAGATTATCTCTCTTCCTAAGGGATGATTCCATCATTCTTTCCCACTATATTTCTAGGTAAAAGTGGACCAATTTTACTGTTATCCCAAGAATAAATGGGAGGAAACTTCAGGTGCTACAAAAAGCATTTCATTTTTAATTGGAAAATCAAGATTCTGGTGAGAGCTCCATCACTGCGTATCTGTGTGACTTTGGATACACCACCTAATCTTCGCAAACCTTTGTTTCCTCACCTCCAAAAGTGGGGTTTCATAAAAATCTGAACTCCTCACATTTAATATGCATTTTTACTCACAGTCTTAGTCCATTTGTGCTGCTATCAGAAAATACCTGAGACTATATTATGCATAAAGAACAGAAATTTATTTCTCACTATTCTGGAGACTGGGGAGTCTAAAATCTAAGTACTGGCAGGTTTGGTGTCTGGTGAGGGCTGCTCTGTGCTTCCAAGATGGCACCATGTTATTGCATCCTCCAGAGGGGATGAAGGCTGTGTCTTTACATGGTGGAAGGGACAAAAAAGCAAGAGGGTTGAATGCTGTTTGCAGCCTCTTTTATGAAGGCCTTAATCCCATTCATGAGGGAGGAGTTCTCATGACCTTATCACTCTCCTAAGGGCCTTACCTCTTAATACTATTGTGCTGAGGGTTAAGTTTAAACATAAATTTTGAAGGGGACACACACATTCAAACCATAGCGCTCAGTGTACTAGAATCTTATGTGTTCCTTGGCGCTGGTGATGCATAGAGAGCAGTTGCCATAGTATATCATAATGCCACTAAGTACTTGGCTCTGATCTTAGAAGAAATCAAGTTCAGTCCCTGTTCTGCAACCTCTTATAGCGGTGGCCTGTCTCCAGGCCTCTCTTTTCCATCATTAAATGAGGAAGAGAATAGCTCTGGTCTGTGGGTTATATGACCCAGCCCCCAATAACCATTTTTACTTTGTAGAGAGCCTAACCTTATTATGCACTCAGTAAATGATGGTTATTATTGTCATTATTTTACATGGCTCTAAATAGGATACATAGGGGTTATCGTTTGAGGAAGGGAGAGTCAGAGTTGATTTGTGGTTTTGTAAACACTCTTTTTTCAAAGCTGAGCAAATCTCTGCCTAAGCTGAATGATTATGGCTTTGTTTATCCTTCTCTGACAGGACTTTCTAGTTTCAGTCAGTGGGTAATGTAGAACATACGTCTGGTTTGGATTTCCCGACAAACTTTCAATTAAAATACCAATGTCCCACCAGGAAGAACCATGTGTGGAGCCCCTTACCTGCCGTAAACTTTATCTACATTGTGTTCGCATTCCCAACTTCACTGTAGACATCGTGATAACCATGTCTCCTAAGAAACAATGTGAAAAATAATTAAAATAGTTTCAGACCAGAAAGAGAAGCATACCAAACTCAAATTTAGTGGACCTGCTAGAAATATGTTCTCAAAGTTTTGCTTCAGTAGCTTTCAGATTACTCCCTTTCGTGCACGCTTCCTAGTATATGTATTGACGCATTCACTATGTGCCAAATAACAAACCTGAAGCATTTAGAGAAAGACAGAAGTAGGGTACTTTAGTTGCCAAAAAGACAGGTGCAAAGGTTCATGAATATTGGTTGAAGAGCTTCGGTGCGTATAACATGAAAGTACTGCCTGCAGGCATTCTGTGATTGGGCAGTTTAATGTCAGGGAAGGCAGTGGGGAACGGAGGGTGTCACTGGGGAGTTAAAAACACCGGCAGTTCACCCCAGAAGGGCTTAAAACAGATGGTCTCCAGGAAACTGTGAAATTATGACTGAATATAGAAAAGGCAACCTCTACACTTTGGTCATACTTTTGTTTAGTCGAGAAGGAGGATGGTTTGGCTCTTAGGAGGGTTGGAGAGATAGCTGGGGAAAGAAACGGTTGTTTCTCCCAGTCCCACAAAAGCTTGGACAATTCTGGATTATAGTACTCTTAATACATGACAACTAAAGTGTCAGAAGCCAAAGCAGGTCTTCTAGATCATGTATACCTCCTATTAAACAGGAAAATATATCCCTATGAGCGTGGATAATGGGAGACACTGTTCATTCAGAGCATAAAAGAGAGGCATTTCCAGCGTTTGATTTGAGAGCCATGCAAGTGCTCTTTTTTCCTTGGTCATCAGCTCTGGCAGCCACCTGGTGCTTAAAACAGCCTGATGTGGTTGCTGAAATTACCCTACTCTGTCCTCCTTAAATAGTGGATCATGATTGTAGATCACCTGCGTCTGTAACCCAGGGTGCAAAATTCTAATGCATATGCCTGCACACCATCCCCAGATCTATGTAATCAGAAAGTTTGGGAAAGGCCACGGAGTCCTATAGTCTTCATTTTTAACTGGCTCTCTGGGAGATTCTTTATGCATACAAAGAATACACAAAAGCATATTGAAGGCATTAGCACTGCTTTTGGTTAATGATCTTTTCAAAAGGCCACCATTAAAGTGTATGAATTCCAGCTTGAAGCTAACAGTCTCCAGAATGGCTCAGATTGTAGTTATACACATCTTTTTCCCACAAGAAACTGTCCTGTCTTGGGGAAGGGCATGGACAAGACACATGATGGAGTTTTCCATATGCATCCAGAAATACCAGAAGGGGCACAGTTCAAGGAAGCAGATTTTTAGGGAGTAGTTGATCCCAGTGGTGTTCCGGTTGAAGTAGAGGCACAAAAATGAACAGTAAGTCCACAGAGAGAAGGCTTTTGCCTGCCACATTGTTGAAGACCAGTCTTACTTGTTTGTATTCACCCACACAAAAGTACACTTGGAGAAGTGTCAAAAAGAAATAAGAAGAATAGAACGAAGACCAATGACTTGAAGAAATAACTCACTGAATAAATTGATGTATACCTTTCTATGAATACAGTGTTGATCAGGAGTTTCTTAGCTACAGCTGATAACAACTGCAACTCAAATTTGCTTAAATGAAGCCAATTGTTAGCTCTCATATCTGAGAATCTTAGGGATAAAGCTTGCTTGGACAGAACTTGTTCCAGAGCTGAAACGATGCCATCAGAACTCAGTCTGTCCCTGTCCTTTAATTTTGCTCTATTCTGTTTTGGCTTCATTCTCTTTTTAGGTTCTCTCTCTCTATGTGGGAGTCTTTGGAAGCTCCAGGCTTCCTTCTGTAAGCAATTCTAGACTACAAAAGGGTTTTTTCCTTGTAGTTTTATGAAAAGTCCTGCAATGGAGCCTCATTAGCCAGGCTTTGGTCACCCATGCCTGGGAACCAATTTAACCAAGAAAATGGAATATTAATTGGTCAGGACAATTGATAATGTATAAATAAGTATTGATAACTTATAAATGCTAAGCAGTGTTATCTGCTGCTCCTGACCTGTGCCGAGGATTTTAGTCTATCCAAACCACTTGAGTCGAAAGAGTAGGAGGGTTGGTTCACCAAAGAAAGAGTAGAATGCTCTTACCTAATAAGGAGCAGTGGATACTGAGGCAAAAATCACAGAGGTCCACTACACAGTTATGCCACTAGGGAAGCACTATTGAGTGAATTAGTGACCCTGATATCTCATTTAGATTTCTCTAGCTAAAGCCAATCAATTTTATACATGTATGTTTCTATACTTTTATTCTCACGAGTAAATAGTAATGCATCTAAATATAAATCAGAAAGTTTGCTACAGTGGAGCATTAGATTGTTAGGGTAGTGTACTCTTCTGTGTGATATTGTAATGGTGGATACATGTCATAATACATTTGCCAGGACCACAGCATGTGCAATACATTATGAACCCTAATGTAAACTGTGGGCTTTAGTTAATATGAATGCATTCATATTGGCTCATCGATTGTAACAAATGTAGCACAGGAATGCGAGATGTTAACAATCCGGGAAACTGTGTGGAGAAGAAGGAGGGTAGGCAGAATCTCTGTACTCTGCTCAATTTTTCTGTAAACCTCAAACTGCTCTGAAAAATTAAAGTCTATTACTTAAAAAGATAAAGTTAGCTATAACTATTATTAGTCCTTGCTAAAGTAAACACTCCATGAGGGCAGGACAATGTCTGCTTTGCACACGGTTATGTCGCCTCCATGTAATATTGGAATTGGAATCCAAGCTAGGCCCAGAAACTCTGATCAGAAGCCATTTGGGTCAGAAATGTTTGAGAATTTTAAATGTTTGTAATTTTAGAAGAGAAATATAGCCCACAAAACACGCCCAGTGTTACATAATAGCATCCCCAGCTGAGTCTGGGTCAGCACTGCATAATCAAACACATTTCTAATTCTGCAGCAAAGCATATGAATATTCACATTGAGTCTATAAATAGTCTCCCATCAGTTCAGGTCAGTTTTTGCCTCCAAATGAGTTACAAAGTATTTGCATTTGTTGGAAATGCTTCTTTCTTGTCATAACTAGGGCTTGACGTCAATATCACCCAATTACTTATTTTTACAAGAGTCATTAATCCATTGTTCCTGGAATGTGTCAAGGTTTAAGTTCAGGGTCAGAGTAGGATACATTGATACAGCCCCACTGCTGTTCTTTTCCACTCCTACAAATCCTTGAGCAATGCAGAGTTTTTCTCCAAGGAGAGACCCTTTTTATCTCCCTGCGCTTCCCCGTCCGTCCTACCACTGTTTCTAAGATCTGGCATTACAAACGATTAGGGCCTCATTATGTGTGACACAAATGCATGATGGCGGCAGCATTATTTTGTTAACAAGAGAACAAAGAAATAGTCTGAGAAGAGTTCACTTCTCATTTGGATTTTTTTCACTTTGTGCCTTCAGACATACACCAGCTGTCGGTAGACTTCTCTGTTTCTTGCTGTTTAAAATGCTCATTTGAGGGGTTAAAAGAAGGAAGGCGGAAGCAATGACAAATGAAAGAAATGTTTATCTTTTAAGCAGGCATGTCTGTCTCCTCTAATATTTGCTTTGTCTCTGCTCTATTCGGCTGAACAACCAAATACAATACTTATTCAATAGAAATGCTGTGTGTTGGCTAGTTTTTCAAGTAGACACTTGGGTAAGGCCTTTGAACATGCCTTGCTGTCTGTCTTATAAATACTAACAACACCAAATTGTATTAGTAATGATAGTGTGACGGCTGTCCAATCATCATTTCTACAATCGGTGATTGAATTTTAAAGGAATTCTTGCACTCAGGAAAATCACTGTTACAGTATTTCATTTGTTTGTGAATTTCCTTAGGTTATTGCCCATATGTTTTATGAGTAATTTAGATACATAGAGATGCTGCTGATCTTACAGTTTTTTAGCCAAAATGCATTTCCATAATCATTAGGAAGCCTGGAGGAGAAGGTTCACAGCCAGCAGGACACAGTGGGCCCTACGTGTGCCCTTCTTGGAACATGCTGGTGGTGGAATGAGTAATGGTTCTTCCCATTGGGTTCCCCACTGGTGTGAGTAGTAAGGGAGAAAGTGAAATATGAGCAGGACACTGAGAGCACACCTAACAACCCACCTTAGCAGAAGAACTTCCCCTTCCTTTTCCCTAGTGACTTTGTTCTGCAATCTGATAAAGCAACACGTTCCCACTGATTACACACATGGAGAATTTACTCTCTTGATTGGCCAAGGGCTCTGCAGGATATAGGCAAAGCCACTGTGGTTTGCACCAGGATACTTCTGTGCATGCATAATGCAAAAATCTACCTACCCTCCAGATGTGACCCAGATACAACTCATATCTAAGCCCATGCAGTCTTCCCTGGCTGGTATTCTAAGCTTATATTCAAGCCCTTGTGTTCCGCATTAGGTGTCCTAGAGTTTACTTCCTAAATGAAAATTGTTGCTATTGAAGTGTTTCTACCCAAGAACAGGTGTTTAATCAAATAGCCCATTTGATGTCATAGGAAGATTGACTGTACATCACAGTGCTGGGTTCTTGGCTGTTATGGCGGCACTTCCTACCTGCCATTAGGATTAAGGGCTTAAACAAGTCTCAGGTGCAACACCTGGGAACACCACAGCAATGACAAGTAGACTTGAACCTGGAATTTTTAGTTTTCTAAGATGAAATCTTAGTATTGCATTTTTGTTCTTTCCCAACAGAGTCAGTTGAATTTGCAACAGAGGGAAATATTTCCAGCAAAAGAAAAGGGTGCTGTTCTAAGGGTCATGCTGGTGAAATGTGGCCTTCATCCCACGGAGTAGCCACAGAGTGATCTAGCACATAGAACAAAACTCCGCAGGGTAGTTTTTCTTCACTGGGATCCTAACCTGTTTAGAAATGAAAGTGGCCGGGCACAGTGGCTCACGCCTGTAATCCTAACACTTTGGGAGGCCAAGGCGGGTGGATCACGAAGTCAGGAGATCGAGACCATCCTGGCTAACACAAAATTAACAAAAAATTAGCCGGGCGTGGTGGCAGGCGCCTGTATTTCCAGCTACTCAGGAGGCTAAGCAGGAGAATCGCTCGAACCTGGGAGGTGGAGGTTGCAGTGAGCCAAGATCGTGCTACTGCACTCCAGCCTGGGCAACAGAGTGAGACTCCATCTCAAAAAAAAAAAAAAAGAAAAGAAAAGAAAAATGAAAGTTGTCTGTGCTGAATTCATAACTAGTTTCAAAACTTTATAGTGCATAGGCCAGGCGCAGTGGCTCACCCCTGTAATCCCGGCACTTTGGGAAGCGAAGGTGGGCGGATCACAAGGTCAGGAGTTCAAGACCAGCCCGACCAACATGCTGAGACCCCGTCTCTACTAAAAACAAAAAAAATTTAGCCAGGCGTGGTGGCACGCGCCTGTAATACCAGCTACTCAGGAGGCTGAGGCAGGAGAATCGCTTGAACCCGGGAGGCGGAGGTTGCAGTGAGCAGAGATCAAGCCACTGTACTCCACCCTGAGTGACAGAGGGAGACCCCATCTCAAAAAATAAAATAAAATAAACTTTAGAATGCATAAAGATCAAGAGATGCTTGCTCAAATGCTGTTTCCTGAGTCCTGATAATTAGAATCCAGTAGGTCTGGGAGGGACTCAAGAATCTACCTGTTAACAAGCACCCTTAGCTAAGGAGGTTGAGTATCCCTTATCTAAAATGCTTGAGACTGGAGATGTTTCAGAATTTGGATTTTCTGGGGGGTGGAGGTGGATTTTGGAATATTTGCATATATATAATGAGATATCCTGGGGATGACACCCAAGTCGAAACATGAAAATCATTAATGTTTCATATGTACCTTACACATATAGCCTGAAGGTGATTTATACAATATTTTAAATAATTTTGTGCATGAAACCAAGTTTATACTTTGAACCATCAAGCACAGCTGTCACTATCTCATGTTGACGCTCAAAAAGTTTTGGATTTTGAAACATTTCAGATTTTGGATTTTTGGATTAGGGTTGCTCACCTGTTTCAGCCAGGAAGTTTCTTGACATACTTAGAGAAATAATTATTTTAGGTATAGTTTGACTTACCTTTTCTACTAAGTTGCTTTCTATGAAATGTTTATTTTGAGATTATATCTACTGCCTGACTTGGTCCAGCTCCTAGGATTTTTCACAGATGCCCTGTAAAAATAAAAATAAAAACCAAAAAACTACATTTAGCATCAGTGGAATTTTCCTAGCTCCACCCACCCTCTAGCTTCCTGCTTTATGCGTGTTACCTTTTTTTGACCTTTCCCTTGGAATCCAGATTTTGTTCTGTACTTGCTCCTGTGGGCTTGATATTTGGGCATCTGCCTCACTTCCTTGAGTTAACCATCACCTGGGATTCAGGCTTACTTTTCTCTGCTCAGCCCCAGAAAACCTCAGCCCAGCCCCATCCATTCAGATTCTCTTGCCCAGCCTGGCTTCCAGCAGCCTGAGTAGTATCCTGCTCGCGTGGGAGGGAAGTTCAGGAAAATGTGGAAGGGGGCCAAATTAATTAAAAGAAAAAAAAAATAGAGATCATTGATGTTCCAATACAGCAAATAAATTAAGTGACACCTGGCTGCAGAGAGGTGCTTTATTACTCTTTTTCTTAGAGGTTTTTTATTTTTCAGTCAAAAAATGTTTTGTTTCCGTTACAGATGTGGTCATTTTTATTCTGCAACGTAGGAAAATAATATTAAATAATATTTTCTAACAGAAAATTCTGTGATTCTATGCGTCTCTTTCAGTAATCCAAAAATTTCAGATTAGCCCGGACACTGTGTTTTACTTCTGGGACACTTGTTTCTGGCCGTGAAATCTGTGCTTTTTTTCTGATAATCCAAAGATTTCCCACTCCTTGTTGAAGCATGAAAGCAGATTTTTTCAGCCTAGTTTTCTCCCTTCCCTTTATGAAGATGAGTTTATGCATCCTAATTCAAGACAATTACTGTGGTATGGAACTTTACAGAACACTAGTAGTCTGATAGAAGTTAGCCTAGTGACTGATTGGCAGGTACCTAGTTACCAAGGAGAAACGAACTCAGGAAATCATGAAATCATGATGTAACAGTATTGGCGCCTGCACTAGATCCTCCAAGCTGTGTGTCAGATCAATGATCTGGAATCCACAAGACTGTAGGTGAGCTGTTGGCAATCTTACTGCTCACTCCCTCATTCCTCCTCTTAACATGATTTTTAGGAATTCCTAGAACGGTGGAAAATCATTGCCTTCCCCTCCTCTAATAATGTGAGCCCATGCCCCTAATTTCTCCAAGGCAGATGAGGCCCTGGGGCGACTCTGACCCTTTTGGGGACCCAAGTGTAAAAACATTAATCCCAACATCCTGTCACTTAAATAAGAAGACATTCGTTACTTATAAATAAATGGTAGTGGTTACAGTATAAATGCTGTGTATAGAAATGAAGACCAACTGTAACTATAGGTCAGTGGACTATTGTGATCTCTAAGGATGCCTGCTCTTTGTCAGTTCAGTGTAGTGCTTGTTGGGGGTGGGGGTGGTGTCTCACAATTAGCTTCTGGAGTTCAACTACAAGTGTTCTAAGAAAGGGTTAGTTTATATGTCAGTCCTAGGCCTTGACACATTCATGTGAGTCAGTTTTATAACTTTCTGTTCCTGGGTGCTTCCCTTTCAACTATTAGTCCGGGCAGGCATGTGCTAAAATTACCTCTCTAAATGTTATCAAGCAAATATTTGTTGGTTAGACTTTGCCCCCAAAAAAATGTGTCTAGGAGTGAATCTAAAATCGGTGTTGGCTGATGTTCTGTTCTTAGGAAATGGAGAGCTAGGAATAGAAGGATCTGTGTTAGTAGTTCTCAAACTTCAGTGTGCAAAAGAATCACCCAGAGAGCTAGGTTAAAGGGCAGATTAATGGACCCCAGATTCTTCTGGTGTAGTCAGTCTGGACTGAGATTTGATAAAACAAGCATGGCATGATAATAATGCAGGTGGTCTACAGTCTAACTCTGAGACATATTGTGTTATTAAATCTTGTCCTCTGTCATTTGCTGTGATGCTCTTTACCTCTTTAGACTGAAAATCACAGCCACTCTTCTGGTTACATAGAACAACTTAGTGTGATAAAAAAAAAAAAAAAGGATGAACTTTATCTTCTAGGCTTTGAAAACGGTAAATGCAGTCTTTTGTATGTGCCTTCAAGACACTTGAAAGTCACTTTGTGGCTACTACATAGAGATAGAACAAACTTAGGGATGCCTCTCCCCCTGTTTCATCTCAGAACGCCTTTCTCAGGACTCTTTGTCTCACCCAGGCACCTCAAGGTTTTGGTGAAATAAAGCAACTCTTTTTTCTCAAAAACATTGTTAACCCTGGTCCAAAGGTTTAAAAGCTAGGATATTTGGGTTGTTTTAAATAACTTGATAGCTAAACTTTCTAAAATTTCTCCCTTCATCTTTGTGAGCCCAAATAGCTCGTGCACAAAAGCCTGTGGATTTCCTTCGATGAGAACTGAAATACTATTCCCTTTATGCTAATATTAATTTTCAGGCAGTGAGCTTGGTTAACTATGAGAAAATAAAAACTTTAGATAGAATGCATTATTTATAGTGAATGCAAAGCATCATTATTATCAATTCTTGTTACAAAATACACAGAAAAAATATCTTTTTGTTATTTAAATATGGCATGGCTACATTGATAAATAATACAGATGTTAATTCACAGCCTCTCAGCTGCATCCTGAGTAATCATTATTACGTTTTATTCTTATTTGGAATTACTAGTAATAGACTATATTTCTGTATGAAATTCAAATCAGGGAACACCAGTGAATTGAGATGATTGATATTATATATACACACACATAATTTTGGAATTGGGGACAACAATGGAAATATTTCTCTCTTAGAGAAAATCCACCAGACTTGCTGCTTTATTAGTGATCTTGACGAATAACGTTTTTCATTTACCTAGATGTGCCAAAAATCACTCAATTCTTTACCATTGAAATGAACTAACATTTGACCAGTACCTAAATTTGTTTTGAAAATATCTGTGTAATTGTTAAAAATCTGAAATTGAAATGTAAATATCTGGATTTTGAAATATCCAACTTTAAACACAAATTTTTTTTTTAAAGTGCATGTTTAGGTGTTTTTTTGTTTTTTTTTTGAGACAGAGTCTCGCAGTGTCGCCTGGGCTGGAGTGCAGTGGTGTGATCTCGGTTCACTGGAACCTCCGCCACCCAGGTTCAAGAGATTCTCTTGCCTCAGCCTCCCGAGTGGCTGGGGTTACAGGCACACGCCACCACGCCCAGCTAGTTTTTTTGTAAGGAGAGACAGTGGTAGTGGTGATATAATTCATGACATCTTTGAATGCAAATTAAATGTGTAGGTATATGTGTGTTTATGGGAAAATATTCCTGGCTGTTTTCCCATTCTTTGTTTTTGTGTTGTTTTGTTTTGTTTTGAGATAGCGTCTTGGTCTGTTATCCAAGCTGGAGTGTGGTGGCAATGATCATGGCTCACTGCAGCCTTGATCCCCCGAGATCAGGCCATCCTCCCACCTCCGCTTCCTGAGTAGCTGGGACTACAGACGCATGCCACCATGCCCACCTGATTTTTTAATTTTTGGTAGAGATAGGGTCTCCCTATGTTGCTCAGGTTTGTCTTGAACCCCTAGGCTCAAGCAGTCCTCCACACCTCAGCCTCCCAGAGTGCTGGGATTGCAGGCTTGAGCCACCATGCCCAGCCTGTTTTCCCATTTTTAACTGATAAAGAATCACTGGCCTAGTCTAATCTTACTGATTTATAGATGAAACACTTGAGGTATGTAGCGACTTGGTGGTTTTCCTGAGGTCCTGGAGTTAGCATTTGACCCAAGGCATTGAAACTCAGTCCATGATCTTTCTGAATCCTCACCCATCTCTTTCTCACAGCAAGATCATAGGCCGTCCTCAGTCCCCAATAATAAGATAGAATTCTGTTTGGTCATTTTGTCTTCTTAACTTTTCTTCTATTTCAACCTTAGCATGAAGTGTTTTTTTCTTTTCTTTTTTTTTTTTGTCTGAGTTAAATGTTAAATGCCTTAGAAATTACCTTGCCAGGCTTCACCTAAATCCCCAAACCAACTTTATTCTATTTTCTCAGTACTGATGCACCTGAATGAATTCAGTCTCATGCTATCACCTATCAACAAAAGGCTGGTTGTGAAGTTTTTCCAGGATAGCAGTTGGAATTCTTGCCCTTCAAAATAATCACATATAAGGGGACTGCCAGCTGCAGGGTGATATTTAATGTAACTTTACATCATAGCCTCTGGTGATTCTATCTTAAAACTCATCAGGCAGTGCCTAAATAAGCTAATTGAATACATTAAAAATTGAAAAAAAAATACTTTGAAGTAAAGCAGATTCTTTTTGATCACTGTGTATTATATATACCACTGTACTTGGTACTACAAGAGATATAAAAATAGGCAAGATACAGTCATGCTTTCAAAAAGCTTATAATCCAAACAAGGGAAAATATAGTATACTCTATATTAAACGCACTTAGTAGAAAAAGATAAGTGTCTTGGGAAATACAGTTTTAAAATTATATTAAAGAAAAAGGTTGAGGGTCTAGCAGAGTTTTCTAGGAAAAAGAATTTGAGCTTGATTTTGAAAAATGAAAATCACTTTCAGGGGCATAAGTGGTGAGATGCATTTTGAACAATATTTCTTGTGTGCATAGTCTAGAAGCATATGTACTCTACACTGCCACTTAAGGTATGGTTTGTGGATCATTCCAGTCTTTGAATTTTGTTACTGCTCCGTGACAAAGTAAGTCTTATGCATCCAGTTTCTCTTATTGAGAGAAAGCACTTAGCAATGCATGGCTATTTAACATGGCTTCACCATCCAAGCACATAATCAATCAGTGGACTCAAATCATTGCACCTGTTATAGACCAGTTTAGGTGTTACTGAGTCATGTGTGTAGCAGCTATGTGACATTTATGCAAGGTAGACCATATATGGCTTCACAAGACGTTGGGAAAACAAAGAACCTAGTCCTTCACTGCAGATAATGTGAGAATAAAGACTGTAGGTCGTTCTTTATTTGCCTACATAGTCATTTTGAGAAACTGTTGTGTATATTAGCAATACGGAGCTGTTACTCATTATTGACTTGTTTACAGTATCGTCCTTGCTTCTTTCTAATTTTATCATCTCATTACAGCACAGAGAAAAATGTTAGCTTTATGACACTAGACAGCCATCCACAATGACAGTAGCACAAAAGGGATACAGGAAGCACAAAGTAAAGGGGTAGGGTAAAGACAAGCAGAACAATACATAGAGGAGAGAAAGGGAGACGTCAAGCAGCCTGTGCCTGGAAGTTGTTAGTAAAGTCAGTGACCAATGTGAAATAAGAGAGCTCATATTTTCACTTAATCGTAATCCACAGAAGATTAACCTTCAATGGGAAATTTTCTTCCAGAAGCTGAAACACAGGCTGTTGTGCCTTACTATTTTTTGTTAATTTCTTTCTATTATTTTCCTTATGTTGTTGTTTCCTGTTGTTGTTCCTGTTTGGAAGGGATTCTTCATTTTGGACATTTTCTCTTCTCATTTCAGATGATTCCACACTGCATGGCCCGATTTTTATTCAAGAACCAAGTCCTGTAATGTTCCCTTTGGATTCTGAGGAGAAAAAAGTGAAGCTCAATTGTGAAGTTAAAGGAAATCCAAAACCTCATATCAGGTTTGTTGATTTAAAAGCGTGTGTTTCCATGCATATAGTTTCTGTTATTAAAATCAACAAATACTTATACAATGCCGGTTACATAAAGAGCATTTATTTATTTATTTATTTATTTATTTTATGTATTTATTTTTTTGAGACTGAGTTTTGCTCTTGTTGCCCAGGCTGGAGTGCAATGGTGCGATCTCAGCTCACCACAACCTCCGCCTCCCAGGTTGAAGCGATTCTCCTGCCTCAGCCTCCCGAGTGGCTGGAATTACAGGCATGCACCACCACTCCCTGCTAATTTTGTATTTTTGGTAAAGACGGGGTTTCTCTATGTTGGTCAGGCTGGTCTTGAAATCCCAACCTCAGGTGATCCACCTGCCTCAGCCTCCCAAAGTGCTGGGATTACAGGCGCGAGCCACCACGCCTGGCCCAAGAGCTTTTATTTATTTATTTGTTTGTTTATTTATTTATTTAGAGATGGAGTCTCGCTCTGTCAGGAGTGCAGTGTGCAACCACTGCTCACTGCAACCTCCACCTCCCGGGTTCAAGTGATTCTCCTGCCTCAGCCTCCTGAGTAGCTGGGATTACAGATGTGTGCCACCATGACCAGCTAATTTTTGTATTTTTAGCAGAGACAGGGTTTCACTATGTCTCCATGTTGACCAGGCTGGTCTCGAATTCCTGACCTCAAGAGATCTGCTAGCCTTGGCCTCCCAAAGTGCTAGGATTACAAGCATGAGCCACTACGCCCGGCCATATTTTTATTTTTTGAGATAGGGTCTCACTCTGTCACCCAGGCTGAAGTGCATTGGCTCAATCTCGGCCCACTGCAACCTCCCCCTCCCGGGTTCAAGGGACTCTCGAACCTCAGCCTCCTGAGTAGCTGGGATTATAGGTTTGCACCACCACGCCCAGCTAATTTTGGTATTTTCAGTAGAGATGGGGTTTCACCATGTTGGCCAAACTGGTCTTGAATTCCTGATCTCAAGTGATCTGCCCGCCTCGGCCTCCCAAAGTGCTGGGATTACAGGCATGAGCCACCACGCCCAGCCCTTAAAGAGCTTTTAGACAGGCATCATAGGTTATCCTGAAAGTCCAAGGAGATGATTGTTTCCTGAAAAGCTAAGTACCCAACCTCTGTTTTTCGTAGCTGGGAATTAAATATCCTGATTGACTTTCTGTTTGAAAACATTAACAATGCCTAACCACATATATTTAACTAAAAAAACACATTTTAAACTGTATCAGTAAACTGGCAGGAAAGTAAGAAATGTCAGAAGTATAAAAGTAAGTGGGTTCGGAACCCAAAGCAGTAAGCTGAACGATAAAGGCAGTTTTCATGTTAATAAACTACAAGTATGAATTGAGCTTTGGTTTTCATGGCTTCAGAGGAGCAGAGGTCACAAGACAAAGCCTAGACAACCCACAGGAGAATCCAACATGAGAACATCTCCCAAAATAAACCTGGGATACAAGGGCTACATTTTTAGAGTAAATGTGAATAAGAAATAAGCTTGACTTCCAAAGAGACTGTAAAGCACAGGTAATTGTGTATTTCAAACATTAAACCTTAGTGATTCTAGTAGCAGATGAAGTGCAACTGAAAAGAATTCGTAAACTGCAAGATAGGTCTGAAGAAATCCTCCAGAGGCAGCAGAAAGAGACAAACAGAAGCAAAATACTTTAAAAAGAAAGAGAGAAAAAATACCTAATCAGGTAACAAACCTGCACATTGTGCACATGTACCCTAAAACCTAAAGTATAATAATAATAATAAAAGACCAACCATAAAAAAAAAAAGAAACAACAAGAAAGACTGAGGCAGAAGCAATATTTGAAGAGAAGGCTAAGAATTTTCCAAACTAATTAAAACTTTCAAGCTGTAGATATAGGAAGCCCAATGCACTTCAAGCAGTGCAAATAAAAATGAAGCCACATCTAAAATAGTGAAATAGCAGAACACCGAGTCAAACAGATGATCAAAAAAGTAGCCAAAGTTGTAATACAGATAACATTCAAGGAGATCACAAACTGGCAGCTGACTTCTCAATAGCAACAAAAAATCAGGAGACAGAAGATAAAATCTTCAGACTAGTGAGAGAAACTGTCAAATGTATGGATAGCCTAAATACTTTTTTGAAAGGAAAACAAAATAACTACATTTTTAGGCAGACAGCAACCAAAGTCTGACTAAAGGAAATTCTAAAAGACATGCTTGAGGCAGAATAAAGATGATTCCACATAGAAGAGCTGAGCTACAAGAATAAATAAGTAAAGCAAATGGTAAATATTAGTAATTCCACAAAAAAAATTTATTGCACAGAACAATAAAAATAATAAAAAGAATACTGTCTTGTGAAGATAAAAAGAAGAAAAGTTAAAATTCATGACAACATTAGAAACAAATTTTTAAAAGATGTACTAGACAATGGATTGTCTATATGGTTAAAGAAATAGAATTGGAACCCTACTGCACAACATACACAAAAATCAATTCCAAGTGTATAGAAGACCTAAATGGGAAATTTGCAATACTTTTAAAAGCAAATAGGTATACATATTTATGACTTTGGGGAAGGAAGACATTTTCTAAATATGACAGAAAAAATACAACTTATAAAAGAAAATAACTGTATTAATGTTGAAAACTTATGTTCAATAGAATATACTGAAATAAACACAATTACAAGCTGTAAACTTGAAGAAGATTTTTAAGTATATTTGTCATGGGTAAGGGATTCATATCCAGACTATTTAAAGAATTTCCACAAACAGAATGTAAAAAACAACCCAGTGGAAACATTAGCTAAACACTTGAACAAGTATTTCTGAGAAAATGAAAACCAAAAATTCAGTAAACATAAAAAGATTGTCAATATCATTAGTGAACAGAAATATATAATTAAAACTACAACGACATACTCTTTCAAAACTACCAGATTGACAAATTTAGAAAACTGACAATCTGTTGGTGAAGATGTAGAGCAAACAGAACCCTTGATTGAACACTGCTGGTAGCAATGTAAATTGGTAAAAGCCACTGGGAAAAAAAAAAAAAAAAAAAACACTCCCTAGTAAAGCTAAAGGTGCACATACTGTATGATCCAGTGTATATAATTATGTTCTTAGTATATTCACAAATACACATAACCTGGTATGTTCATACAAGGTAACCTCATACAGTAGTAAAAATGAATGAATGACAACTGCAAGAAATGGGTAGATCTCAAAACATAATTTTGAGTAAACCAGTTCACAGCCAAATACATAGTATGTAATTTCATATTCATAAAATTTGAAAGTGGTTGAGATGGAGTGGTTGTTCAAGGTATAGAGGAAGTAATAGAGGAAGCAAAACTTTATCTCTCCTCTCAGGATTTTTCAGCTGAGCCTGAGAATTAAATTAACATAAAGCAGATCAAAAGGAGAAAAACATATTTATTTAATACAAGTTTTACATGGCAAGGAAGCCTTCATAAGAAAATGAAAACCCAGAGACGCAGTTATCATTGCACATTAATTTACTGAATTGGACAAAGAGTAGTAAATTGTGAAAAAGTAACTAAGTTATGTGGGGAGCTAGAAGAAAATATTTTAACAAGGTCTGGACAGAGTTTTCTCTGTCTCAACTTCCTGTCCTTGATGAAAAGAACGTTACTTTCCTTCTAATATAGAAAGGACATCTTTGGCATGGGGATTTCATCCTTTGCTTTTTAGAAAAAGAATGAAGGTGAAAGTGGTCGTCTTGTACCTGCTGTTTTCCAAGTACCTTTAACTCATAATAGTCAATATAGGCTGGGCACAGTAGATCGTGCCTGTAATCCCAGCACTTTGGGAGGCTGGGGCGGGAGGATGGCTTGAGGCCAGGAGTTTGAGACCAACCTGGGCAACATAGCAAGACCCCCATCTCTACAAAAATAATTTAAAAATTAGTTGGCCATGGGGGTGCACACCTGTAGTCCCAGCTACTCAGGAGGCTGAGGTGGGAAGATTGCTTGAGTCTAGGAATTCTAGGCTGCAGTGAGCTATGATTGCACCACTATATTCCATCATGGGTGACAAAGCAAGAACCAGTCTCTAAATAAATAAATAAATAAATTAAAGTCAATATGCCAGAGCAGCATATTTTTGGGTGGCATGCTCTGAACTCCTCTAAAGGATAACATACGTGATAAAATTATAAAGAATATCACAGGAATGAAAAAGCCAAAACTAAAGGTTATAATTAACCATTTAGAAGGAGTGGTATAATCAAAGTAGATACAGCAGACTTCTAAAGTGATAATATCCCTTTTAAACACAGATCTTCTTTGGCTTATGATTTTTATAACTTACATACATCTTATAAATATTATGCCTCTATTCAAATTTGATAATTAAAAACTTTAACAACTAATATCTAATGTTACCTAAAAAGCAAAGAAATATGTATGTCATAGTTTAGGAGAGATTGGAGTCATCAGGTAGGGTTCTCAGAAGAAATGGGATTTGAACTGAGATAAGTAATTTTCAAATAGGCAGAGGGTGAAGGACATTCTATTCAAGTTAAAGGATGGCAGTATTAGTATAGTGGATATTATTTTAGAATTTACTTTACGTGTTCATTTATCCATTTGTTCATTTATCAAACATATTCATTATTCATCCTTCAAACCTCACCAGTGTTTTTCAAACTGAATTCCAGGGCACATGGAATTGGCTTAAAGATTACCAGAGAAAGAAAATAACAGAATTTTCATCCAAGATTCAGCCTTTGCAGCTCTACTTTGAACCGACCCATATATTAGGATTCTGAAAACTACATCATCTAGACAGAGTATTTAAACCACTCTGTTAAGCAGCTGCAATGCACCAGGCAGCATGCAAGGTCTGAGTATTCAAAGATTAATCAACTCTACCACATGTTTACTAGTACTGTTAATTTGAGGACTGTCTAGATGTGGATGTAGTTGGAGTAGAATGATGTAAATACCAGTAAAGGATGACCAAGTTCTAGGTATTCTGGAGGAAAGAAAGTCTAATTCAGGATGGCGAGGGTAGATGTCACTGAAGGCTTCACAGAAAAGGAGGTATTTTAATATATTTGGAGGGTGAATGGTTCTTTCATCACATGAATATGGAAAAGAAGTGCATTCCAGAAAGTAAGAACACAACAACTCTCTAATGGATGATATAATTAGGGTGAACATGTAATTTATCATCTAAGGTCATTTTTTAAAGCAGAAGGCTGCTGTTCATAATTATTCTAGGACAGCAAGTGTAAACCGAGCACTTGTCTTGGGCAAGCCAGAATGAATAGTTATTCTCCCTAGAATATATTAAACCCAAGGCTAAATCAAAGATTTTTAAATACTTTATGTAGTAAAGGCTCTTTGATACATAAATGATGAGTTAACTGGTCCTTGTTTTCCTTACATAGCCAAGTGTAAGTTCAGATGTTAGCCATAAATGAAAACAAATTTTGCATCAGAATTTGGCAAGTTGCTGCTTTGTTTTTCACCAAACTGTGACCTTTAATTAACATTGCTTTTGTAACATTGTGTTTCTAGATATAGGAGTTTGCCTTGTTATTTAAAACAAGCAGTGAAACAGAAACCTATTATGTTTTTAGATTACCAGGAAACACTGAGAATAAAACTTTTTAATCAAATGCAGTAGCAATTTATTGCAGCGTACTTCTTGCCTTTATACCTTTGGCAGTTTCTCTGTAACATAATAGCAGTCTGGTACCTGGGAGCTAAAAAATTCCTCTTGTTGAAAGAAAGAGCAAGAAAAAGAATGGAGAGATCAGGTATTTTCAGACACCTTTCTGCCTGAACTTTTTCAGTCTTCAGGCTGACTTTGACAGGGAAGAACAAGTAGGAGAAATTCCAGAGTGAGTCTCCATGGGGATCTTCAGCACTAGGTTCTCCCTCAGACACCGCAACTGACCTCTCTTCTTTGTGTTTATTCCCTCAACTGAGCCTTCTCTTTTCATTGTTTCCTGCCCCTCAATTTTGAAAGGATTGACCCAGACCCAGAAAAATTTAAGAAGTTTTAACTTGTGCCAACTTCCCTTTTATTAAACTTCCCTAAGGACATATGACATTAGTTAATGCACTCAGCATCCCTTTCCAGATAGAAGAAATGTTCACTCACTTGGTCGGAGTGCTTTTGCTAAGGTTTGTATTCAACTGAGTTTGCAGAAAACAAATTCCAAGTCATAAATGCCCTGACCTTCCCTCAGTGCCAAGTTGAAACCATCAACAAAGAAAGAGGATTTTGCTACAGCGAATCCTATAGATACCCTCCCAGCAAAGCCACAACATTTTACCCTCCAGAGTGTCACTGCATCGGTGTTTGGTTGTGCACAACCCCACTCTCTGGAGAGAGTGGAGTTGTGGTTCCTCAAATGATTCAGAAATCAGCTTATGAGACTCACAAATTTCTCTTGTCCCTTGGGAAAATCTCTACTGGCTCCAAATGAGCATTGCCTCTATATTACCAACACTTAAAAGATTCCTCAAACATTGAAAGTAAATTGTGAAATTTTCAAGCGTGTTTCATTATACAATGAGATGAGGAATTCAGTGCAGTCCACATTCAATTGGAATGAACAGTGACTGCATTGCAATAAAACTTGGTATAGTGCTTTGTAATAGAGACTCAACTGCATTTCAGAGAAAGCACTTTATTTTCTAAATAATCCCTTTTCCTTTGCTATTTTATGTAAAAGCAGGCAATAAAGTAGATTAATGGACTTTCTGCACAGCATTTTAGTTGAGATGACTAGTGTAGACAAACCTACAGAGGAGCTCTCATTATGCCCACAACCACTTTTCTAAAAAGACTCACATGGTCCCACTCCTAAATTCCACACTCTGCTTGCAGCTCACATTATATTGCAATTTCCCTTTTGAGTTCTTAGATTTGTCATATTAAATTGCTCTACTATCATTTGAAGTAAGAGTTATGGTCAAGACATGATCAACTGACTCAAAAAAAAATGTCTAGGGCAGACAGTCAGTTCTACAGATTCATGTGCACATAGAGCTGCTAGAATATAACCTGGCCGTTCTGTCTTTATTACACTTTCTTGTCTGTGTCAGAGCACAGAGAATTACTGTGGAGACTAAAAACATTGTCAGTTTCTAATCCCAATCTTCTTATACACAAACACATAAAAAGGTACCTCATTTTTCTATTTCATGCTCCTGGTCTACCTTTCTTACCTCTCTTGTTTCTAAATTTTAACATTTCAAAGACATGAATAAACATATGTTGCTATGTGGTAGTATGCTGGAATGCTTCATAAATTGTGGATGTTCAAAGCTAAAATATCCAGCAAAGAAGTAAAATATTTAGTCAATTAAATTCAACAAGCATTTATGGAGCACAAAGAGAGTGTTATATTTTAGATGGCTAAAGTGAGAATACAAAAGCGATTTAGGTAAATTATCTACAGTAAAAGCAGCATTCCTACATAAAGGAGCATGGACAATTCTGTAGGTGATTGGACAAAGCTTTGGTTAATTTTTGTTGTTTTTGTTTTGAGATGAGGTCTCGCTCTGTTGCCCAAGCTGGAGTGCAGTTGCAGTGGTGTGACCTTGGCTCACTGCAGCCTCTATCTCCCAGGCTCAAGTGGTCCTCCCACCTCAGCCTTCCGAGTGGCCGGGACTACAAGCATGCATGCACAACCACATCTGGCTAAATTTTGTATTTTTTGTGGAGACAGGGTTGTGCCATGTTGCCCAAGCTATTCTCAAATTCCTGGGCTCAAGAGACCTGCCCACTTCAGCCTCCCAAAGTGCTGAGATTACAGGTGTTAGCCACCGCGCTTAGTCATCTTTGGTTAATTTTAACTAGAAATACTAAGGAAGACTTCATTGAAAGATGTGTCGTTGAAAAATGGCTTTGAAGTGGGACAGAGGTCTTGACAAAAAGAAGGGATTACCCTTCTTTATATTTACTTTTGTTGATAGCAGACATCCAAAATCTTGAAACTAACCCATCTACATTTTTTTCATGTAAATCCTTTTACATTATGTACAGACAGCCATAGTACCCAAGGATGTTATAAGATGATACACAATGAATGTGCATGTGCACACACACAAATATTTAAATGGTGATTTTTACTATTTAAAGGAGATAAGATTAATGGCTCTCATTCCTTACTCCCATTATGGATTTGGATCAGTTTTCTTTGTGCTGCTGTATTTCTTAATTTTTAACATTCTGGTGTGAATGCTACTGTGACACTCTTGGTAATTCACAAACTCCTACTATGCTATTTTCATTAGTTAATATTCTGTGTAAGATTTGTGGAGGCAAACAAATAAGATAGTCACTGAGTTGTATTAGTGCAAAAGTTCTTAAGTATTTAAATGACTTCTGAAAGGAGATTTGGTCAAGATAAGCTCTCACTCTTTGGAACAGATTGGTTGTAAAATGAAAAAAAAAAACAAAAACAAAAACATAGGCCTTATTACCAAAACTTTGCTGTTAAAATATGTGAGTCCCACTAAACCTGCTTTACTGGGCTAAATACTCTAGTCACATACATAGGTGATCCAGGTAAATAAACAGAAGAACCAAAAAAAAACCTGTCTTTGTCCCGATAACCTAATAGCCTAATCCGCAGTTTGCTGGGATGGTTGATTGATGTTTGTGTGCCAATGGTGAAGGAGCTCTTCAAAGTGATCCATGGTTAAAGCAGGTTTGGTCCCCACAGCAGCTCAAGATCAATAGAGTTCCTCCGCTTTGCAGCCAGCCACTGCAGTCATATTAAGGACCAAATCTAAGCAACTCTGCTGCAATTTCATCAGATACTCAGCAATCTACCTGGAAATAGTATATGCTGTCATCTGTATAGACCTATTTAAAGAATGATTGCAAACTAGAAGGACTTTTACTGAGGAGCCCCATTTGAAGAAAGTTGCACAGGTGCTATGAGAAATCTGTGGCCCGCCTTCAAAACGGTGAAGTGTTTATAGCATCATAAGTAGTCAGAAAAACAGTTATTAAAATTTTAATATCATTGTTTACTTTAAAAGACATGCTCCTTCCATAAACACTTAAGATGTCACCATTGCTGGGTAGAGCATTTCTAACTTCTTAATCATGCTTTTTAAAAAAGTCACAAATGATTTTTCATGCTATTTATAGTTTTTATATATTTTAGACAATTCAGAAATATCGATTAATATGACAAGACTTTATCTACTGGCATTTTTATACTATAGGTGGAAGTTAAATGGAACAGATGTTGACACTGGTATGGATTTCCGCTACAGTGTTGTTGAAGGCAGCTTGTTGATCAATAACCCCAATAAAACCCAAGATGCCGGAACGTACCAGTGCACAGCGACAAACTCGTTTGGAACAATTGTTAGCAGAGAAGCAAAGCTTCAGTTTGCTTGTAAGTAGCAATTATACAATGCTGCAAATGTTACTTTGAGTTTGTTTACCATTATACCAATAAGCTTTTATAGCAGTTTCATTTTGGAGACTAGATTTTAATTGGTTACATGATCATCTTTACTCTTTTTCACATTTTGGAAATAATTTTGTTTGTAGGGTAAACTGTAAATCTAAGTGAGAAGATGTATTCTTCTACTTTGATAAGGATTGAGATAGTTTGATTGTATGATAATTTGATTATATGATGCTTTCTTTATATACAAATAAATTCACACACTGAGATTGACACGTGTATAAATTTATGTAAACAACAAATTTTACACACACGCCCACCCACACACACACACATTTTAAATAGAATGTGTATAAGCAAGCAATTGAACTGCCAGTAATTTAGTAGTCAATAAGAGAAGTACTTTAACCATAAAGGTCAGAGTTGGAAAAAAACTCAGTAGTCAATTAATCCTATAATTCTCTAATTGTTTCTTATTTCACAGAGTAGAAAAAATTTAAAGCAACTGTAATAATGACAAAAAAATGAAGACAAAGTGTTATCCACCTTTGATATTTCTGGTTTAAAATGTTTAAAAAAACAAATCACCGTATCTTAAGACCACCGTTTAACAAAAGTCCATGTATATAAGAAAGAAAGTGGAATTTAGAAATCAGAATTTGAAAATAAAATCCATAGGCAAGAGCAGTTAGCATACATTTGAGTATAGCCACCTTTGAGGATTGATGTTCAGCTACATTTTTAAGGGTTTATGTATTTGTATGTGATTATATATTTCCTTGTGTGAAATCCCAACTCATATAGCAGTGCATTTTGGCATTAGCCAAAGGTTTCAGAAAGTCTGCTGGCAGTAACACTGTAGAATACTCTCATTAACAAAATCCTCTCCAGGAACTCAACATCACATATACCTAATATCCACTTCCTAATCTATTATTGCCATTTGGTGGCATTTTTATAAGTTGAGAAATGAATTTTCTAAGTATTATGTATATGCGAGATTCCAGGATTATTTTGTTAGTGAATGTCTCTTGAGATAGTCTTCTAAATATTCTTAGGTGTTCAGAATAATAGGAGAATACTATGTGTGATTGAATGTAACAGAACCAAAGTATTTATTTCTCTTGGTTTAATACAAGTCTTATATCTATATTTATTTTTTAGTAATGACAAATCTTACTAAATTAATTTTTGGAAATAACCATAGAATCATGTACTCTCAGAGTAGGGGAAAATCTCAGTATTTAATAAATCTTGTAATTCTTTGAATTTTGGATGTCATAGTGTAGAAAATTTTTAACATAGTAACACCAAAAAAAAAAAAAAAAATGGAGATAGAAATACTATACCTGGGCCAGCGTGGTGGCTCACGCCTGTAATCCCAGCACTTTGGGAGGCCAAGGTGGGCAGATCACGAGGTCAGGAGATCCAGACCATCCTGGCTAACACGGTGAAACCCTTTCTCTACTAAAAATACAAAAAATTAGCCTGGCGTGGTGGCTACTCGGGAGGCTGAGGCAGGAGAATGGCGTGAACTCGGGAGGTGGAGCTTGCAGTGAGCCAAGATCGCACCACTGCACTCCAGCCTGGGCAACAGAGGGAGACTACGTCTCAAAAAAAAAAAAAAAGAAAAGAAAAAGAAATACTATACCCAAACGTTTTTATTCCTAGCTTACATTTAAAAAAACAAATTACCAGCTCTTAAGATTATCCTTTTGTAAAAGGCCAGGCATTTTACTACCAAAACATCAGAAAGAATCTCATATTCAAGGACAGTCATTTAAATAGAATAGTTTAACCAAAAAAAAAAAAAGCTCTACCACTCAGTTTGCGGTGGGTTGACCTGAGGACCTACCAGGAAATGGAATCCACTTTGCTCATTGCACTTCATGTGTGATGTAGGCATTCCTCCCACCCTCAAAATCTTTGGCTGATCATCATTTGGTTTGAAAAATTCTACTGACAGAAAGTTCACCAATTCATCACAAGGCACCCTGGCCCACAGTAGACTGCTCTAGTTGTTCAAAAATGCAAAAACAAACTTGACATCTCTTTCTTAAAATTGAGCCAAATATCTCAATTTCTATCACATTCACTCACAATTCTTACTATAAGATGCTGATTACTCTTCAAATATGTGAAGATATGATCATGTCTCTTGTCCCATAATTCTTTTCTTCCCAATTAATTAATCCACAGCCATCTTCTTCACATCACAATCAATTATGTTAATTCATCTATTGTAGCCTTATGGAAATGCACAGAATTCCATATATGTGTCTTAACTTTTGCAGAGGACACTGGGAACAGTAGTATCTCATGATGTGAACTTTATTCAGTTAATGAAGCTGACAATAATATTTATTTAATCTTCATTTTTAAGTACCGGCCCCAGATTGTAACTTTATTTTGAACACATAATCATGTAAAATCTGAGAAAGGATTTCTTATAAATTTCTATTCATCCAAAGCTACCCAACCATGTTGTTTTATTAACCTAAATTCACAATATTGTATTTACCCCTAATAAATTCATGTTCTGAGTAGTGACCCTTTGTTCCATCATATCTGGAATTGCTTTAAGTCTTTTTTTAATCAGACATAATGATTGTTGTCCTAGTTTAGTGTCAGCGGAAAATTTGATAAGCGTGTCTCCATTCAAACAATTGATACAACATGTTGACCAGGACAGGGCAGCATGTCACTAGAGAATTTCCACTAAAATGAAATTAAACCTTTAATTTAGTATTATTTGGACACTCTTGTTCAACCAGCTACAAATTTAGCCAAATATACTATAATTGAACTCCAATTTCACCCACGTGTTTTTAAAGTAGTGAGAATCTTTGCTAAAGCCTTGCTAAAATCAACATGTATTGTTTCTACAACATCCAGTCCTACCTGCTCTGTCTGCATCTTCTTGAGCCTTTCCTTAACCATTTATCATAAAACTGCCAGGGTAATCTTTTAAAAAATGTAAATTAGATCATTCCGCTTTCCTGCTTTATGCCTTCTACTGTACTTAGAATAAATCTCAAACTCATTACCATGGTCTCATTTTAATTTCTCAAAAATGACAAACTATTTTTTGCAACAGGATCTTGATACTTTTGTTCCCTCTGCCTGATAAGCTTTTCTCGTGATCTTTCACACAGCTGACTTCTTATGATCCTCACTTCTCAATTTAGGTATGACCCCCCAAGAGAAAGTTTCCATGTCACCCTAACGTAACAAGCAATTTCCATCATTTCTCCTCTTCTCTGCCGACCTTCCTCCAGCCCTCTACTTTTACATAACAGTATCTTTTATTTCACTTACCATAATTTTTTTTTTTTTTTGAGACTGAGCTTGCTCCGTTGCCCTAGCTGGAGTGCAGTGGTGTGACCTCAGCTCACTGCAACCTCCACCTCCTGGGTTTAAGCTATTCTGCCACAGCCTCCAAAGTAGCTGGGATTACAGGCTCACACTACCAGGAGCAGATAAGTTTTTTTTGTTTTTTTGTGTTTTTAGTAGAGATGGGGTTTCACCATGTTGGCCAGGCTGGTTTCGAACTCCTCATCTCAAGTGATCCACCCGCCTCAGCCTCCCAACAACGTGAGATTACACCACGCCCGGCTCATTTACCAGAATTTAATACAATCTAGAATGATTGTTTATTTACTTTTTTCTCATTTATTATTTCAGTCCTATGGCAGAACGTATATTTTAAGAGTACTGAGACTGTCTTGTCCATCCTTGTGTTTCCTAGCCATTTATATGTTTGAATAAAGGAATTCCTGTGTTACGTGCCTATTCAGTAAAACAACAAAGAAAATATATGTATAAAGTTAATTTGAGGATGATACTCAAACCCACCCTTTCTATTCTTGTAATTTTCTGGAGTTTATCTTCTTGATCATGATCCATAATTTCTAGATGTTTTTCCCTATCTTTTGTAAATTAAAAGAAAATCAAAAGACATTGTCTGTATTCAGAATTCACTTTCAATTGGTTGGGATAAAATCCTTTTCTTCAGTGAATTAATAAGAGTGAGGCAAGACAGTGATATCTTTTGAATGTTACTAGTTTCTGTGACTCCACATATTGTCATACTCATTGAAGGAAAAAAAATGCTGCTTTTTGGCCACACTTACTGCACTATACCATGCAAGTGAGAATATTTCTTCCTCTTTAATCATACAATTTTATGGTTGAAAAAGACATTAAAGGTCTCCTGGCCTGGATCTTTTTAAAAATGAAATTGAAGATTAGAGTAACTGAATTACTCATTGTTAATACATAGTTAATAAGTTACAGAGCCAAGGAAAGGCAGTCTTCAGCTCCCAGTTTCATGCATGCTGGCCCTACTTTGCTTTCGATTCACTCTAATTTATAAGAAAAACAACCTTCACTTTATTTACCATGTTACAATTTTCAAATCTCATTTATATGCTTTCTATAATTTTATTCAGAAGATAGTCTTATAAGGTAAACATTATGTCTATTGGTTATTAAAAATGTTTTCATGCTGCTTTTGTGCACAGAATTTAGTCATGTCTTGTATTAGCATTTAGCATTTTTAAGTTGAATTAATTCACATAAGCAAAATTTATAGCTAACTAGAGATGAGACCACTAAGAACTTGCTCTTCCTCCCACTTTTTAAAGTCAATATATTTAAAATAGAAATCCTTCTTTGATTAAATAAGGATAGGATAATTTAAGTCCCCCTTGATGAGATATGGGTAAGCATACATTATTGTAATGTAATTGGGAGCACATTTTGTTTTTCAGTCTCTGTGCAGTATTAAGCCATCAGCAATCACTCCCCTCACTGTCACTTAGCCTACTACCATACCCTTTCTACCTTTTAGTCCTTCTGTTTCACCTAGTGCTACAAATATGATTGACTAGATCCTCTGTGCCTGGCACTTAATAAACTTGAAATAATAGTTGCTGAATGAATAGGAATTAGACGTTAAAGTCATCATGCCATGTGTGGGGCATAAGGAATGAGTTGAATCACTGAGTCAAGCACATTCTGATGGTCCTTTGGAGTGAACTGGAGGTGAGAGCAAGCATTCTCACCTTCAGGTTGATACAGAAGACAGTTGACATCTTAATTCCTTATAAGTGTTTCTATTGGTGTGGCAGGCATTGGCCCACATTAAAAAGATGCTTATGGCCAGGCGCAATGGCTCATGCCTATAATTCTAGCCCTTTGGGAGGCCGAGGCGAGCCGATCATGAGGTCAGGAGATTGAGACCATCCTGGCTACCACGGTGAAACCCCGTCTCTACTAAACAAATACAAAAAAAAAAATTAGCCGGGCGTGGTGGCGGACACCTGTAGTCCCAGCTACTCGGAAGGCTGAGGCAGGAGAGTGGCTTGAACCTGGGAGGCAGAGCTTGCTGTGAGCCGAGATCGTGCCACTGCCCTCCAGCCTGGGCGACAGAGCGAGACTCCGTCTCAAAAAAAAAAAAAAGATGCTCATGTATGGAATCAATCAAACAAGCCCTCAAAATTCGCTTTTACCCTGGAAAGTCAGCCTGAGACTATGCACAGCTTCATGAAGTGTTTCAAAGGAAAGCTCCTTTGAGCTTAAGCATACCTCCCCAACCTTCATTCACTCTACACTCCCTTTCGTCCAGGAGCAAAACCAAGTTGAATACTTTAAAAAATTCTTCCATAGATGAATAATTCAGAAGATAAGGCCTAAAGAGGAGGGGATTTCAGTTCGTTATTTGCACAGCTTAACGAAGGGGATGTTTCCAGAGCTTGTGTCTATACAGAATGAAGTGCTATAGTTCCATCACCCTAGCTGCCCACTTTTGCAGCCCAGCATCCCGGTCTAAAGCTGCTTGAGGATCTTTGTGCGCAGTCACTCAACAGAGCAACTTTTCTCTGTCATATAAACATGGATATTTATTTTAAAAAAATAAATTTCAGTACACACCCTTATACTCATAAACAATACAAATCCTTATTTTTTTTAACTTAGGAATGTGGGCTTGAGAAGATGAGATGTTATATTGACTAAGTTTAGATGGAATCAAATGTTAATTGTTCCATTTCATTCTATGTGTCCTGTGTCTCTAGAACTCCAGCTTCTCAACACCACTACGCTTCCCTTTTAGGGTTGTTAGGAAGATTACATTGTAAAGCATATGTAAAATCCCAGAATCATTTCCAGCATAGGAAAGTTATACAATAACTGCTTCTGTGTTTTTTTGTCTGTTCTCTCTTCCATTCCCCTTTCTGTCCCTCCATGTCCTGTCTTCTTAAAATAACTATCACTTACAAAAACTTAATTGACTCATAGTAACTGCATGTATTCATGGGTTACAGTGTGATACTTCAATACCTGTATGCAATGTGTAAATGATCAAATCAGAGTAATTAGCATACTCATCACCTCATACAACTAAACTATCATTTCTTTGTGTTGGGAACGTGCAAAATGCTCTCTTTGAAAATTAAAGTAAATTGGTTTTTTGTTGTTTTTTCTTTATGTGTTTGTTGAGGTGGAGTCTCGCTCTGTCACCCAGGCTGGAGGGCAGTGGCACGATCTCAGCTCACTGCAACCTCCACCTCCTGGGTTCAAGCGATTTTCCTGCCTCAGCCTCCCATGTAGCTGGGAATACAGGCACCCACCACCACGCCCAACTAATGTTTCTATTTTTAGTAGAGACAGGGTTTCACCGGCCTCAAACTCCTGACCTCAGGTGATCTGCCCATCTTGGCCTCCCAAAGTGCTGGGATTACAGGCGTGAGCCACCGTGCCCAGCCGAGTAAATTGTTCTTAACTGTAGTCACCCTGTGGTACTAGAGAACGCAAGAAATTACCCCTCCTATCTAGCTGTAATTTTTTGTCTGTTAACCAGTCTTTCCCTATACTTCTTCCTCCCTTCCCCACCTCTAGTTACCACTCTACTACTCTCTACTCTAATTCTGTCTTACTACATAAGACCAACTTATTTAGCTTCCATATACAATTGAGAATATGTGGCATTCATCTTTCTTTGCTTGGCTTATTTCAGTTAGCGTAATGTCCTCCAGATTCACCCACGTTGCCATAAATGACAGGATTTCATTCTTTTTATGGCTGAATAATATTCCATTATGTATATATACTTCATTTTCTTTATCCATTCATCCATTGATGGGCACTTAGGTTGATTCCATATTTGGGCTATTGTCAATAGTGCTGCAATAAATATGAAAGTGCCAATATATCTTTGATATATTGATTTCCTTTTTTTGAATATATAGCCAGTTGTGGAATTGCTGGATCATATGAATAACTACCATTGTATACCTAAGTATAGTTGATAAGAGCACAAGCCCTGGAATCAGACTCCTTGGATTCAAATTCAGCTTCTATAATTTTGTGAGCTTGAACAAGGTACTTCTTTCTGCCCCAGGTTGTTTACCTCCTTTGTTGTGAGGATCAAATCAATTAATAATTGTAAAACTCCTAGATCATTGTTTAGCACATAGTCAGGGCCTAATAAATGTTATAATGTTAATACTCTATGTTGCATATTATACTAAGCACTTTGGAAGCATTATTCCATTTAGTTCTCAACACAACCCAATGAAGTATAGATATTATTTTTATTTTATAGGTGAAGAACATGAAAATTAATGAAGTGAAATAACTTTCACCAAGGATACAGCAGTGGGAGAAGGGACCAGCATAGGAACCTAGTCACCTGAGTCTTGGGCAGATGCCTGTTATATGGCATTTTACATGCATGGCTTCCCTTATGCTGTGAAAAACTACACTTTACCAATGAAATTTATGTTCAATCCATAGATTTGGGTGGTTGGTGAAATGTTTCCTTTGTACACAAACTTGAATTGTTTGTTGCATTAACAATCTTTGATATAGTAAGTACATCTATCATATATTTGCTTTTGTTTTTAATTTTTTAGTTGTAGGTATTCTTGATGCCATCATGCTGTTGATTTACTGTTAACATCTAAAAGCATAATGTTACATGCAATGATTATGCATAAATTTGTGACTCTAATTTTAATATAATTGGTTTCAGGTTTTATAATGAGAATAATTAATAACAATATTTCTGCTCTAAAAGTTAAGATGCAGATTTCCAATTTATTGCAAGTAGGCTGTAAAGCATTTTGAATATTGATATTTTATGGTGAATAACTGTGGTTGGTAAACTGTTTATCCCCAAGCAGTAAATGAAATATTTGTATAAGTTTCTTACTCTCCTATCGTTTCTCCCCTACATGTGAAAAAGATGCACTTTAAATGTAGATTATTATGAAGAGCTTCCCAGAGAATAATCTTAATATCTAATGACTCCAGATTTTAGCCTCTCAAACTGATTACTTTATAAACATTGTTTGGGGCCTTCATCCTGGAATTTTCACTTTCTTGTAATAGTTCCGATCTGCAAAGTAAAACGCTTAAGCTATTCATCATCTCAGGTTGTAGATGACTATAAGTCATTCATAAGTACTTCCAAATTGCTAATGGTAAAATTAAATCTTTGAACAAAATCTGGTTACCTGCCTGCTGTAGGGAAACTGGCATTGTCATGGTCATGGGCAAGGTGGTATTATTCTCGAGGAAGCAAATGGGCGATATCTATGCTTACCTCTGTGGATACCTCACTTAAGATGGGAAAAGTAACTAGACTAATACACCATTCATGCCCTGAATCTCTACCCTCTGAGCATGTGTTAGGGGGAAGGGCATAGAAGATGAAAAGTATTTAAAAAAATGAAAAAATGGAGATGTTAAGTGAAAGGAGCCCTTAGGTACAAAAGCCACTTCATTTTGGCCTTCCTGTGACTTCAAGCAAGCAATCTATGAATAAAGTGACTCTTCTGCTATTGTGGAATGAAGTGAAAAAAGAGAAAAGAAAAATTTTTAAAAAGAGTGTAATGTAACACAATAAAACACTCCATTCTGAGGTTAATTTAAGTTAGCCTTATCAGTTACGTGGCAAACATTTTTTATGGTGAAAATATCAGTTGAATAAACAGCAACTGATTAGATAGTCTCATTGAAAAAGATCTTTCTTATGACTGCTACAGTGAGCCTTAATCCGAGTTCTCTTTAACTGGGGCACACTCTCACAAACTGTGTTAAACTGAGAATGTATTGTAGTCTCACTAGGAATTTTGGCAACCTGATTTTTGAGCCCGGATCCTTGCTTCTATTCACTGTAATTTTCAAATGTTCATTGCTTTTAATATCTAATAACTAGCTTATCCTTCATAGCCAATGAGTAAAATGTGCAGTCGATCAGAACAATAGCTGGGAGTTTGATACATGGCTAAACTCATAACTGGCTTGACTACTTTTTAATTTGGAAAGCTGCTTAAACAGGCAAACTTTTTTGCTGAGTGATAAAATGTGGATGGATGACTATTTAGATGAATAATCTGTGAACATTTAGATCACTTGAAATGTAATCAACTTTAGGAACATTTGGGTAGCAAAACTAAAAATATTTATCAACGGAAGGCTTTGATCTTCAATAAAAGGGTAAATATTTTTATTGGAATAGTTAGAAGAATTCAAACCCAAACTTGCTGAGTTAATTGTAGCTATTATTAATAGTTTATTATGTATACCTTCTTTTGGTCATCCCACAGTCCAGTTTGGGGACTGATAAAAAGCAGTTTGTGACATAAGACAATAAATGAAGTATAGAGATTGCTTTAAATTCAGGAAGGTTCTGAGAGTATCATATATATATACCATACTCATATATATATATATATATATGTGTGTATATATATATATGTATATATATATATATATATGAAAATTGGCAAATGAAACCTGATGGGGATCCAAGCAAGATTCATCAGACTTTTAAAAAACATGAAGGCTAAAAGAGAACAATTAATATTTTGTATCATAATAAAAAAAACCAAGGTACTAAAATATCACTCCTTTTTGTTTCATTGTTATGAGTAATTCAGTCAATGAATATTAAAATAATTCTGATCATTTTTAAGTTTAATTTTTAGGCACTGAAGGTCAACAATCAGGTGTTGCCATTCAGGGAAAAAGGGAGACCACTTCCTGAATGATTGAAAATGTCAAAATTGCTCTAATTATATCAATATCCTTTTTTTCAAAAATTTTCATTTGAGAGGTTAGGGTGCTGTAGAACGTACATTTTCACTTATGGTTAAGTCAGAATCTAATTGACTAACTACAGGGATTTGAATGGTACCTGCTATAGACTGAATATTTACATCTCCTAAATGCCTATGTTGAAATCCTAACCCCAATGTGATCATATGAGGAGGTGGGGCCTTTGGTGGTGATTAGGTCATGAGGGATCTGCCCTTGTAAATGGGATCAGTGCCCTTGTAAAAGTGATTCCCAAGAGCTCCCTTGCTCCTTCTGCCATGTGAGGATACAGTGAGAAGGTGGCAGTCAGTGAACTAGGAAGAGAGCCCTCACAAGGCAAGAAATCTGCTAGCACCTTGATCTTGGACTTCCCAGCCTCCAGAACTGTGAGAAATACATTTCTGTTAAGTTTCCCAGTCTATTGTGTTATAGTATAGCAGCCATAACAGACTAAAACTGTAACTCTCAAAAAATGTGTCTACCTGGAAACGGTGAAAGTGACCTTATTTGGAAAAATGGTCTTTCCAGATGTAATTAAGTAGATGACATCTTCCAAAATCACCCAGATGGACCATAAATTCAATATCAAGTGTCCTTATAAGAGAGTGAGGAGAAAACACAAGAGAGAAAGGGACTGTGTTATCATGGAGGCAGAGATTGGAGTGATCCAGCAGGGGAAACCAGTGATTGCTGAAAGCCACCAGAAGCTAGAAGAAGCAGGGAAAGAGTCTCTCCTAGATCCTTTGAAGGTGCCCAGCACTGCTGACACCTTGATTTCAGGTGTCTAGCTTCCAGAACTGCGAGAGAATAAATTTTTGTTTTAAGCCGTTCAATCTGTAGTAACTTGTTTGCAGTGGTTCCAGGAAACAAACAGGCCAGCGTATGCACAATTCTTTTTCATTTCTTTCCTGACCACTTTGATCAATAAAAAAAAAAAAAAAAAATCTTTGAATGGTATCGAAATCAGGTGCTTTTGTAACTTAACTGTATTAGGGTGAAAAGTATTACATAAATGGCCTCTATCAAATGTAGGATTATCTGTGCAAGTTTTGTCTCACACTATGCATTTTCCCCTGGAGAGCATAACAGAGTTTTGAACTTTATAAAGTATGATTTGACCAGATAATGAAAATGGGGACTGCAAAAAATTCAAAGGGTAACCTTTCCCTTTCCTGGGTATGTTTTTACCTCTCACTTGGAATAGACCTCTGCAGGCCTTCTCTGAAATAGGCAGAATTGGCCCTTTCTCCATAGGGCAGTGATTTGAAGTGATTCAGAGTAGTTTGTTGGCCCTGAGTCCCGCTCTCTGGACTTCTTCCTTTTTCTAGGTCATTTTCCCTGAATTCGATCTCTTTGTCTGGCACTCTAAAGCCCTAGAAACTGGCTGTTATCATGTTTAGAGTGTCTGACCTACCTGTGGCTGTAACTGTTCCACTGTGGTCTCTAAAGCGATGTTATCGTTCATGTTATGACATCTCTAGCCCCAGAAAGTCCCTGTGCTAGTGAGGACCAGCTTCCATCCTCTTCCCAGTCGGCACCTTTTCCGGAGTAGGCTCTAACATAAACAAGGCATTTGCCTTCTAGCTGTCATGTATTTTATGCACCACGCTAGCTAGTTTTTACTTCATATCCATAATATATATTCACTTTAGAGAAAAAAGTATGCCTTAGGGTTCAGAGTTAAATCTCAAATTCAAGGGCATCATGAAAAGATGTGTGTGTTTCCCAAGAACTAAATTATTCTATTACATGTTTCACCAAAGATTAAATTCCAAACTAGCCACTAAATTCTCAGTGGATGGTACTGAAGGTCAGTAATTTATCCCTGAAATATGTATTTAGGGTACACACTAATTATGATTATAGTATTAATTTGCTCCTAAATACTTGTATTGTTATCTGTCATTAGCATTTCAGATTTGTTCATTTTTTCATAGCCTCTACTTTTTTTCCCCTCAAATTGAATGCAGTCTAGTGTGGTAGGTCATTTGTTAGCTCTACCTCATAAAATTTAGATTAATTGTATCTTAAAGGCCCTTCTTTATATAGTACTGTAAGTAATGTATATGTTGAGGTGAGGGAGTCAACAAGTGGCTTTTCTTATTTCTAAGCTCAATGACTACTTTCTCCTCAAATGCCGAATAATGCCGAATAAATGCTGATAAGTGATAATGAATGTTGATAAGTGCTGAATAAATATTTGTGGAATAAATGAAGCTAAATGAATCAGTGAAGGAATATAAGAGAAACAGAAATGTCTTGGCCTTTACCAGCCTATGAGGTTATATTTCCTCTTGAATATTCTATTTCCTTAAACTAAGAAATAGAATATTGTATTAGGAAGAGCCCTTCAATAAAGATGCATAGTCCATATAGTCTTTCTCATTCACCTAGAAAAAACTCATTATGAAGGTGTTGCCTCTTACTTTCAATACCATACTTTTTTTTTTTGAGACGGAGTCTCCCTCTCTCTGCTGGAGTGCAGTGGCGTGAACTTGTCTCACCTCTGCCTCCCAAGATCAAACTATTCTCCTACCTCAGCTTCCTGAGTAGCTGGGATTACAGGCACACATCACCACACCCGGCTGATTTTTGTATTTTTCGTAGAGATGGGGTTTCACCGTGTTGGCCAGGCTGCTGGTCACAAACTCCAGAGCTTGAGTGATCCACCTGCCTCGGCCTCCTAAAGTGCTGGGATTACAGGCGGGAGCCACCTTGCGCCTAGCCAATACCACACTTGTTTTAGTAACATCTTTGTTAAGATACCATACCATATAATTCATTCATTTAAGGTGTACAATTCGGTGATTTTTAGTTTATTCACAAAGTTGTACAACTGTCACCACTGTGTAATTTCAGAACATTTTCATCACCCTAAAGATAAAACCTGTAACCGTTAGCAGTCACTTTCTATTCCTTCCAGACCTAATAACCACTAATCTACTGTCTCTGTGGATTTTCCTATTCTGGACATTTCATGTAAATGAAATCATAATATATGTGGCTTTTTGTAACTTGTTTCAGTTATGTTAGCAAGGTTCATCTGTGTCGTAGTGTGTATTAGTACTTCATTTCTTTTTTCTTTTTTTTGAGATGGAGTTTCGTTCCTTTTGCCCAGGCTGGAGTGCAATGGCACAATCTCAGCTCACTGCAACCTCCGCCTCCTGGCTTCAAGGGATTCTCCTGCCTCAGCCTCCTGAGTAGCTGGGATTACAGGCACCTGCCACCATGCCCGGCTAATTTTTGTATTTTTAGTAGAGACAGGGTTTCACTATGTTGGTCAAGCTGGTCTTGAACTCCTGACCTCAGGTGATCTGCTCGCCTCGGCCTTCCAAAGTGCTGGGATTACAGCGTGAGCCACCATGCCTGGCCAGTACTTCATTTA